>NW_024070204.1:35115787-35568011 GCF_014754425.2 Oryx dammah
CCTTTTCTGCATCTATTGAGAAGATCATATGGTTTTTTTCTTTCAGTTGTTAATATGGTGTGTCACATTGATTGATTTCCATATATTGAAGAGAGGTTGATTTTTTTCATTTGAGAACAGTTTGCTTGTATTAGATCATTTAATACTTTCTCTAACTCATATTTAAATTCTTTCAGAAACAGTATTCTTATGTTGTATTAATTTTGTTCTCTATTTCAATTAGCTTCTTTTTATTGCATTTGGCTTTTTGCTATTTATTTTGTGCATTTGTAATCACTTTCCTACATACCATTAAGTTTATTTTTACGTTGGTCTAGACTGAAGAATTCCATGGGCCAAGGAGCCTGGCAGACTACAATCCCTGGGGGTGCAAAGTTAGTCAGACTAACACTTTCTAGTGTATTTCTTGTAGTCTCAAATGTAATCACAGATGCTGCTATTTTTTCCTTCAATTTATTCTCTTACTTCTGTGACTTTCCTGTTTATTTCATCCTCTTATGAGAGAGGGCTGAATCCTGTCTACTAGACAACCAGGGAACTTTCATTTTATTGTTTGATCATCTTCACTATGGGCTTTTGTTTATTGAATTTATCTTCTCACTACATTTCCTGTAGCTCAGAACACTTGTGAAGAATGTCCTTCTAATTTTTGTTTTTGCATCTAAGTTGGTTTCTATCTTTTGCATTATTGACCTGTGTGTGCGTGTGTGTGTGTGTGTGTGTGTGTCTGCATGTGTTTATGTGTGTATTTATGTGGATGGTTGCCAGGGACTAATTTTCATTTTGCTCAACTGTTTTCTTTGTCTGAAATTGTTAATTGCTCAGTCAGGTCTGACTTTTTGTGACACCATGGACTGTAACCCACCAGGTTCCTCTGTCCGTGGAATTCTCCAGGCAAGAATACTGGAGTGGGTTGCCATTCCCTTCTCCAGGGGATTGCCCCAACCCAGGGACTGAACCCAGGTCTCCTGCATTGAAGGCAGGCTCTTTATCGTCTGAGCCACCAGGGAAGCATTTGCCTGATGTAGTGAAGATGTCTTCTTGTCTTTCTTCCCTTTTGACACTGTTTTTTTCCCTGAGAAGCCACAGTTTGAGGGCTAGGATTTTGATGCTGTTTTCTTTTTCTGCAGGCACGACAGGACACAACAGAGCCCAGCTGAGGTACTGTGCAGAAGTACCAGGGCTCAGTAGTCATTTCTAACTCTGTTAAATGTTTATTAAATGGGCTTCCCTTGTGGCTCAGCTGGTAAAGAATCCACCTGCAATGCAGAAGACCTGGGTTCAATCCCTGGTTTGGGAAGATCCCCTGAAGAAAGTAAAGGCTACCCACTCCAGTATTCTGGCCTGGAGAATTCCATGGACTGTATAATCCATGGGGTCACAAAGTGTTGGATGCAACTGAGCAACTTTTACTTTCTTAAATGTGCAAAGGCTTTCTTCACTCAGTTGAGGACAGTATTCTATCCTAAGGAGGATACCCTCAATCATTGGAGATATATATATATATATATATATATATATATATATATATATGCTTCCCTGGTGGCTCAGAGGTTAAAGCGTCTGCTTGCAATGCAGGAGACCCGGGTTCAATCCCTGGGTTGGGAAGATCCCTGTGGCTCAGCAGTAAAGATTCTGCCTGCAGTATAGGAGATGTAAGAGACACAGTTGCAATCCTTGGGTCAGGAAGATCCCCTGCAAAAGGAAATAGCAACCCACTACAGTATTCCTGCCTGGGAAATCCCATGGACAGAGGAGCCTGGTGGGCTACAGTCCATGGGGTCTCAAAGTCAGACACAACTTAGCAACTAAACCACCAAACCACAAGGTATTGCTAGTTTCTACAAATTCCCCCCAAGCATCAAGCCTGATAATTTACACAGAGTATGTTAATAAATGTTTATTGATTGAAAAACATGAAATAAAATAAATAAATATTTTTAATTAAAAAAAGAAAAACATGAAATATACCTAGCTTTAATTATGCCTGTCCCAGGGCACCAAGGAAATGCTAATGGGTAAGGATAACTATAGAGGAAGTTGATAATTTGTGTGGTTATGCCAGCAATTTGCCCAGCTGGAGAACTGTGTAAGTGCCTCATCTAAGAATTCATGCATAGTGCAGAGGACCTACCTAGATGGAGGCAAACAGATGAAATGGTTTGTTCCAGTTGCTTCTATCATCTGACATCTAGTCTTTCACAGAACAACATAATAAATGTCATATGGAAAAGTGAAATATTTGTTTATCAGTGGCTATTCTATATATGCACATATATACATTTCAGATGTGAGTTTATGCTAAATATATTTCATGTAAATATAGACATTTATTTCCTTAAATGTTTCCTTTTATAGTCTTTGTTGCCATTCATCCAATCACTACTGTTACTCTTTTCCAAGCTCCCAATTCTCCAGTAGTGCTCTGTTCATAATCAAAGACAGAAAAGCTAGTGTATTCACATCAGAGCTGAATAGAAAGTGACAAAACAAGTACATGAGAATGGCCATTAAATAATTCTCTTAATAGTTGAGATCATCTGGATCAAATCCTGCAAATGTTCAGATTTTCCATGCCAGCTTCTCTTGCTTTTCTTCCAGAACCACATGCTCAAATGTTTTAAAAGTATTCTAGCTTTATAGGTCTTTAAGAAGTCATATTTCATAGGAAACTGTCCTTTTGGGGGGGAATCTTAATAAAAGCCAAATACGTATTCTGAGAACTGCTTGTAATGTGATAAATTTAAGACAGTGTTTGTAATGAAAAACTGAATGCTTACATTTGTTTTGTAACTGGACACAATTTTGTATAAAAATTGCATGTAGCATCTCTTGTCCTAGATGGAGCCTAAGGTAGGTTCCAGATTCACATGCCTCAAACCACGCCTCTAAGGGCACATTTGTAGAAATCTATGTGCACAAGGAATGGAGACACTTTTTTTAAAGCAAAAAAATTCAATTGACAGTGATTTGAAAGTTGAGCTTTTACTCTTTGATCAACATGTCTTAGCTGATGGTAGAACCTGATTTCCAGTGGAAGACAGCTCTCTATTTTATTTATTTATTTTTTGACATGCCATGCCTGTGGGATCCTTGCTCCTCAAACATTGCCCTCTGCATTGAAAGCACAGAGTCTTAACCACTAGATGGCCAGGGAAGTCCCTGGAGACAATTTTCTGGGCAGAATTTTTCCTAAAGGGAGAGTGAGGCCGAAAGAAGCTAGTACGAAACCAGTCCCTCCAAGAAATCATGTGTTAAGTCCTGGGGACAGAGGAGGCTGGGAATCAAAACTTGGAGAGACTGGGGGCAAAGCCACATGACAGGGAGAGGACAATGTTCCCACCTCCCCAACAGAAACTCATCACCTCCAGAACCTCAGTGTGTCAGCACTGGTGGAGCAGAAGTACCCAACAGGAGAGGTGGCAGTGCCCTGATCCAGATCTAGAAGGTCTGTAGGATGGCACACAGGGAGGCGGCAGAGACATCTGAGCCCAGTAGATACAGCATGTGCAACAGTGGTGACCCGTCCGTAGGCACTCGAGATGTGGAAAGTGACCTGCAGAGAGCTTAGCAGGCTTGGCAGGGATGGCAGCAGCAGGATCCAAGCGGTAGAAGAGGAAAAAATGTGTCCGAATCTTGTTGTTTTTCAGTCACCAAGTTGTGTCTGACTTTGTGACCCTGTGGACTTCAGCATCCTAGACCTCCCTTCCCTCATCACCTCCCAGAGTTCATCCAAGTTCACGTCCACAGAATTGGTGATGCCATCCGTCCAACCATCTCATCCTCTGTCACCCTCTTCTTCTGCCTTCAATCTTTCCAAGCATGAGGGTCTTTTTTTTCCCCTCAGCATCGGGTCAGAATCATAGTTCTTTGAAAAATGCCCACAATGGATAAAATGGTTGGGAAGGTTTATTCAAAACAGAGGCAGGAGAAAAGACAACTAATAATCTTTGAAGAAGTTTTTCAGATATTTAATAATGTTCATTTCATTTATTCTTTTAAAAAGTACTTGTTGAAAGTATCAACTCTGAATCTGAAATAAGGCATTATCTGAATCTATTTATGTAATTTTTATCAAGTGCATCACACTGTATTAAGTGTTTCAACACAAACATTGAGCCTGGCAAGTCAAATACTTGACTTTCAATTTCATAAGCGAAAACAGATTTTATTCACCAAATCACTACTAGAGAAATCTTAAATGACTACAAAATTTGAATTTAAAACGTCTTACTATTGTCATAGATTCTTAGATTATGGAACTGAAAGTATCCTACCAAGGGTTAGGAGCGGTGGCATAATTCATGATGAAAATGTAAGGAAAAATAAAAAGGGGGAGAATTGTACAAAGTTGGAGATATGACAAAGATGAAAGATGCTGAATGTTGTTTGTTGTTGTTTAGTTGCTCATTCGTGTCTGACTCTTTTGCAACCCCATGGACTGTAGCGCACCAGGCTCCTCTGTCCATGGGATTTCCCAGGCAAGCATAACGGAGTGGGTTGCCATTTCTTTCTCCAGGAGATCTTCCCGACACAGGGATCGAACCTGTGTCTTCTGCATTGCAGGCTGATTCTTTACAGCTGAGCCTCTGGGGAAGCATAGAGCTCTTAAATACATCAACTAGCTAAGCTAAGTAGTCTTCTCCAAGAGGTGCTGTTGGTGTCAGTTACCACCAATGACAGTCTATTATTATATATAATACTGGTGCCCCAATATTAATCACCAACTCTTTATCACCAAGGACTAGTAAATCCTTAACTAATTTCATTCTGGTTAACTGAACAGAGGATGTAAATGGTTGAAATACAGTGAGCATTAAGATAGAGATATGCACAGAACATATGGAAAGAATACACAGGAAAAGCATTCCTTAAAATTTTTAGCAATTTTACTCAGATATAATTGATGTAGAATGAACTGTACATATGAGGTGTACACTGATAATTTTAAGCATTTAGACACTTATGAAACTATCAACAAAATCAACATCCTACATATTATCATCCCCCAGTTTTCTTGTGAAAGTGAAAGTGAAGTCGCTCAGTCGTGTCCAACTCTTTGCAACCCCATGGACTGTAGCCTACCAGGCTCCTCTCTCCATGAGATTCTCCAGGCAGGAGTACTGGAGTGGGTTGCCATTTCCTTCTCCAGGGGATTTTCCCAACCCAGGGATCGAACCCGGGTCTCCTGCATTCCAGGCAGACACTTTAACCTCTTGGTAATCCCTCCCTTTTCCTGTCCTTACACCACCTGTACTGCTGTTCTGCTGTCCCCAGGAAACCAATGATCTGCTTTCTATCATTATAAATTATTTTACATTTTCTAGAATTTAATGGAGTCATACTCAGTTCAGTTCTGTCACTCAGTTGTGTCTGACTCTTTGAGACCCCGTGGACTGCAGCCTGCCAGGCTTCTCTGTCCTTCATCAACTCCTAGAGCTTGCTCGAACTCATGTCCATTGAGTTGGTGATGCCATCCAACCATCTCATCCTCTATCATCCCCTTCTCCTTCTGCCCAGCATTAGGGTCTTCCAGTGAGTCAGTTCTTCGCATCAGGTGGCCAAAGTATTGGAATTTCAGCTTCAGCATCAGACCTTTCAATGAATATTCAGGACTGATTTCCTTTATGATTCACTGGTTTGATTTACTTGCAGTCCAAGGAACTTTCAAGAGTCTTCTCCAACACCACAGTTTAAAAGCATCAATTCTTCAGCACTTAGCTTTCTATATAGTCCAGCTCTCACATCCATATATGACCACTGGAAAAACCATAGCTTAGACTAGACATACTTTTGTTGGCAAAGTAATGTTTCTGCTTTTTAATATGCTGTCTAGGTTGGTCATAGCTTTTCTTCCAAGGAGCAAGTGTCTTTCAATATCATGGCTGCAGTCACCATCTGCAGTGATTTTGGAGCCCAGAAAAATAAAGTCTGTAACTGTTTCCATTGTTTCCCCATCTATTTGCCACAAAGTGATGGGACTGGATGCCATGATCTTATTTTTCTGAATGTTGAGTTTTAAGCCAACTTTTTCACTCTCCTCCATACAGCATATCCTTTCTTGTTTTGTTTCACTCAATGTAATTATTTTGAGATTCATTTATGTCAGGTGTCTCAATAAGGAAAGGTGTTATTCTAACTGAGAGTGGAGGCAAGCTTGAGACTTAGAAGTGATATTTATATTTAGCCAGAGTGCAAAAACAAGTGGTAGTATTCTAAGTAGAAGAAATAGCAAGAGCAAAGGCAAGCATTCACAATCGTGCGTGTGTGTGTGTGTGTGTGTGTGTGTGTGCATGTGTTGGGGATGAAGGAGAAAGCAGTACATCAAGGTGGCCATAGTGCTAAATGAAGGTAACACGGCATGAGATATCAAAATAAAGAGTGCAGGTTAGCAGGGCAAACTGATGTCACCGGTGCTGAGAACAGATGCCAGAAGACTTAAAAGGATTGAAAAAGTATACTTTAGATTGTATGATGCTAATTGAAGTTGTCAAGCGACCTACTTTCTATTTTTGCTTAATTTTCATCTGCCCAACAGAATGTGTGTGATTACATATAATATATGTGTGTGTGTTAGTCGCTCAGTCATGTCTGACTCTTTGTGACCCCATGAACTGTGTAGCCCACCAGGCTCTTCTGTCCATGGAATTCTCCAGGCAAGAATATTGGTGTGGGTTGCCATTTCCTTCTCCAGGGGATCTTCCTGACTCAGGAATTGAACCTGGGTCTTCCACATTGCAGGCAGATTCTTTACTATCTGAGCCACCAGGGAAGTCCATATATAATATATATGATATCAGTGATATATCATCAAATTTATATATAATCACTAAGTTATTATATGTAATTATAGGTTATATAATTACATATAGGCTCACTAGATTTGATAATATGTCATACAGATCATCGTGTATATTGCATGATATATAAAATCACTAAATTTGTTAACTTTACTGTACATTTGCTTAGTATGCTGCTGTAAGCACATACTCATAGTTCAGTATTATTTTCTTAATTGTTCAAGTAGCTTTGTTGCCTTCTCAGGCATCATGATGATTTCTCACAGTTTAAATACTTATGTGGACTGTGGCACGATTAATACCGTCTCAGAACTGTTTGGGTTTTATGTAATTTATTCCTTTTTAATGAGCAGAGAGAGTTTGCGGCTGGGGATTCACAAGGCCTGGCTTTCACCCATTCTCTGCCCAACTAGCTGGGGTGGCGGGGGGCCGGGGGTGGGTGCTTGTCTGTGCCTTCTTTCTCTCATTTTGAAAACCCAGGCTTTGGAATTAATGTTTTCCTAGTGCTTTACTGGGGCAGTGCAATATGATGGCAAGATGATGGCACCAGAACCCAGGACTCCTGGCTGGGGACTCTCAATCCCCAGTGTGCCCGTTGACAAGCAGCATGGGACTCAGTCCTCTCATCTGTTCAATGGGGATAATAACACCATCTCTGCTGGTTTCATCAGGATGCCAGCTGGATTAAATGAGCGTGAATTGGAAAGCAAACTAATGGTAATAGTGCTGTCCAGTTCTCAAGTTCATGACCAAGGACCACAGGGCGCTCTCGTGACTTTCTCAGAGACTCTTGCTTTTCCTAGTTCCTTCCTGTTCTTTGGTGAATGTTGTAGTGTTACTATGACATATTAATCTGTTTATAACATACATAACAATAATACTTAATATAGTATCATTCATCCTACAAACTCATCAGTGTGTCATAATGTTCAGTATTGTCTCCAAGAGTCAAAAAGTGTCCTTTATGCTCTCAGCTGCTGTATGGTTTATGAAAAGGACAAAGCAAAACATGTTTCCTTGAGTTAGCAGAATAGAAGAACCTAAATATGGTCTTTTGTAGTAGGAGCTACCTAAAACCAATAAATAAATAAATAAATTACAATGCCAGTTTCAGAACAGGGGTCACCATTTAACCTTGGACTGGGCGTAGGAAGAGGTGAGAGCAGGGAGAGGTGAGACTGGACTCAGGAAATTAAATTAAACAATAAATAATGGCAGACCCTGATCCCGTCATCATTTCTCACCAGACCCAATAAGACTTTGAAAGGAGGACTCTGTGGAATTCATTTTAAGTCTTGGGGAAACAACATGCAGTCTAAATATCTGCACATAAAAATGTGAGGGGCAGGAGGTTGGGTCAGGAGATGTCAGACAGCACTAGGATCCCAACCCAGCTCCCCAGCCCTTTCCCAATTAAATACGATTATATATAGTTAGCCCTGATGGTGACAATGCTACAATTGGAAGTCCCTAGAACTTCCTATTTGGGGCAATTTTTCTTACGGAAATAGCATTGTTTTTCCAAAATTTATTCCACTAGCAGAAGAAATACATTGCATTTGAGTTAGACTATTAGAGAGACCTTCAAGATAAAACCTCTTCTTTACCAAGTAAAACCCAGAAAAGTAAAGGGACTACTGGACCTCCCCACCCCAAATAAGAGCAGAGACTTGAAGGGGCAGATCCAGCTGCTTGATTTCTTTTTTAACTTTGCACAAATACTTATTTGGCTCCTATATTATGGAAGACACTTTACAAACCCTGTAGGAATAAAGCTAAAAAAATAAGAAGAAGTCTCCTCAGGAGGCAACCAACATAGACAAGCATAGAAGTAAACTCCAAGACAGAATGAGGTGAGGTCACTCTTTGTGGAGTCCAAAGGGATGAAAGATCACTGGCTTCATGGAAGAGAAGGCATTTGAGAGGAGCCTGGAAAGATGGCGGAAGCTTGAAAGACAAATAGGGGTGGATGGGAAATGATCAAAAAGTACATAAGTGTGAAAATAATGTGTCTTTTTCCAGTTTGGTTCAAGAATGGTGGGATAGCGAGGGCTGGGGCTGGAAAGACAAGTTGGAGCTGTGTTGTAGATGGATTTGTGCTGGGCTGTGGGGTTCATTGTATTTTAGGTGGTGTCCAACAGGGGGACCCTAGAGGCTTCATCATGGGATTGAAATGATTGCAGGATTGAATGATTGGAAAGTGGAGGCTCAGAGTTGGGTGAGCAGGGTGGATTTGGTGGAGACTGCCAAGCAGAAATTATGGGGGCATGAACTGGTATAGGAACTGAAACCAAGAGGAAGAGGCCAATTTAACTGCTATTGTGGAGATAGAGTCAGCAGGACATGACACCTCTTTAGATGAATAGGTGAAGAAGAAAAATGTGGGCTTAGGCATCAAAGATAATTGCAGGGACTTCCCTCATGATCCTATGGTTAAGACTCTGCAATTCTGCTGTAGGGGGTGTGGGTTCAATCCCTGGTCAGAGAACTAAGATTTCATATACTGGGCTAAAAAGAAAAAAAAAAAAAGACAGAGAGATAATTGCAAAAGAACTGGGATACACAGAAAGAACATACTGATGTCTTAAATACCCTTGGAAATACTTCAAAAAGAAGGTTCCTGGGCACAAGAAAGAGAACTTGGGAGTAAAATAGTGGGCATTTGAGATAGATTTTCCAGTGACTTTCAGCTTCTCTTGGAGGAAACTGGAGAATGAAGAGCCTGGGGATTCCCCAGATAAGACATTCTAGCCAGAGCTTCATTGAACTAAGGGATCTGAAGTTTGGGCTGGATGGGAATAGAACCAAAGCCAGCAGGGCTAAAGGATGAGAATAGTAGAAAGGGGCTTGGGTTGGGGGGGGTTCGGCTCAGGAGGAATAAGAAAGAAAGATGGAAGACAAAGAGATGGTGGTGTGCTAGGAGAACTCCAGAGCTGGTGATCTCGGGGATGGAGACATTTTGAGTGATGAGAACTAGTATGGAAATGGGCCATGTTGGGTGATGATGCAAAGACTGGAATTATGAGTGTCAAAGAACTGGGAGACTGTCGGCAGGGAGTAAAAAGAAAGTCCCAAGAAAAATATTCAAATAAAGTTTATATAAGGCATGTACGGAGTTTACAGGAGGTGGAGGTTGCAAAATAAAGGAAGGCTATGGCTGTATTTATAGTGTCGCATTTTTTATTGCTGCCTCCTTAATTCTTTATGAATTGAGCCAACTTGGAGCTTACTCTTACTTTATACAATCCATGTGTTTTCTCATGTCTTCGAAATAGGCCGGATGTAACATCTTTTTCTTTTATTTTTCTTTGTTAATCCTGTTCCTGGGGAAACATCTACTGCAATGTCTTCTGCCAACTTATATTTTTCTTAATCTTTGCTATCTTTGCCAAGGTTAATCTAAATACCTCACACCTGGCCCGAAATTTGCAATACAAACTTCATTCCTCTGGCCGAAAAGCAAAGAAGGGCAAGGGAAACAAGTAAGAGAGGCTTCAGGTCGGGGTGGGTGGGGACAGATGAGTGGGAGAAAGCAGGCAAACAGATTTTAAACCATGGTGGATGCCATTATGTATGACTTCAGCATTTGAAAATTATATAAAAACCAGAGTTGGTTGGTTTTTGTTTGTTTGGGTAGGTGAGGTTTTTCTTCTTCAGATGGTCTCAGGAGACAAAGACATGGTATCAAGACAGAATTTTGTCTGGATGAAGATGTATATTGAAAGGAGAAAAAAATAACCCAGACTTTATGTTTTGCTTTGATTCTACAATGCTGAAGTTGTACACTCAGCGAAGTTGCACTAGAACCTTTTCTAACATCCATACGTGCTGTGTCCCCACAAACAAAATCAGGAACGCTTTCAGCCTCAACCCTTCTGAGATGGTAGCACATCCTCTGCAGGGGTCTTCCCTCCCCTTTTCAGTTTTCTGACTAGTAGTGGAGGTAGAGGAGGAAAGTCCAAGACGCTTGCTGTTGTTTAATTGCCAAGTCTTGTTTGACTCGTGTGACCCCATGGACAGCAGCAGGCCAGGTTTCCCTGTCCTTTACCATCTCCCAGAGTTTATGGAAACTCATGTCCATTGAGTTGATGATGCCATCCAAGCATCTCGTCCTCTGTTGCCCAAGATGCTTAATTAGGCTAATAAACCCACTTAGAATAGAAAGTTGGCCTCATTTTTTTCAACATCTAAATCCTATATCATCTTCTGGAAGAGGATGGGAGAGGAATTGGAATGACAGTGTAGTACCAGTCTCTTTCCCCCAAGATTTGTCCTGGCCGAACCCGAGCGGTGCGGGTGACATTTTGCAGCTGACATGAAAGGCATCCCTCCAGGGGCAGTGAGAACATTCTTGCTGGAGAACTTAGCTGGGTGCAGCTCTCTCCCTGTGGATGAGTCACTCGACTCAAAGTAGACAGGTAATCACGCTGCTGCTGCTGCTGCTGCTGCTGCTGAGTCGCTTCAGTCGTGTCCGACTCTGTGCGACCCCATAGACGGCAGCCCACCAGGCTCCCCCGTCCCTGGGATTCTCCAGGCAAGAACACTGGAGTGGGTTGCCATTTCCTTCTCCAAGGTATGAAACTGAAAAGTGAAAGTGAAGTTGCTCAGTTGTGTCCGACTCTTCGCGACCCCATGGACTGCAGCCTACCAGGCTCCTCCGTCCATGGGATTTTCCAGGCAAGAGTACTGGAGTGGGGTTACTATTGCCTTCTCTGGGTAATCACACTAGTGAGAGATAAAAGTGGTTTCTGATGAAGAGAGTTTGGCAGGAAGAAAAAGCAAAACCTGGGCTTTGGAGCTTGCAGTTTTAAATTTATACTCTGGCTTTAACAACTAAAGTCTCACTTTTGAATGCAAATAAAGAACACCTATTTTATTCTTTCTCTGTAACATTCTCCTGCAACTTTCTCTCTCTCTTTTTCTTTTTTTGCAGGGAAAGAGGAATAAATAATTTCTAAAACAGGCAATGGCGCTCTGACTTAAACCTCATGTTTCAATTCTTTAAGACTATTTCCCCCTTATTGAATCAAGGGTTGAATGGAGAATTGTTGTACTTGTTCTCTTTTTGCTTCATGCTAATGAAATATCTTTTTCTGTTTATCTTTTAAAAGACCGTGTTTAATCACTCATGAATGGGATTTTCTTTGGTTAGATGGACTTGTATAACTTAGCTAACCTTTGAAAGGTGGGGAAAAGAAAACTGTTTAAAAAAAGAAAAGAAAACCTGTGTTGGACTGAACTTAGACACATCCACACACACAGGCACATACTATTGATATTTTTCTTTTACCTGGAGACCACCAAGATTGTACCGTTGCTGGAGAGCTGGTCTGGTTTTTGTTTGGATTGGGTATTTTTATTTTTAATATTTGTCTTCTGAGTCAGAGGTAGTTATCTCTTAAAAGAAAAATTTGATGGCTTGAAAGCTGGATGTTTGTGCTTTCCCTTTGGAAATGTTAACATTTAAGTAGCCTTCAATGTGCTTCAAAGTTAGCACCCCCCTAAGATAAATTAGTGACCTTCCCCCAACCCCACCCCTGCCCGATTGCACTGGTGCAATTACCTCCCTGTGGCTGGCTGGGAGCCCCCTCTGGCCTGAACTGGGTGACTCTGTAGGAGATTCGGTGGCATGAATGTCTTGCCAAGACAATGGTGGCTTTTTATGCTGATTTAGTAATCTGAAGAATGCAGCAGCCTGTTCTTGAGAGGAACCTGCTTCTGTTGATATGTTTATGTGGTTTCCAGAGGTGGAGTGTGGGGTGTGGGTAGGGGTTGCAGGGAGCCAGAGTGAGGAGCGGATTGCCTGGAAATTTACAAGTCAGTTTGGACCTGATTTATTGAGACTTTATGAAAAGTTGTTTGTTTTTTTTTTAATATCACTTATCCAGTTCCCTGACACATTAGGTTAAGATTGATGAAAACACAATTTTTTTATTTCAAACTCTGACCCTTTTTACCCTACTCCTGTGACAGCTTATGTTTCACAGGAGTTTTAAATAGCATCTTTTTTTGTTCAATTCTAAACTTTCTCTACCTTTTCTTGTCTGTCTGCTGATTAAGGCACCCTGCTTTATCTGTCTATCTTCTGGCTGTGTTTGTGGCTTGCACAGTCTATATAGCCACCAGCATGGTGTCAATGGGGATGAGACTGGTATCTGTTTACCACGATGGGAGGCAGGGGAAGAGCCTGTGTACCACTGCGCCAGGATGAGTCAGGCAGGAGAGCATGAATGGGTCCAGCATTCATCTCCCGCTGCTGCCTGAAATACAATTCAAATCAGATGACCTCCCAGGAGTGTCCGTCACTGTCTCCATACATGAATGGCAACTCTTGTCTCTGCAATCCTAACACAGAGCAAATTATCAGTATGTTCACCACCCCACATGGAAATCTATCTGCTGGAGGATGCGGGCACTACCACCCCTGGGGAAATGTGGCATTTGTAGTGCAGATAACACAACTGGGCTCAGAATTCAGCTCAGCAATCACTTAGCCTCTCTGAGCTTTGGGGTTTCCCTGGTGGCACAGACAGTAAATCTGCAATGCAGATTCCAATTTGATCTCTGGTTGAGGAAGATCCCCTGGGGAAAGGAATGGCTATCCACTGCAGTATTCTTGCCTGGGAAATCTCATGGACAGAGGAGACTGGCGGGCTATAGTCCATGGGGTCGCAAAGAGTTGAACATGGCTGGGAGACTGTTGTTCAGTCCAACTCTTTGCAAACATATGGACTGTAGCATGCCAGGCTTCCCTGTCATTCACCATCTCCTGGAGTCCATTGAGTCGGTGATACCATCAAACTATCTCATCCTCTGTCATCACCTTCTGTTGCCTTCAATCTTTCCCAGCATCAGGGTCTTTTCCAACGAGTCAGTTCTTTGAATCAGGTGGCCAATAATTGGAGCTTCAGCTTCAGCATCAGTCCTTCCAATGAATATTCAGGGTTGATTTCCTTTAGGATTGACTGGTTTATTTTTTAAATAATTTATTTTAATTGGAGGCTAATTACTTTACAATATTGTATCGGTTTTGCCATACCTCAACATGAATCCTCCACGGGTGTACACTGGTTTGATCTGCTTGCAGTCCAATGGTCTCTCAAGAGTCTTCTTCAGCACCACAGCTCAAAGCATCAATTCTTTGGCATTCAACATTTTTTATTGTCCAGCTTTCACATCCATACATGACTACTGGAAAAACTGAGAGACTAACATTTTCATTTTCACTTTTCTCTGAGCTTCTTTGTGTTGTTGTAAAGATGAGGAGTGAGGAGGTTTATTTGTTTGTTTAGTCACTCAGTTGTGTCCATCTCTTTGGCGACCCCATGGACTTATAGCCTGCCAAGTTCCTCTGTCCATGGGATTTTCCAGGCAAGAGTACTGGAGTGGGTTGCCATTTTCTTCTCCAGGGGATCTTTCCAACCTAGGGATCAAACCCACATCTCTTGCATTGGGAGGCAGATTTTTCACCAATGAGCCATTCTTCACCACCTGGGAAGCCTTGGGAGGTTTATGTCTCTTCCTAAAAGGACTGCTTTCAGCTTTAAGGAAAATAGCAAATGATTCTCCTAGCATCGTGTAGGTGCCAGATAAATGTTAGAGTGAGCAGTAAACTGAACCAGCACAACTCGTGATATATTCAAGACACAACTTTCCTTTTGCTTCCTTTGGTGCCTTTAAACTTTATTTGGGATGGTGGTGGTAATGTTCCCTTAACCCAGATGAGAATCAGGCAAGCCTGTGACTTTTACGCTCATTCCATAATGACAGCCTTGCGTTCCTTTAAGTCATGTAGTCTTGAATCAGAAGACAGAAAGCCTACACTGGTGATATCCAATGTAGACCCGGCAGCAACTCTCCCCTTCTCTAGGGCTCTTGGTCTTCCTTAATCAATAAAATATGATAAGAGGCTGTGCAAGAAATTTAGACACAGCTTTATCTGGGCTCCTTCTACAGCAGTGGGGAACAAAAACAAGAAACCCTGAGGGGGGCAAGTTGGTTCCTTACATGGGGCGAGGGTAGGGGAGCATCCAGGGGTCAGGCTGGAAGGGTGGCTTAGGTGGTCTGCCCACCCCTTTATGGTGTTGAATGCAGCACCCTGCTTCTACTTTCAACATCCTGTTTTTGTTCCTGGCCCCTCAGAAGTAGCAGTTGGGCTTTTTGGTCTTTTTCTATCTTGTTCATAATTTAGCCCAACTGTACATGCAGGCAGTTATTTTTAGTCAGTTGTCATTTCTTTATATTTTGTTGCTTGAGGAGATATTTGTCCAGTGCAAGCCCTGTAGCAGTGCTGCAAAGGGTCCCTAGTCCCAGTCCCGGCCCATCTCACACCCTGATGCTCCACAGTAAGCCTGCAGTCTTTCTGGACCCAAGCTGTCTTCCTCCCTTCTGCCGCCCCATCACAGACTAGTCCCCCAGGCCCTGAGTGGCGGGGTGGACAAGGGTGGGGTGGGGGAATGAGGGAAGGGCAGAGAGGAGTTCCTAATCAGATTCTTGGGACCTGGGGGATGGCCGAGACTTTCCCTCCTGGGAGACCCTACGCGGCTCCTCTCTCTCCTTCAGCTCCCTGGACCCACATGGCCTCATCTGTGTTCTGCCTTGGCTTGCATCAGTCCTGGGCAGCTGGCTGTCTACCTCCAGCCTCCTGCTTCCCCCAATGAAGTCCTTTTCCTCGGGACCCCAGCCCATGGCAATGCAGACTCTCCCAGTGCAGGGACACACCGGGCTCTGTGAAGAGCACCAGGCAAGACCTTCATGAGGACCTCCCCAGTCCCTCTGGGAAAGTGGGGGAAGAGAGTTCAGGGCACAGGTTTCTGCAGAAATTTCATGACAATACTCTCTTCTCTCTGCTCTCTCTGATCCCTGTGTTATGCTCCAGGTTCTCAGAGCCATTCCTTTGAAAATTGTGTGTGTGTGTGTGTGTGTGTGTGTGTGTGAGATGGTGGAAGAATCTGTCTCATATCCTCCTTGTTATCCTGATATTTATCATATTGACATCTCAGTCTAAACTGAGGCAGGAAATTTCCCCCTTCCCACATAAACACCCTGGCCTTCATTTACCACAGGAAACTTTGACTGATGGCAAAGATGTGGCAGATTGGGACCCTTGCAGTGATGAAAAGCTGGTGGCTCAGGGCAAATAATGATGATTAAGGCAGTTGAAAGGAAATTGGCATTTGATATTTCAACATGAAGTCATGAGGATAAGAACAAAAGAGGATTAGAACAACATAGAGCTTTGTTGTTTTGTTTTTATTTGGATTTCATGAGTGTTGGAGAAACAGGGCGGCTTAAAGCATCTGATACTCTTAGCAGGTCCTGAGGGTCTAAGAAGGTTCCATATTGCAGGTTCTGTCCTAGCAGAGGCTTGGTCCAGGCTGGGCATACCCTCTGCGCATCAGCCCTCACGTGGAGTTTGCAGCCTGCTTCTGCAGCTCGGTGTTGTCTTCGTGGCTTGTGGGGCCCTGCCTGGGTCGGTGCTCTCTGTGCTCTATTCTAGAGCCCGTCTGCTGGTCCCTCAGTCTGGGGAAGCCTCTCTGTATTGTGAGGTGGGCCCTACACTCCCTAGAGCCTGCCTCCTGTACCAGGGGCCTGGGGATGCCCTTTGATGCAGCCAAAATCAGCGCCTTCTCCCTGAACCCTGCCCTTGAGCAGGGAAGCCTGTTTGGGGGTGGGGGAGGGGTGGTAAAGTTTGGAGGCACAGAGAGTCCTAATCCAACTGCCCGTGGGTTGTGTGACCGTGGGCTATGTGACCGTGGGCTGTGTGACCGTGGGCTGTGTGACCATGAGCACATTACCTAACCTCTCTAAAGCTTCTGTCTCCTCACCCCTAAAAGGGGAAGAGGATAGAGAGCATCACCCATGTGTGGTTTGTGTGATATGAAATGAGGTTGGGCATGTAAGGCAGTTAGCTCAGCACTCGGCACACAGAAAACACTGGAAAATCTTTAGCTATTATTCCATGACTTAGTTTAAAAAGGGGGAGCTCCAGCTCCCACCTCAGGAGATTCTGATTCCGGACTTTGTGTTTTCATTGCTTTCCCCAGATTTATCTGTGAACAGGTTTGGAAGCCCTGCACACACCTCCTTCGGCTCTGTGGAGTTGTCTTTGGCAGCCAGGTACCCAGTCTTGTTTAGGCATTTGAGGCAGCTGTGCCTCATTGTTAGCACCAAGTTCCTAGAATTAGACTGCCTGGGGTCAAACTGCTTTGCCAGGCACCACTAGTGTATACCTGGGGAGGTTGATCACCTCTCTGTGCCTCTGTTTCCTCATCTGTAAAATGGGTATAATGATGGTGCTGCCTCATGAGATCTCTGTGAGGATTCAGTGAGTTAATATGCTCAGAGTTAATGGACACAGTGTTGAGAGCACAGTGAGCACTCAACAAATGGTAGCAACGATTAGGTCTACCTATTTTGATCACATATGCTGAGAAAGCCTTATAAACTATTAACAAAAATTTGAATTCTTTTCAAAATTATTTTTATTAACTAGTTAATTCCTTTTTTAAAATGAAGAAACAATAAAAATTTATTGATGAAAATGAAAAGAATGAACAACACAGTGTAGCATAAACCATAACTTCAAAAATGAGCAATCCAAACTTTTCAAATTTTAATGTGTAGATGTTAAATAGCAATAATTATAAAACAAAACAGAAAATCATGCTATGTAGCTATCTGTTCAAAGCTTACTTTTCCTCTCATTTAAAATCTTTCATGGCTTTAGTTGAAAAGTCTTTTTTAAATTTTTCTCTTTAATTTTGGAGCATGTGTAGGTTCATTGTTAAATATTTTTAAATGGCACCTTTTAAGGATAATTTTCACGACATGATCTAATTTACAGCACCATTTCTAAGATAATTTTTAAATTTGAACATGAAGGTAATTTTTGCTTTTTTTGGCTATTTTTTACCATAAAAAGGTCATTGAGGTTATCAAAGAGAAAGAATAAACAATTTAAATACCTTGCTTTCTAAAAAGTATTTTTAAAGACTTTCTGCTGCACAATCTATAAAATTCTAATAGACTCCAGAACTAAGTTCAACCAATTTACAGTTAAGTTGACGTGTGTACTTGGGATCCACAGCCTGAATTTCAAGTGCCATTAAAAGTAACCATGGTGAGCATATTGATTCAAAACATCTTTGTATGCCCCCTTGATTATTTCCTTAGGATAAATAATCAGAAGGAGAATGGCTGAGTTAAAAGGTATGCCCCTTATTACAGTTTGTTGAATATCATAAACTTGCATTTCTAAAAATCTGAACCAGTTCCTCTTTGCACCAGCTGTATATGAGTATGCTTGTTTCACCAATACTCATAACAACACTTGCTGATATCATGCCTAACAAGATTAAATAATACCATATTGCCTTAAACATACAACTTTATGTACTGTATTAGTGAGGTTGAACACTTTAAATCTATTTATTGACCATTTATATTTATTTTGGGGCTTCCCAGGTGGCTCCAGCAGTGAAGAACCTTTCCGCAATGCAGGAGGTGCAAGAAACATGGGTTCAGTTCCTGGGTCAGGAAGATCCCCTGGAGGAGGACATGGCAACCCACTCCAGTATTCTTGCCTGGAGAATCCCATGGACAGGGGAGTCTGAAGGGTTTCTAGGAGTTATAACATGACTGAACACATGCACATTCATTTTATAAGTTATATGTTCAAGTCCTTTGACTGTTTTTTGTGTTGTCTTCCTTTTCTTACTAATTTATAAAATTTTATATATATTGAAGAGTAATATCCTCTCAAAGACATTACAATAATTTTTCTTAGTTTGTTCTTTATCTTTTGGGGTGCATTGGAATTTAAAAACGCTTTGCAACTTAAAATTTTCCTTTATAATGTTATTCCTTTCCTTTATGATAGGTCTTACTAATCTCAAGTTTCCATAAATATTGTCTTAAAAATATCTAATTCTTTAAGATTTTAAGCAGGATTTACTTGGCTTTTTCAAAGAGATGAACATTTATTCCAGTACCATGTGTGAATAACACTGAGAATAGTTCCTAGTACATCAGTTCAGTTCAGTCGCTCAGTCGTGTCCTACTCTTTGTGACCCCATGAATCGCAGCACGCCAGGTCTCCCTGTCCATCACCAACTCCCAGAGTTCACTCAGACTCATGTCCATCGAGTCAGTGATGCCATCCAGCCATTTCATCCTCTGTCGTCCCCTTCTCCTCCTGCCCCCAATCCCTCCCAGCATCAGAGTCTTTTCCAATGAGTGAACTCTTTGCATGAGATGGCCAAAGTATTGGAGTTTCAGCTTTAGCATCAGTCCTTCCAAAGAACACCCAGGACTGATCTCCTTTAGGATGGACTGGTTGGATCTCCTTGCAGTCCAAGGGACTCTCAAGAGTCTTCTCCAACACCACAGTTCAAAAGCATCAATTCTTCGACGCTCAGCCTTCTTCACAGTCTAACACTCACATCCATACATGACCACTGGAAAACCATAGCCTTGACCAGACAGACCTTTGTTGGCAAAGTAATGCCTCTGCTTTTGAATATGCTATCTAGGTTGGTCATAACTTTCCTTCCAAGGAGTAAGCGTCTTTTAATTTCATGGCTGCAATCACCATTTTGGAGCCCCAAAAAATAAAGTCTGATACTGTTTCCACTGTTTCCCCATCTATTTCCCATGAAGTGATGGGACCGGATGCCATGATCTGCGTTTTCTGAATGTTGAGCTTAAAGCCAACCTTTTCACTCTCCTCTTTGACTTTCATCAAGAGGCTTTTTAGTTCCTCTTCACTTTCTGCCATAAGGGTGGTATCATCTGCATATCTGAGGTTATTGACATTTCTCCTGGCAATCTTGATTCCAGCTTGTGTTTCTTCCAGCCCAGTGTTTCTCATCATATACTCTGCATATAAGTTAAATAAGCAGGGTGACAATATACAGCCTTGACGTACTCCTTTTCCTATTTGGAACCAGTCTGTTGTTCCATGTCCAGTTCTAACTGTTGCTTCCTGACCTGCATACAGATTTCTCAAGAGGCAGGTCAGGTGGTCTGGTATTCCCATCTCTTTCAGAATTTTCCTCAGTTTAGTGTGATCCACAGAGTGAAAGGCTTTGGCATAGTCAATAAAGCAGAAGTAGATGTTTATCTGGAACTCTCTTGCTTTTTTCATGATCCAGCAGATGTTGGCAATTTGATCTCTGGTTCCTCTGCCTTTTCTAAAACCAGCTTGAGCATCAGGGAGTTCACAGTTCATGTATTGCTGAAGCCTGGCTTGGAGAATTTTGAGCATTACTTTACTAGCGTGTGAGCTGAGAGCAATTGTGCAGTAGTTTGAGCATTCTTTGGCATTGCCTTTCTTTGGGATTGGAATGAAAACTGACCTTTTCCTGTCCTTGACCACTGCTAAGTTTTCCAAATTTGCTGGTATATTGAGTGCAGCACTTTCACAGCATTTGAAATAGCCCAGCTAGAATTCCATTACCTCTACTAGCTTTGTTTGTAGTGATGCTTTCTAAGGCCCACTTGACTTCACATTCCAGGATGTCTGGCTCTAGGAAAGTGGTCACACCATTGTGATTATCTTGGTCGTGAAGATCTTTTTTGTACAGTTCTTCTGTGTATTCTTGCCACCTCCTCTTAATAGTAGGAACAAAAAATGCTTGGAATCCGCAAATAGATATTTTAGATACTTTCTCATTTAGGAGGACTTCCCAGGTGGTATTAGTGGCAAAGAATCCACCTGCTAATTCAGGAAATGCAAGAGATGCAGTTTTGATTCCTGGCTCAGAAAGGTCCCCTGGAGTAGAAAATGGCACCCCACACCAGTATTCTTGCCTAGAAAATCCCATGGACAAAGGAGACTGGAGGGTTACAGTCTATGGGGCAGCAAAGAGTCAGACACAACTGAGTGACTGAGCACAGCATATTTAGAAATTAATGTGAATTTAATCTAGGACTTCCTTTTATTTCAACAATGAAGAATAGACTGAATATATATTGCAAAATATCACAAACCTTGAAAGAATTAGCCTGTGGATAGAAGAAACTAGACCATGGGTATTATGGAGTCATCCCTTTATGTGACAAGAGCCACTAGTTATCCTAGCAAATGTTAGAAAGAATGGGATTATTTTGACAAGACCCGCTTGGGTCTTGCCTGTCCAATGGCTACTTCCCACTTTTCCTTCTTTTTCTTTTTCGAATATTATTTAGGCATGGGTCAGTAACATGTTCAAGGAAGCTGGTCCCAGGGTAAAAACCATGAATCATCTAACCATAGAATAGTAATCCTCATTCATTTTTATCAATAATTGTTTTAAAGGTGGGCATATAACAACTGAGCTCTGGTTAGTGGGCCCTGAGGGAAAGTCTACTGGGAACCTATGGAAATAGTCACATTCTCATAGCAAAGGAAAGATGTACAATGGGAGTTTCCTTCCCCATTCTTTCCCAACACACACACACGCACGCTCATACACACCTTCCTCCCTTTGGATATCATCACATGAGGTGGTGATGCTTGGGACTGTGGCAACCATCTTGCCAACATGAGGGGAAAATGTTGGAGTCTCAATAGTGTTGACTTTCTAAAATAGCCCATTCTCCAGTCTTCTTGTTATGTGAAATGCTGAACCCTCATTTAAAAAACTATTTACTTTTTTATGGCATCCTTGGTGAGCCACTCAAACTTTCTGGGATTTAGTTTCTGTGAAATAGCTTCGGTGACTGGATATTCATCAAGGTCCTCTCCAAATTCAAAACACTGTGATTCCAGCTAGTTGTCCTTGGAGTGTCTTTCTCCTCTTTATTCTAAGAAAAAGTACTTTAAGTGCTGAAATACGGAGACTGATAATTAACACTTGTAGAGCACATTTCACATACATTATCTCTCATAATCTTTGTAACAACTGTGAGTAGGCATACTCATTTGCAGATTTAAAAAACTGAGGCTTAGAGACACACCAAGTTCTCTCCGCTAAGTCCTGAGCTGCTGCTGCTGCTAAGTCGCTTCAGTCACGTCTGACTCTATGCGACCCCATAGACGGCAGCCCACCAGGCACCCCCGTCCCTGGGATTCTCCAGGCAAGAACACTGGAGTGGGTTGCCATTTCCTTCTCCAATGCATGAAAGTGAAAAGTGAAAGTGAATTCGCTCAGTCGTGTCTGACTCTTCGCGACCCCATGGACTGCAGCCCACCAGGCTCCTCCATCCATGGGATTTTCCAGGTAAGAGTACTGGAGTAGGGTGCCATTGCCTTCTCCTAGTGCTGAGTTGAGACTTCAACAAACCCAGCTTCTCCGGCTCCAACTCCATTCCTCCTTCCCCTGTGCCTCACAGCCGCAGGCACCATTATCTTTGGTTGGTTTATAGCAGCAGACAAACTTCCAATGTGATTAATTTCTCCTTGCTGTCCAGATGATCACTGATCACTCTGAGAGCAACTCCACGAGCAGCCAGAGAGTCCAAAAGGAATGTTACCACCCACCACTGGATTCTTTTTTTAAATGAACTTACAGGGTCAGGCTCTGATGTTTATATGAGAGGAGATAAAGTACACCTGTTCTTTGGGGAATATACTTTAAGGAAAGGAGAATATATGACTTATTTTGGATAGGATATTTATAACCTACTAATCTATAAACTAAATGATGAATTGCCTAAAGTCAGAGTTCTGCAGGCCCTGGCAGACTAGAGTTTACACCCTGATCATGTGGTCCCAGCATGAGAGGAAGAGGTGAGAGATGGTTATGACAGGTGGGGGTGGCCTCTATACTCATCACATCTTGTTGCTGATGAGTAACTGCTGCAGAACCTGGGGACATATACCTGCTGTCTCCGTCTCTTGAGCCTGTAGTCTTTGTAGCCACAGGAAGGCTCACGTTATCTAGGCCTCCCACTCACTCTGTAGGTGAGGAAGTTGCCTTTATGGTCATATCCTGAGCATCTAGCACAGAATCTGGCCCATAACAGGCACCCAATAAATACTTCCTGCATCCCGTTGTTAATGAAGGAAGTTGAAGCCTGAAGAGGTGAAGTGCCTTGTTCGAAGTAAAATAACTAATAAATGACAAAGCCCAGACTTCTGGTCTCCTCAGGCCCATCTGATAGATTTAACTCCAGTAAAACTGGAAATGCGGACTTTGTTGGAGGTCAGAAATATCACTACACATGGGAAAACCGTTGTTTTAATTGCCTCAAAATGTCTGGGATCCAATATAAATACATCACTCATTTTAAAAGGAGCCAAATATGTCTTCCAAGTTGAATAGCAACATGGCTAGAATGACTGGAATAACTCTGGGAGCATTTAGGAAATGCTATGAAAATGGAAAATGTTATGGAAATCTGTCTGTCTCTGATGGCTCAACTGAGGATGCAAGGTGGTCTCTGTCATCCTGAACAATCCCCTCTCTCTGACTGGTGGAAACTTGGTCACCCTCAGAAAAATGCCCACTGGGCCACAGGCATAACTTTCTTACAACACCTCAATCTCTAACATGTCAATGGCTTAAATGTGATCCCATGAATCACTTAAAGGTGGAAGAATGTTACGTACCATAAACAGATTCTGAAGAGATTTTATGAAGAGTCAGAGAAGGGTTCAGTCACTTCAACTTGGTAATGAAGGAGAGAAGGAAAGGAGAAAGGACTATTAGTTCCTTGAGGGCAGATAATTAACGGTTCATTGTATCAGGTATGTAGCAGGCAAATATGTTGAGTAAATGAAAATTAGTCTTAATTTTCATAGGTAATGTCAATGCATATTTTAATGCATATGTAAACCAAATCTTTGGCTCAAACAGTAAAGAATCTGCCTGCAGTGCAGAAGACCCAGGTTCGGTCCCTGGGTCAGGAAAATCTTCTGGAGAAGGGAATGGCAACCCACTCCAGTACTCTTGCCTGGAGAATTCTATGGATGGAGGTGTCTGGCAGGCTACAGTCCTTGGGATCACAAAGAGTTGGACATGACTGGGTAATTAACACTTTGACTTTCATGTATGCATATATTAAATCTATACATATATTTATGTATTATATGGATATCCTTGGTTGGATGGAGCTAACTCTATATTCCCTGGTTTCTTCTAGCTGAATCACTGACCATCTTTCTTGTTTCGATACTAACTCAAGGCCTCCCAAACTTGGAGCCCGACACAGTCAGCCTAAATGGTCCCATTCTAGGTCTTTGGGTGGCAGAGAAGATGGGATTTATGAATGTAGCAAGATGTTTTCTGAAGGCTGCTGGTGAAGAAATTTCTTCTCTCTTCTATGTAAGCCACCTGGAGAGATTCCCTCTTCCAGAGGCAATTGTGCTGCACAAATCCAGAGGACACTGTTGGCATTGTATTTAATTTAGTTCCATGAGTGTTGTGCCCTGGAGTTGTGCAACATGGCAGGCCTACCAGTGGACATATGAGGAAGCATATATGCCCTGGAAACTGCTGGCCACCATCTTGTAGGGGCAGCCAGCCTTAGGGTTCAACACTACCTGCAGAAGACAGATTGGAGAGAGAGGATGAACCTGGCCTTTGGTTACATTGTTGAGCTAGAGTCAAGCTTCTGTGAACCGTTCTGTTTCATTTGCAGGTGGTGTCAAATTTTGTCCATTGTTTAAATCTGGTTGAATCAAGTTTCAGTATGACTTGCAACCCAAAAGGTCCAAATAGACACACACAGAGGAATGGATAGATTAGATCCCTAGCATTCTCATCACTGGAGGCACCCAGGTCAGACCACCTGGATCTCAGAAGGAGGATTTTGTCCTCAGTGTCCAATTTCACTCCCTATTTATAGTCACCAGATAATTATCAAGTGTCTGTTTCAGCATGGAATGGACATGAGAACGTCTACACACATTTAACAATTCTCTTCAACAAACTTTACCCAAACTTCCTTTATATCAGGCACTCTGCTAAGTACAAAGTCATAAAATATACATTTAAAATATCCCATGTGTTTAAGACATGAACAAGACAAGAACTCAGCCTTTAGGAACTTGTAGTTTTCTGGACAGCAGGGGTTGTAGGGGAGGCAGGAGAAAGAAGGAGGCCCTAAATGTCTCCTGTCATATAAGGCACAATTGTTAAAGGAAAAAAACGAAGGGCAAATACATTGCCTAGGAGAGAGAACACAACTCCAAGTTAGGGCATCGCGTTGGGGTCAAGAGTAAGTTTGCTATGAGCTGGACTTGAAGAATTCACAGAATTTCATTAGCCAGCAATAAGGATGAGGGCATCCCAGGCAACAAAGGGTAAGAAAAGGCCAGGAGGCAGGAAATTACAGATGAATAATCCAGTGTGGCAAATGCTGGTATGTGGGAGTGAGGTATTGACAGGGCAAACTGGAAGGTAGGAAGGGCCCAGAGTGTAGTGGACCCTGGAAGGTTTTTGAAGGAGCTGGACTTTATTTAATAATATAATAGTGATCATACAAATAATAATAATAGTATGAACATTTGTAGTAATCATACAAATAATAGTGATCATACAAATAATAGAATAGTGATCATACAAATATATGTATGTGTGTGTGTGTGTTAGTCATGTCTGACTCTTTTTGACCTCACGAACTGTAGCTCCCCAGGCTGCTCTGTCCATGGAACTCTCCAGACAAGAATACTGGAATGGGTAGCCATTCCCTTCTCCAGGGAATCTTCCTGACCCAGGGATCCTGACTTGGATCACTTCCTGACCCAAGTCTCTTGCACTGCAGGCAGATTCTTTACCCTCTAAGCCACCAGAGAAGCCCACACATATATGTGTGCATACACACACACATACATGTTAGGAATTGGACTAAGTTTATATATATTATATAGACCAATATGTATGGACTAATTTAATATATATTACTTTAAATATAATAAATATACAAACTAAATTTTATATATATGGACTAATTTAATCTTTGTGACAACTTGATGGACTAAGTACCACAATTATTATTCCCATTTCATAGGTAAGGAAACTGAAGCACAGACAGGCTAGGTAAGTTGTCTGAGATCATACTGCTAAAAAGTGGTAAAGAAGGGAGTGAAAACCAGCTCTGAGATCGGTCTGAGGACTCCAGGATACTCAACAGAATATTGATGTGGCTCCGGTGACCCAGGCACTACTGTGGGTAACAGAGAGAAGTCAGGTTGTCCCAGTAGCTCAGGTAAGAGACAACAAGGGTCTCATTAGATCAGTGGCACAGAGAAGGCAGAGGAGAGAGTGGAAGAAGAATACAAAGGAGAGAGGCTTCATACAAGGATTGCAAACCGACATCAGTCTCGCAGTCTGGCCTGTGGTGTTTAACACATTGAGCTTTGAATGCATTTTGATGGAGGATGTACCATCTGTTTCCCTGTTGTCACTCCCAGACCCTTCCTATATTTCCCTCTCCAGCCTGACTTTTGGAGGCCAATACATTTACAAGCCCTGTTCCATAGAATCTGATGTTAAGGATAAATGAATGAGCCAGAGAGGTATCAGAGCTGTCTAGCTTGACAGCAGCATGGATGATAGTGCCATCACTGATATAACATAGCCTAGTGAGAGGCCAGAAGAGAGAACTAGCTGGTCCATCTATATGTGGACGTGAGAGGCTTAGGGGACAGACTTGTAGATAGCAAGTAGGTATGGAAATATATAGCCTGGAGCCTAGGACCTAGAAATGGTTGCTCTTAGAGAAGATAGTCACAGTGGAAGCATAGAGTGAAATAAGGGGTGGGTACATATACCTGAAATGGACAGATAGCTTATTTTAATCACTTTTAATCATTCAGTTAGATCCTATTATACATGGCAGGCTTTAACCATACAAATAAGCCAGTGGTTCTGGACACTGGCCATAGATTAAAGTCAGCTGCGGTGTCTTAACCATGCTAATTCCTGGCTTCTTCTCTGCCTCTCCATGGTTAAATTAGAGTCATCTAAGCATAGGTATCGGAGAAGGCAATGGCACCCCACTCCAGTACTCTTGCCTGGAAAATCCCATGGACGGAGGAGCCTGGTAGGCTGCAGTCCATGGGATCTCGAAGAGTCAGACACAATTGAGCGACTTCACTTTCAGTTTTCAGTTTCATGCATTGGAGAAGGAAATGGCAACCCACTCCAGTGTTCTTGCCTGGAGAATCCCAGGGACAGGGGAGCCTGGTGGGCTGCCATCTCTGGGGTTGCACAGAGTTGGACATGACTGAAGCGACTTAGCAGCAGCAGCAGCAGCAGGCGGCTCAGGTATATAATTTTTAGTTCCCCCCTGCCCTAACAGGCAATCTGACTGGTAAGCGACACCTGGAAAGCTTATCAGTGGATAATTAACTTTGCAATAGAAAAAGAGAAAAGAAAAGGGAAGAGGAATGCCAAGCCACAGTTCTAGAAAGCCTGTGGTATTGTGCTCATCACATTGCCTGGAGCAAAAGAGAAAAATGTTTGGTTAATCAGGGCAAATTACTAGACCTACATAATGTCTGCAACAGACAATGTTGTTATTTAGTTGCTAAGACATGTCCAACTCTTTTTGACCCCATGGACTATAGTCTGTCAGGCTCCTCTGTCCATGGGACTTCTCAGCCAAGAATACTGAAATGGGTTGCCATTTCTTCCTCCAGGGAATCTTCTTGACCCAGGGATCAAGCCTACGTCTCCTTCATTGGCAGGTGGATTCTTTACCACTGAGCCAACTGGGAAGCCCACTTTGCAGGATAACTATAATCTTACTTTGCAATTACTATTCCTGCTTAGACCCTAAATATTGTATGAAGCCTTGTTCAACTCTTTCTTCTAAAGCCAGGATTGGCCCCCATGACAGAAGTGAAACTGAGACTGCTGATGGCCAGCAAGTAGCTATGAAATAAGTGGAGATCAAGACGTCAGGAAGCTGATGGAATATTAATACTTTTTAATGCACATGTGGAGAACATAGCTCATCTTTGACTATAGAAAAACAAATTATCCTCAAAATAAAAACAATAAATGGACAGATGAATATATAAAAGTGCTCCAAGAGACAAATGTGAAGCTAGGTGGATGCCTATGCCCTGAACTGGCCAAGTGAACACTGCACTCACTATGAATACAAGTCAGAGTTCACCTAATCCTATTTAAAATAAGATTTTTTTTATGTACACCTGTGGTGGATTCATGTCAATCTATGCCAAAACCAATACAGAATTGTAAAGTAAAAATTAAAAATAAATAAATTAATTAATTTTAAAAAATAAATAAATAAATTATAAAAGTAATATACCCTCACTGTTAAAAATTTGGAAATAGAAAAAGGATGAAAAAAACATCAGAATCACTCAAAATGTCACTACTGTGGATAACTATTTTGTTGTATTTTTCCTCCATTTATCTTAAAGTGCATGCATTTATGACATGCAGTTGACATAATACCATAATTATAATTTT
Source organism: Oryx dammah (assembly GCF_014754425.2). Taxonomy (NCBI): domain Eukaryota; kingdom Metazoa; phylum Chordata; class Mammalia; order Artiodactyla; family Bovidae; genus Oryx; species Oryx dammah. Next base: position 35,143,959 of record NW_024070204.1, read on the forward strand.
ATTTTTTCATCTGATATCATATCATAAGGATTTCTCTGTGTCATTAAAATGTCTTTGGAAACACAGTTCTAAATGACTTTATAATTTTTCATTTTACATGGCTGAAATATAATTTACTAATCATTCCCCAATCTTTTGCTCATATATACTTTTGCTTTTTTATATTATAAAGGATCCTGGTATTATTTGTGTCCAAATTTCAATTAATTTCATAGGCCAGTTTCCTAAAAGTAGTCTCCTGGTCAAGAAGTCTGAACATTTTAAAGGTAGAGCGATTCTGGCTAGTCATGCAAAAATGGGATTATTGGAAAGAGCTAGGAAGTGCTCTGGAAGTTGAAGAACATAGCAGATAATCTAGAATCAAAATGGCAAGACCCAGCCTACTCCTCAGTCTCCGTCTCTCTGCCCCACACTGTCAGAGTCTGGTTGGCTGAAGTCAGACCCTGGATCAATCAGCAGGTAAGGAACACACACACACTAGGTGTGAGCAGGTAAGGAACACACAGACACACATGCTGTGAGTGCATGTCTGCTATATGATATTCATAGCAAGGAAATTCCTGGGTCAAAAAGTATGCATGTTAAAAGTTCTTAACAGAAATGACCAAATTTCTTACTAGAAATGTACCACTTTATACCCTCATGAGGTCTGCATTTACATCACAAACCTGTATATGGGATCTATCTAATTCTTCCAAAATTTGATAGGTGGAAAGCTGTATCTTATTTTGTCATTTTAATTTACTTTTCTTTTTTTTTAACTCACAAGGGTTCTGAACATATTAGTGATCAGATATTTGTATCTGCCCTTCTGTGACGTGAACCTTTCTTTCTATCAGTCACTTATTGACTCAGCTATGTGAGTTCCTCATGAGGTTCTGAAGTGCCATATGTTAAGCAAAAGCATTTGTTTGTTTGAATAATGCAAATGGTTTCGATTTATATTTCATGTGCCTCTTCAGTGTGCCAAAGATTTGAATCTTATTCTAAAAGAATGTTTAAAAAAAAACAAGCTCCATATAAAAGTCTTAAATTTTTCCTTTATTAAACATGATTTAAAAGCCTTTGATTTGTAAAGTATTTTAAATCCCTTTGGCTTGTGTGGGAGTTGAGGACACTATCTTTCACTAGCTGCTGGTTGAGTAGTAGAAGAAGGGAAAGCGTTCCCTCATGTAGGCAGAGGAATAAACCTATCAAAGACTAGTGTCATAGTGCACAGCCTGGGCTGTTTATGGGTAAGTCAATAAAGATATCAAAATTATAGGGGTTTTAATTATCATTAAATAACTCTTGATGTGCCAAGTCACAAGGTCCTTTGTTTTATGTTTCTAAAGAAAAAGTATTTAAGGCTAAAGCAGTTCTTGGCTTCTTGAAACTTGAGATTATCACCTTAATCAGGAGAAGACATCTGTCAAAAAAAAAAAAAAAAGACCTTATCATTAATGATTATTTCATTATGTAAGCAAAAGAAGACATTAAGGATCAAATGCAGACAAGACCAAAATCTCTTTTTGGATACTCCTTCCACTTTTCTCCTCTACCCTTACCATTCTGTATGTTTATACAGCCAGATGGTTCCAGTTCATGGTGCTTATCACAGACATCCTTTTGCAATGGATTTGATAAGTATGATAAAAGACTCAACTGTGTTGAGTTTGAGGTCTCAAAACATTGCTGGTGATTTCATTAGTTCTTGGGATCATGATGTGATTGTAAAACAGCTGACCCTGTCTTGGATATCGTAGAGACAGACTTTGTTTGAATTCATGTCTGTCCTATCCCAAGGTTCTATCTTCCAGCTTTACAGGGTTGGGGAGGGAAGGTGAGCAGAAAGAAAGAAGAAAGCTGCATTTGAGTCTTGCCTTCATTAGCCTAGCCACCTGGGCTGCCCTGAAAGGTCTAGAAAGGGGTGAGGGTAACATCATGGACATTTGAAATTAATTTAGATACATATTTTTCTTGTATCAAAAAGTGCAGAAACAGAAGTTTCCAAGATAAGTTTCAACACTCCAGATGGCTCTCTACCATCCTCTGTGAACTACATTTTCCTCATGGCCACAATATGGCTGCAATGCCTCCAAAATCACATTCTTCACATGATAACTTTCCAGGAAGAAAGGGAGGGAAGAGAGCCAAAATTCCTTCTGACTAAAAATAGAACTATTATAGACTCAGCAATTCCACTCCTGGGTATTTATTTGAAAAAAAAAATTGAAAACACTAATTTTAAAAGATACATGCACCCTAGTGTTTCTAGCAGCATTATTTACAATTGCCAAGGCATCAAATCAACCAAAATGTCCACTAACAAATAAGTGGATAAAAGAGATGTGGTATATAGAATATTACTCAACCATAAAAAAGAATGCAATTTTGCCATTTACAACAACATGGATGGACTTGGAGGGTATTTTGCTAAGTGAAATAAGCCGGGCAGGGAAAGACAAATAATGTATGACATCACTTACACATGAAATTTAAAAAATAAAACAAACTTATGAATGAAACAAAACAGAAATAGACTCCCAGACACAGAGAACTAGTAGGCACTGGTGGGCATAGGGAAGCAGGGACAGGCAAATGGGGTAAGGGATTAAAAAATATAAATTACTACTAAGCTACAGGGATATATAGTACAATGCAGGCAATCTAGCCAATATTTTTATAATAACTATAAATCAAATATAACCATTAAAAATTATGAATCACTATACTCATTAGATGGAGAAGGCAATGGGACCCCACTCCAGTACACTTGCCTGGAAAATCCCATGGACGGAAGAGCCTGGTGGGCTATAGTCCATGGGGTCCCAAAGAGTCAGATACGACTGAGCAACTTCAGTTTCAGTTTTCACTTTCATGCATTAGAGAAGGAAATGGCAACCCACTCCAGTGTTCTTGCCTGGAGAATCCCAGGGACAGGGGAGCCTGGTGGGCTGCCGGCTGTGGGATTGCACAGAGTTGGACACGACTGATGCGACTTAGCAGCAGCAACAGCATACTCATTAGAAAAGACCCTGATGCTGGGAAAGATTGAAGGCAGGAAGAGAAGGGGACAACAGAGGACAAGATGGCTGAATGGCATTACCGACTCAATGGACATGAGTTTGAGCAAGCTCTGGGAGATGGTGATGGATAGGGAAGCCTGATGTGCTGTAGTCCATGGGGTTGCAAAGAGTTGGACATGACTGAGCAACTGAACAACTACAATATTGTACACATAAAACTTACATAATATTTTACATCAACTATGCCTCAATTTTTTTTAATGAAGGCTTTTATTTTTCAACTGACCACTTTGTATCAGAAAAAAAAAATCTTTCCCAGAAACCCCCAACTGACTTCCTTATATATCTCATTGAGTCACCTGACTCAAAATTGGGTCACCTGACTCAAAATTGGGTCACCTGACTGCCTCTGGCTTTGCAGAGAAAATTGAATAGGCCACTCTAATTGGTTTAGACCAGATTCATTCACCTCCTCCTGAGTGTATGATACATGGACAAAACTGGGGCTCTGCTATTGAGGAAGGTGAAGGATTGGCTGCTGAGAGGCAACTTCCAGGAATTGTCCTGGTGTGGTTAATAACACCTTCTAGTGGTAACCACTCTACACAGTAACCTTCAGTATGTGGCATGACTTCATATTATATGATGAGAAAGTAGGAACCAGGAGACAGAAACGTGTGTGGTAGTAGCAGTGGTGATGGTGGGGTGCTGTTAAGAAAGGTAAGATCATGTGGACCGACTCAAAGTAAAGAAACAACTTTCCTAAGGACCTCTTAAGTGCCTAACTTGGTGCTGGGCTATTGTCAGATTCGAAAACCCCCCAGATGTGTGCTGTGGGCCTCATCTGTAAGGGAATTACATGCTGTTGTGATAGCTATGAGAGAACTGTAGGAACCAGGACATTACGAAGGTCTAAACTGTGTGGTAGTTTTAACATTCACAACAAACTGGAAAATTCTGAAAGAGATGGGAACCAGACCACCTTACCTGCCTCCTGAGAAATCTGTATGCAGGCCAAGAAGCAACAGTTAGAGCTGGACATGGAACAATGGATTGGTTCCAAATTGGGAAAGGAGTACATCAAGGCAGTATATTGTCACCCTGCTTATTTAACTTATATGCAGAGTACATCATGAGAAATGCCAGACTAGATGAAGCCCAAGCTGGAATCAAGATTGCCGGGAGAAATATAAAAAACCTCAGATATGCAGAAGACACCACCCTTATGGCAGAAAGTGAAGAACTAAAGAGCCGCTTGATGAACGTGAAAGAGGAGAATGAAAAAGCTGGCTTAAAACTCAACATTCAAAAAAACGAAGATCATGGCATCTGGCCCCATCACTTCATGGCAAATAAATGGGGAAACAATGAAAACAGTGACAGACTTTATTTTCTTGGGCTTCAAAATCACTGCAGATGTTGACTGCAGCCATGAAATTAAAAGACACTTGCTCCTCGGAAGAAAAGCTATGACCAACCTAGACAGCATATTAAAAAGCAGAGACATTACTGACAAAGTTCCGTCTAGTCAAAGCTATGGTTTTTCCAGTAGTCATGCATGGATGTGAAAGTTGGACCGTAAAGAAAGCTGAGCACTGAAGAATAGATGCTTTTGAACTGTGGTGTTGGGAAAGACTCTTGAGAGTCCCTTAGATAGCAAGGAGATCTGACCAGTCCATCCTAAAGGAAATCAGTCCTGAATATTCACAGGAAGAACTGAGGCTGAAGCTGAAACTCCAATACTTTGGCCACCTGATGCGAAGAACTGACTCATTGGAAAAGATCTTGATGCTTGGAAAGGCTGAGGTCAGGAGGTGCAAGGGGATGACAGCTGATGAGATGCTTGGATGACATCACAGACTCCTTCACTGGATTTGAGCAAACTCCAGAAGTTTGTGAAGGACAAGAAAGCCTGGCATCCAGAAGTTCATGGGGTCACAAAGAATTGAACATGACTGAGTGACTGAACTGAACTGACACTGTGTGGTAGAGAAAACAATGGCCAGGAGAGATTGGGGAGGAGACTTCATTGCAGTTTGGAGTCTGGAGAGGGCTTCAAGGAAGAGGTGTGTTTGGGGGCTCAGTGGGATTTAGCTGAGAGAACATTCCAAGTGGGAGAACACTGCAGATCGGGGTCGGGGGGGGACATGCCAGAGGCTGAAACTAGAATGCATGTGTGGGAATTCCCTGGTGGTCCAGTGGCTAGAACTCCGTGCTCTCAATGCCAAGGGCCGGGTTCAATCCTGGGTCAGGGAACTAAGATCCCACAAGCCTTTCAGTGCAGCTGGAGGGAAAAAAAGGAAAGAAGAAAGTTAAAAAAGAAAAAGAATGCATGTGTGTTTGGGGGGTGAGAGGACCCATCAGTAAAGAAACCTGAGTTTGGAACACATTTGGAAAGCTGCTGCTTAAATTCTTGAAATGTTAGCATTCAAAAGTGCACCTCTGAGAGCAAAATGGCACCTGACAAGAGAGGTTTTGCTTCACAAATTTCCTGGAGGAACATTTTTGTTGTTGTTGGCAGCACAGTCTTGCCTCTAATGCTTACAGATACGAAGTTTGAGGTTTGTTGGTTGAAAAATGTTACTGATGGGGTGGGGTGGGGCTGGGGGGCCTCCTTCTGGGTTAAATGACCATTGTCTGTTGCTCAGGAAGACTGCACAAAGTCATTCCTTGTAGCTCTGTTCTTATTTACATAGCGGTGCACGCAAAGAAACAGGAATACTCCTCTGTCCCTCCTTAAGAATTAAGACCCATCTTTAATTGTAGATTTTCTTGAAGGCTGCTTGTAACTTCTTTAGATATCTTGCCCTTATCCCAAAGATTTCCCTTCTCAGCAGCTACTGAAACCTCTTTCACTCCATCCCTCTAAACAGCATGCTTCCAACCTGCTGATTGCCCTGACTCCTTGTTCACACACATCACAGCTTTCCCTAAGCTTGTACCCTTTCTCTCTGTGTGCAAAGATCCTCAGTCATTGACATAACTCAAGAAATCTACCCAGGAAAGAGTTGGGAGCAGACTTGACGAGACTGACTGCACGAGTGTGGGAGATGGGCGACTGAGAAACTCATATATAAATCACGTTTATCTATGTTCATAGCTAGTCCATCAGCCTACAGACTTAAAAGTTGTTTTATTGTGGTAAAAAAAAAAGTATAGGATAAAATTTGCCACTTTGTTTTTAAGTGTACAAGTCAGTGGTATTAATTATATTCACAATGTTGTATAACCATCACCACTATTTCTAGTACTTTTTGATCACCCCAACAGAAACTTCCCGGGGGCTTCCCTGGTGGCTCAGAGGGTAAAGCATCCACCCGCAATGCGGGAGACCTGGGTTTGATCCTTGTGTCAGGAACATCCCCTGGAGAAGGAAATGGCAACCCACTCTGATACTCTTGCCTGGAAAATCCCATGGATGGAGAAGCCTGGCGGGCTACAGTCCATGGGGTCACAAAGAGTCGGACACAACTGAGTGACTTCACTTTCTTTCAACAGAAACTCTACCCATTAACCAATAACTCTCCATCCCTCTCTCTCTAGCCTTCCTCTCCCTCTATCTCTAGCTCTGATAACCTCTAATCTACATTCTGGGTCTCTGAATTTTTTTATTCCAGATGTTTCATCTAAGTAGAATTATGCACAATTTTCCCTTTTATATCTCGCTGATTTCATGTAGCATAATGTTGTCAGGGTTCAGCCATACTGTAGCATGTATCAGAACTTTGTTTCTTTTCATAGATGTGAATATTCCATTGCATGTTTATACCATATTTTCTTTATTCAGTCATCTGTTGATGGAGGGGGTTGTTTCCACCTTTTGTCTATTGTGAATAATGCTGCTATGAACATCAGTATACAAGTAGCTGTTGGAATCTCTCTTTTCATTTTCTTTGGGTATGTACTTAGAGGAATTGCTGTATCATATTGTAATCCTATGTTTAGCTTTTTGAAGAAACACCAGACTATTTTCCATAGTAATTGCACCATTTTACATTCCCACAAGCAATGTACAAGTATTCAAATTTCTCCATGTGCTCACAAACATTTATTTTCTGCTATTTTTTATATATAAGTTTATTTATTTATTTTTTGCTGTGCTGGGTCTTGGTTCCTATGCGGGCTTTTCTGTAGTTGCGTCAAGCAGGGGCTACTCTCTGTTTCAGCGCTCAGGCTTCTCTTGTGGTGGCTGCTCTTGGTGAGGGGCTCAGGGGCTTCAGTAGATGCTGCATGTGAGGCCAGCAGTTGCTGCTCCCAGGCCCTAGAGCACAGTCTCAATAGTTGTGGTGCACAGGCTTTGTGGTCCCATTGCCTGTGAGATCTTCCTGGACTGGGGACTGAACCTGTGATGTCTGCACTGGCAGGTGGATTCTTCACCACCATCACCACTGAAGCCCTATTTCCTGCTTTTTAAAAATCTTATTATAATCATCCTATAAGTGTGAAGTGGCATCTCATCATGGTTTTGATTTGCATTTCCTCAAGTATTAATGATGTTGAATTTTTTCATGTGTTTATTTGTGTGTGTGTATGTATATATACATATGAAAATGTCTATTCAAGTCTCTTGTCTATTTCTAAACTGAATGTCTTTTTGCTGAATTGTAGAAGTTCTTCATATGTTATACATATTAATCCTTTGTTAGATATATGATTTTCTAAATGTTTTCTTCCATTTTGTGAAGTATACTTTCACTCTTTCCACAGTATCTTTTGATGTATGAAAGTTTTAAATTTTAGTTCAATTTATCTATTTTTTCTTTTATAACTTGTGCTTTGTTATATTTAAGAAACCACTGTTAAATCCAAAGTTATGAAGATTTTCCTATATTTTCTCTAAGAGTTTTATAGTGTTAGGTCTTAAATTCAAATATTGAACTCACTTTAATTTTTGCACATGATATAAGGGAAGAGTCAGACTTCATTGGTTTGCATGTGGATATCCAGTTTTCCTAGCACCATTTTTGAAAAGACTGTCTTTTCCTATTGAATGTTCTTGGCACCTGTGCTGAAAATCAATTGACCATAAATGTGAGGACTTATTTCTGAGCTACCAATCCTATCCCATTTATCTGTATGTCTATCCTTAAGCCAGTACCACACTGTTTTGATTATTGTAGCTTGGTAGTAAGTTGAAATCAGGAAGCTACAGAGCTTAAAATGCAGACCTTTTTCATTTTGGTCATACCTTTTATACTTCATAGAAATCTTTTCTATATTGAATGCAAATGTCCCTGCCAGTGTGTGGGTCTCTCTGTTCCGAGGTTAGCTCTAGTTTGGGCCACAGTGGGGCAAAAGGAAGGCCATCATTTTTAGCTGCAGCAAGTGAAAGCCTGGAGTAAATGCTCTTGCAATCTTCCACAAGAACTATGGCATTTGGTTTTTTTACTTTCCTCGCCCCCAAATACAGTCAAGGAATGAATTCAGAACAAGCCCTAATAAGGGAGCAAATGTTAATGAGAGAATATGAGTGCCTGTCAGGTTCTAGCCAAGAATTTGGAAACCACTTCCAATATTACCACAAAGAGAACTGAATTCAGGGAACACTTACAAAGGAATAGAGAAATGAACAAAGAGCAGAGGTATGTCAAAGATGAAAAAGAGCCGAAACCTTATTGCTGCTCTGTAAATGTTACGGGCAAAGGGAAGAAGCAATGTTCCCAAAGCTTAGGGGCCAGGATAGCCCTGTGGAAGATAGGGGTTGTCAGGTAGTGGGTGGAGCTACAGGGGAGATACAGCCTCTGCACAAAATGCCACCCATGGCTGAACAGGAAGGGCAGAGATAGCCCAGGTTCTCCCAGCAAGTGCTACCCACTGCTAGCTGAACCTAGTCCAAAGTCACCAGTCCTGGGAGCTTGTGGGCCTGCAGTCTGCAGGGGCACTCTCTTGGTCCCTCTGTACTTCCCCTCCCTCCAGTGATGGAGAGCAGAGCAGAAAAGGTTGCTGCAGAATAGATCTGAGGCTATTATGAGGCCCTGGAGTTGCACACAAGGAAAGCAGGACCCTCCCAACATTGGCATGCAGGAATCTGATTTGGGGTGAGCTGTTAAAAACAAATTCCATAATGATAACAGTTTTACAATTACTTAGGATGAGATATGTATGAAGGAGACTACTAGGCTCTTAGCATGTCATGTAGTTGAAAGTCATGAAAAGACCTAATGATGTCACTATTATTGAATAGTTTTCAAGACAGGAAGAATGGAACTCAGTTAAGTAGCTTGTCCAAGCTTGTTACTGGCAGAGCTAGAACTGGCATTTGAGCACATCTACCCACCCCCCTTCATGAGTCTGTGCTCCTAACCATGAGGTTTGCTGCTTCTCCGCAAAGAAAACCAAGGCTAACTGTGTCTGCCCTCTGGGTCAGTTTACTACTACTTCTAGAAGTAATTTTGCCTTTTCACCAAAATGAGGAATGAATGAGTAGTCACATTGAAATTTCCTACCATTCCTTAGAAGCAGGGAACAAGAGGCTCAGCTAGACATCGTAGCAAGAACCAAGAACAGTCCTGAAGAGGCCCAGAGACAGCTTGGCCTGGCACCAGGCTGCAAAAAAGCATAATATTTGGGGGAGTTCTGAGGTGCTCCATATGGTGTTTGACCCATTTATGTGGCTTCTCCATGACTCCATCCTCTTGTATTAGTTCCCTACATAAATTCTCCCTGTGGTGAATGACTTTAGGAATCCTTAAGGAATAAGATTGCTGGGAGAAATATCAATAAACTCAGATATGCAGATGACACCACCGTTATGGCAGAAAGTGAAGAGGAAATAAAAAGCCTCTTGATGAAAGTGAAAGAGGAGGTGAAAAAGTTGACTTAAAGCTCAACATTCAGAAAACAAAGATCATCGCATCCGGTCCCATCACTTCATGGGAAATAGATGGGGAAACTGTGGAAACAGTGTGTCAGACTTTATTTTGGGGGGCTCCAAAATCGCTGCAGATGGTGATTGCAGCCATGAAATTAAAAGACGCTTACTCCTTGGAAGAAAAGTTATAATCAACCTAGATAGCATATTCAAAAGCAGAGACATTACTTTGCCGACTAAGGTCCATCTAGTCAAGGCTATGGTTTTTCCAGTGGTCATGTAGGGATGTGAGAGTTGGACTGTGAAGAAGGCTGAGCGCCGAAGAATTGATGCTTTTGAACTGTGGTATTGGAGAAGACTGTTGAGAGTCCCTTGGACTGCAAGGAGATCCAACCAGTCCATTTTGAAGGAGATCAGTCCTGGGTGTTCTTTGGAAGGAATGATGCTAAAGCTGAAACTCCAGTACTTTGGCCACCTCATGAGAAGAGTTGACTCATTGGAAAAGACTCTGATGCTGGGAGGGATTGGGGTCAGGAGGAGAAGGGGACGACAGAGGATGAGATGGCTGGATGGCATCACGGACTCGATGGACGTGAATCTGAGTGAACTCCAGGAGTTGGTGATGGACAGGGAGGCCTGGCGTGCTGCAATTCATGGGGTCGCAAAGAGTCGGACACGACTGAGCAACTGAACTGACTGAACTGAACTCAGCTGGTGCAACAAAGTGCATCCAGAGTGATGGGAAACGTTCTCATCTAGGGGCTTCCTAGGTGGTGCAGTGGTAAAGAATCTGCCTGCAAATACAGGAGACACAGGAGATGCTGGTTTGATCCCTGGGTCGAGAAAGATTTCCTGAAGTAGGAAGTGGCAGTCTACTCCAGTAGTCTTGCCTGGGAAATTCCATGGACAGAGGAGCCTGGCAAGTTACAGTCCATGGGATCATAAAGAGTTGGACAGGACTGAGCACACACACAGAATCCACACACAGTGAATGAATCAGGCGTAGGCCCAGTGGCATCTGCTCCACAGACCCTTCCCTCTTCACCTTTCTAGTTCTCTAACTTCATTTCCTAGTACTCTTTCCCTGGCTCATCTGCTCCAGCTACACTGACACCTTTGCTATTTCTTGGACCTGTTAAGCATAATCTTGCCTCAGGGCCTTGGAACTTGCTGCCTAAGAACACTTTTTATTCATATATCTATTTAATCTCTTCATTTTCTCTGCTAGTGCTTTACTCAAAAGTCACCTATCTCAGTGAGGCTTTACCTAATTATTCTATTTAAAAGAACAAGTCTGTCTCTGCTGTATTCCATCCCCCTGCTTCTCCCTCCATAGCCCTTATCACCTCTCCCAAAGGTTCTCAAACTATAGCAGGTATCAGAATCTCCTGGGGTAAGGCAGGGAGGTATATTGAAATTCAGATTCCTGGCTCCACTCCCAGTTTCTGAGTCAGTAGGTCTAGGGAGGACCCTGAGTATTTGCATTTTCCAGAACTTTCCAGGTGGTGATGCAGCTACTGATCCCAGAATCACATTTTGAGAACCATTGTTGTATAACGATCCATCCATCTTGCTATGCAGCTATATATGAATATATAACTTCAAGTCTGCTGTCCTTAAGTTGCTTATTATTTTATAATATTTTTTAAAACTTATATTTCTATAAGTTCTTTTCTCTCTTTATATTATTTGCAATTCCCAGGAGACTTGGGTTAGCTCCCTGGCTTGGGAAGATCTGGAGGAGGAAATGGCAACCCACTCTAGTATTCTTGTGTGGGTATTCTTGTCCATAGAAATCCCATGGACAGAGGAGCCCGGCAGGCTATATAGTCCATGGGGTTGCGAAGAGTCAGACACTACTGAGCAACTGAGCACACACATGCCCGCATTTAATCATCATAGTTTTTTAAGAAACCAGCTTTCACTTTTCATAGTTATTATTTCTCTGCTTCTCTCTTTGTTTATATCAGTTATCTTTCTTATCTTCTTCCTTTTTATTTCTTTATGTATGCTCTATTACTCCTTACCTTCATGAGTTGAATACTTAGCTCATTTTCCATCTTTCTTGTTCTTTGTTTACATATATTTAAAGATTGCCCTAGCCCTCTAAGGGCTTCCTGGGTTGCACAGTGGTAAAGAATCAGCATCCCAATACAGGGGATGTGGGTTCGATCCCTGAGTCAGGAAAATCCCCTGGAGAAAACAAATGGCAACCCGCTCCAGTATTCTGGCCTGGAGAATCCAATGGACAGAGAAACCTGCCAGGCTACAGTGCATGGGGGTCACAAGAGTCAGACATGACTTAGCGTCTAAACCACAAAGCTTTCCTGGCCATAAGGCTCTGTATTTTTAATAATTTTTCTATCTGATTTTCTCTTAGATACAAATGTTCTTTAGTGGTATCTTTTTTTGGTTTCCAGACATAGGGAATTTTAAAAAAACTATCATTATATGAATTTTTAATTTTATTGCACTGGATCTGTGTGACATTGATGCCTAGAATCTTATTATTATTATTATTTTTAGCCAAGAGCATGTCCAATTTTTGTGAAGTTTCATATGACCTTGAAAAAATACAACTTTCATTTGTTGGAAATGAAGGTATGTATGTATATGCATGCATGCATGCTCAGTTGCTTCAGTCGTGTCTGACTCTTTGTGACCCTGTGGACTGTAGCCTGCCAGGCTCCTCTGTCCTTGGGATTCTCTTGGCAAGAATACTGGAATGGATTGCCATGCCCTCCTCATACATGTATATACATTAGTACTATTATTGAATATGTACCTAATAGTTATACTGATATATATTAGCACCTCTTAACCACGTTATTAAACCCTTCTGAATATGTGCTTGTTTGTTGTCGGCTATTTCCTTCCCTCTGTGTGCTCTCGCTTTTCTTTCTGAGATTCCTATTAGAATGGTGTTGACATTTCTGCTTACCTTTCATATCTAAGTCTCCTTGCATTCTTTTCATCTCTTCAGACTTTCTTGATGCCTGCTGGAATGATTCTTCAACCTGAACATCCAACTTGCAAATTCAGACTTTGTATCTGCTATTTCCTGGGCCACAGTGAGAATGAGGGTACAAACCATGCCAAGTGACATGAAGGAAAAAAGGTGACACAAATAAGACTGTCTCCTGGAGGCTGGCTGGTGCTTCAGCTGTGTCCCAGGCTCTCTCTACATAAGGCTATCATCATCCCCACCCCACGCTCACCCCCAGCTACTGGGTCCTCATCAAGACTCTCCCGAGCATTTCTCACAATGTTCATGTTATCTGGCTGACCACAGTCGAGATCCAGCAAACCTCCCATCTCTTCTGTAGCATCTACAGCCCTAGGGTCCATCTGGAAGCCAGCAATCCATGAATATTCATTGCATGTCCATCGTGGCTTATCTATAGGTCTCAGTTCTCTTCTGTTATAGCCACTGCTTGTCATAATTTTATTCTTTTCAAAATAATGCAAGAAGGAAAAAACCAAGAAGTTTTGGATCATTTTATTAGCAACAAATATCTGTAAATATTAATTTATCCTATGTTTGATATATGAATGAGTCAAGTGCCAAACTATTAAATTCAACTTAAATAACAGGAACAGCAAAGAATGATCTGAATTCTTGGCTAGTAGAATAGCCACATTTTTCCAGCAGACTTGACCTGCTGAAGTTCAGAGGTCTGGGGTAGAAAACCTTAACAGAGGTTCAGACAAGTACCAAATCTAAAAGGACAAGTTTCTCAGGATAAATTCCCCAGGAATTTAAGCAGAGTGGTTTCTCCATAGAGTTGCCCTATTTTGCAAATAAAAATATATAGGATACCCTATATTTTCAATTTGAAAAATAGCTTTGACTGCCAAATTTTTGTAATTTATTCCCCAAATAGTTGAACACAGGACATTTGAAGAGTTCTGACAAGGTCAATATATGACACAGGACAAAATCATTAAATACAGGACATATGCTATGTATACTGGTCACCTGGCAAGGCTCTTTCTTCATCCATTGATGTTACTAGACTTCCTCAGGCCTAATGATACTCATGGTCACCATGACAAAGGCTTTCCTTCCACAAGTTTGAGGCATGACCCCCTTGGGAGAGAATATGGGAAATCAGGACCATTCAGGGAAATTCCAGGGTAGGTATTACATAACAGTGGGTTTCTTTATAGCAGAGGTCCTCAACCCTAGAAATACATTAGCATCACCTGGGGATTGTGTTACCAACAAACCCAGGATGCCTAGTAAGATTTAAATGTCAGATAAACAGGAATAATTTCTTACTGTAACTATGTCCCAAATACTGCATAGGATATACTTAAAATTTAAAAAAAAATGTGGTTTATTCAAATTTAATTGGCTATTCTGTATTTTTATTTCTTAAATCTGGCAACCTTATGGGGGCACTTTGGAGATATATCCTTGCCTGGGCCATGCCCCAGATTAAATCAAAATCTAATGGTGGGATCTATTGTTTGGTCCCTTCAGGCTAATGTGCAGCCATGGTTGATGACTTCTGGATAGAAGATAGACTAGATCAGATGGAGTCTAGAATGGAGAATCTCAGCTTAAATTTTATGTAAAATCATCTGGGATTGGGTCACCACTGATTCTATTGTCTGGGGTGGGACTTGGGAGTCTATTTCCAACAAGCTCCAGGTGATGTGATTCCACAGGTCACAGAACTTCTTTGCTGAAGAACTGTTTAGGAGCTCTTATTGGTTAGACAGTGCTAGATGGGGCTGGAGTAAAAGCCTACAGCTACTGAGAGAGTATCAGTGCCTCTTTACCACCCACGCCTGTCCACAGGAGTTCAATGTATTGTCTAGGCCTTCTTCTCACTGGCACTGTGGTGGTACCAGGTAAGAAGAGTGGCTCCTTGGTCCAACTTGTCTTAATGGTTTCCTTGCTGAGCATAGGATATGCCTGAGTATAGGGAGCAAAATCTAGTGTGTGTATTTGGGAATGAATACTGAAATGAATACTAGGATGGTGGGCTTCCCAGGTGGTGCTAGTAGTAAAGAACCCACCTGCCAATGCTGGAGACATAAGAGATGCGGGTTGGATCCCTGGGTTGGGAAGATCCCCTGGAGGAGAGCATGGCAACCCACTCCAGTATTCTTGCCTGGAGAACCCCTTGGACAGAGGAGCCTGGCAGGCTACAGTGTGTAGGGTTGCAAAGAATCAGACATGACTGAAACGACTTGGCTTACATGTACTGGCACGGTGGAGACGGCGGTTGATGCAGTCCCTGACCTCCAGGGAGGGATACTCAGACCCCACCTGCCTTGATTTTTTTTAAATTATTTTATTGAAATATAGTTGATTTACAATATTGTGTTAATTTCTGCTGCACAGTAAAGTGATTTAATTATACATATGTAAATATTCTTTATCATATTCCTTTCCAGTTTGGTTTATTACAAGATATTGAACATAGTTTCCTGTTCTGTACAGGAAAGATCTTGCTGCTTTTCCATTCTGTATATAATAGTTTGCTTCTTCTAATCCCAAACTCCCAATCCATCCCTCCCCTTCCCCCTTCCCTCTCAACGAGGTCACTAGTCTGCTTTCTATATCTGTGAATCTGTTTCTGTTTCCTAGATAAGTTAATTTGTGTCATATTTTACATTCCACATAAAAAAGATATCATATTGTATATTCATCTTTCTATGTCTCACTCACTTCACTTAGGATGATAATCTCAGGTTCCATCCATGTTGCTGCAAATGGCATTACTTCATTCCTTTTTATATTTTAATTCCTTTTTATGACTGGGTAGTATTCCATTGTGTGTGTGTGTATGTTTATGCCACATTGTTTTTATCTATTAATGAACATTTAGGTTGTTCCTATATCTTGTCTATTGCAAATAGGGTTCTATGAACATAGAGGTGCATATATCTTTTTAAATTGTAGATTTTCCCAGATATATGCCGAGGATTGGGATTGTTGAGTCATATAGAAGCTCTATTTTTAGTTTTTTGAGGAGCCCACTTACTCCATAGTGGCTAAACCAATTTACATTCTCATCAAAAGTGTAGGAGGGTTCCCTTTTCTCTGCACCCTCTCCTGCATTTATTATTTGTAGACTTTTTAATGATGGCCATTCTGATCAATGTGAGGTGGTACCTCATTGCAGTTTTGATTTGCATTTCTCTAATAATTAATGGTGTTGAGTATCTTTCAAGGTGCTTGTTGGCCATCTGTATGTCTTATTTAGAGAAGTGTCTATTTATGACCCCATCTAACTTGGCAGCCTCTCTGCTCAGCTGAAGCTGGACTTTGATCCTCAGAAATCATCTAGCCCAGAAAGCATTTTAGAACCCTTAGAGCAGCAACTTTAGTCCTGCAGAATATCACAGGATTTTTGCAGAGGTGCATATTTGTGAAACAGATGGTGTGGATGGATGTGGGTACAAGTGTGATTGGGAAGCCTGTAGAAATAGATCAGATGGGCTCTATGGCATTGGTGTGGGGCTGTGAGGGAGGGCAAGCTTCAGGTTTATCACATTACTGGGTGGAGTTCCCAAGCCTTTTGCTCCTTCTATTACCCAGATTCTTCCCCTGGCCCCATTGTTTCATGGTTATTGTACACATGTGTGTGTGTGTGCAGATACACACACACACACACTATACTTTCTTTTTTCACCTTTTACAGAAAGTGTAAAACTCTAGGTCACTGTTAAGATCATCAGGAGAATGTCAGCTTGTTCCTCTAGGGTTGTCCTGCCACGATATAGTCTTTAAAGGAATGCACATGACAAGCATCTGGTCACTAGTGAATGCTGTCATATGCTGCTGCTGCGGTGTGGCTCAGTCCTGTCCAACTCTTTGAGACGCCATGGGCTGTGGCCCACCAGGCTCCACTGTCTATGGGATTTCCCAGGTAAGAATACTGGAGTGGGTTGCCATTTCCTGCTCCGAGGGATCTTCCCAACCCAGGGATCGAACCTGCATCTCTTGCATTGGCAGGCAGATTTTTACTGCAGTGCCACATGGGAAACTTGCTGTCATGTGAAAAAATTTTTTAAATCATTCTGAAAGCTACCACATACCACCATCCACCAGAACTCCTCTCAGGATATGTCGAAGAATCAGGACCAGATGGGTCCCTGTTTTTGTCCCTCCAAGGAGACGGGGGCAGAAAGTCAGAAAAGTAAATGTTGCTTAGATAACTAGATTCGATTCCCATCTCGGGTTGCCACCTAACAGGGGCAGGACTTTGCCTGTTTGACTCAGTCTTTCACTCTAAAAATGGAGCTAGTAATACCTAAGAGGGCTGCTGGAGGGTTAATGAGAAGATGCAGGTCAGCGCCTGGCACAAGAAAACTGCTGATCAGCCAGTTCTGCATATGGAGGGGGGATTCTGTTTCCATGACAACTTCAAGGCCTCCCCATCTCCGGTCCTTATTGCCACACACGTGCTCTGAGGGAGGAAGGCAGCTGAAAGCAGCAAAAACTGCTGTTCAGAGAGGACTGCAAAGCCATGTATCAGTGCCCAGCTTATGTTTATGAAGAATGGCATTTATAGCTGAGCATTTGCCAGCGTAGCACACTTCAATAACACAAAACAAATCACACAAAAATACCAGCACACACCCACCCCTTAAAAAAGCATTTACTATTAATTTTATGAGAAGTTTACTGAACTGTTGAAAGAATGTTGAAATGAAAAGCCACTTCTGAAACATCTCTCCATGCCTAGAAACATTCTGATGTATTATTAGCAGTATTCTTTTTAATCTGGAGGCTCTTTGCCGCCCCCGCCTGCGTGACTGAATGAGGAAATACTCCAGTGTGATGAGCAGGAATATTGCTGGTTATCTCCTTGGTGAACATTTGTCAGCTCCAAATGAATCATCGCTTTGGAATATCAAGAAATGCCATTTACCTATTAGACCCAACAGAATTTTACTCAGTGAACGAATTATTTGACAAAATGTGCCAATTAAACAGAGAGATTTTTTCCAGAGTCTGGGTGTGCCCTTTTTTTTTTTTTTTTTAGTTAAGATTGAAAAAATGAGTTTGCCTCATTTTTAAATGCTACATAGTAAACAGAGCTTTATTTTCAGCCTGATCAATGTGACCAGAGATAAATTGTGTTTTTTTCTGAATAATGACCAAATTCACATAGTCCAGTGTAAGTGTATTTTAATGTGTGTCTACACATTTATGTGTATATGTTAAACTATAAATATCAATTACATATATACAAAATACTATTAAATACTTTGTGCTATAAATATTTAAAATTCTCTCTCTGTATAATTTGATTACTGTACAACCCCTAAAAATGAAGTGATTAATGAAAAGCTGCTCAACGTCACTAATTATTAGAGAAATGCAAATCAAAACTACAAATGAGGTATCACCTCACACTAGCAGAATGACCATCATCAAAAAGTCCACAAAAAATAAATGCTGGAGAGGGTAGAGAAAGGGAACCCTCCTATACTGTTGGTGAAAATGTAACTTGGTACAACCATTATGGAGAACAGTATGGATAGTTTTTTAAAAAGCAGAGCTACCATATGATCCAGCAATCCAAATCCTGGGCATATATCTGGCAAAAACTGTAATTCAAGAAGATACATGTGCCCTAAAGTTCATAGCAACACTGTTTACAGTAGGCAAGATATGTAAGCAACCTAAATGTCCATCAATTGAGGAATAGATAAAGAAGATATGGTACATATATACAATGGAATATTATGCAGCCATGAAAAAGAATAAAACAATGCCATTCGCAGCAACATGGATGGACCTAGAGATTATCATACTAAGTGAAGTAATTCAGACAAAGACAAATATCATATGATATCACATATGCAGTGTCTAGAAATATGATACCAATGAACTTATTTGAAGTGAAGTGAAAGTGGCTCAGTCATGTCCAACTCTTTATGACCCCCACACTATACAGTCCGTGGAGTTCTCTAGACCAGAATACTGGAGTGGGTAGCCTTTCCTTCCTCCAGGGGATCTTCCCAACCCAGGGATCAAACCCAGGTCTCCCACATTGCAGGCAGATTCTTTACCAGCTGAGCCCCAAGGGAAGCCCAAGAATACTAGAGTGGGTAGCCTAGTTCTTTTCCAGCATATCTTTCTGACCCAGGAATCAAACTGGGGTCTCCTGCTTTGCAGGTGGATTCTTTACCAACTGAGCTATCAGGGAAGCCCAATGAACTTATTTACAAAACCAAAATAGAGTCATAGATGTAGAAAACAAACTTATGGTTACCAGGAGGAGAAAGTGGGAGAAAGAAATTGAGAGATTTGGACGGACATATACATGCTGCTATATATAAAATAGATAACAACAAGGATTATTGCATAGCATAGGGAACTCTACTCATTACTCTATAATGACTTATAAGGGAAAAGAATTTTTAAAAAGAGTGGATATATGTATGTTATAACTGATACATTTTGCTATACGGCAGAAACTAATACAGCATTTTAAATCAACTATACTCCGACTATAGCTATGAAGGGCTTCTGTCTTCCCTCATAGCCTCCTGCAATGCAGGAGACCTTGGTTCAATTCCTGGGTTGGGAAGATCCACTAGAGAAGGGATAGGCTACCCACTCCAGTATTCTTGGGCTTCCTTAGGACTGCAAAGAGTTGGACACGACTTTCACTCACATACTCTGATAAAATTTTTTTGAAAAAGTTATTAAGGATCATTCAGTGACGAGGAGAGAGAGCAAAATAAAGAGGTTAGAAAGGGTTATAAAATGATATTAGAATATGACCCTAGCCTTGTAAAATTACACACATGCACACACACATGGGAAAAATATATAAGCCAAAATTAGGATACATAACAATGTGTGACCAATGGTTGTATTGCAGTATTTGGATTACAGGTGACTTTATTTTCTTTAGGTTTTTTTTTTTTTCATTTTATTCGTTAGATATGTCTTTTTTATATAATTAGACAAATCCTGCAACAAATGTTACTTTTAGGAACTGAAAGAGAAACCCCAGTCTTTTCTATGGCTGCAGGTCAGTGAGCCACTTTGCCTCCCTGGTTTTGTGGCTGAGACCTCATGGTTTCCTTGACTGGCCTGGCAGGGACTGAGGGGCAATGCCTCCAGCGAAGTAGCAGAGTTCCTTCAAGCTGCCACGTCCAACAAAGGTCTGACCGCCCTTGGCCGTCATACCTAAAGATAAAAAAAGTGTAAAGTGATGCTTGAAGCCACAGAAGACTCTCAAAGGCCCCCATGTTTGGCTGATATTCTGTTGTCACCGTGTTGAAATTCTTACTAATTTTGGAACAGAACCCTGAGCTTTGATTTTTCCTGGGGCCCAGCAAATGATGTAGTTGGTCCTGCCTGAAACTCTGACTTCTCAAGAGCAGAATCTGAATTTATAAAAGAAAAACAAAAAGGGCAAAACAACAGCTTAGTTTTTCCACCACTTCACATGTCTGGTTTATAAGAACACCCTCTGGGTTGAGTGTCCTTGGAGCACTGTATTTCCTCTCTAGTATTTCACAGTATTTCTGTTTATTAAAAACAAATAGTAATCAACCTGCCCAACATTGGAGGCTGAAGATTGCCGGGAGAAATATCAATAACCTCAGATATGCAGATGACACCACCCTTATGGCAGAAAGTGAAGAGGAACTAAAAAGCCTCTTGATGAAAGTGAAAGAGGAGAGTGAATAAGTTGGCTTAAAGCTCAACATTCAGAAAACGAAGATCATGGCATCTGGTCCCATCACTTCATGAGAAATAGATGGGGAAACAGTGGAAACAGTGTCAGACTTTATTTTTTTTAGCTCCAGAATCACTGCAGATGGTAACTGCAACCATGAAATTAAAAGACACTTACTCCTTGGAAGGAAAGTTATGACCAACCTAGATAGCATATTCAAAAGCAGAGACATTACTTTGCTGACTAAGGTCTGTCTAGTCAAGGCTATGGTTTTTCCAGTAGTATGGATGTGAGAGTTGGACTGTGAAGAAGGCTGAACGCTGAAGAATTGATGCTTTTGAACTGTGGTGTTGGAGAAGACTCTTGAGAGTCCCTTGGACTGCAAGGAGATCCAACCAGTCCATTCTGAAGGAGATCAGCCCTGGGATTTCTTTGGAAGGAATGATGCTAAAGCTGAAACTCCAGTACTTTGGCCACCTCATGCGAAGAGTTGACTCATTGGAAAAGACTCTGATGCTGGGAGGGATTGGGGTCAGGAGGAGAAGGGGACGACAGAGGATGAGATGGCTGGATGGCACCACTGACTCGATGGATGTGAGCCTGAGTGAACTCCAGGAGTTGGTGATGGACAGGGAGGCCGGCGTGCTGCGATTCATGGGGTCGCAAAGAGTCAGACACGACTGAGCAACTGAGCTGACTGACTGAACTGAGTGGCTGACATTCAGCTTATGGACCAATTTCTTCTCCTCTAGTTATGTGGTTCCTCTAGAGTGTGGCAGTGGGGGGATGTTCCCAGCCCTAATGTGGGGACACATGTGTTGTCAGACTGTTCCACTCTCCATTTTTCTGGACCCCATGCCCTTCAGATTTGTGCCCCATCACATTTTTTTAAGTGATTTTACTCAGCTCCAAATAGCATTACCAATAAAATTCCCTTGCTTTATTAGGTCCCTGTGCTCTTTAAAAGAAAAAAAAAAAAAAAACTGAATTGCTTGCCCTGCATTCTGAATTACTTTTAAGGAGACTAAACATTTAAAATGCAAGACATACAACAGGCTTATTCTTGACTTCATCTTTTGCAAGAAAGAGAAAACCATTCTCATATTTTGGGGCTTGCAAAAGATTGAGAATGCATTTCCAGTATTTTTATTGACTCTAGTAACAGCCTGCAGCGTGCAGCCTGTGGCACTCGTCGCCCTCTGCTGCTGGGGTCATGGGGTCTGCAGCCTCCGCTCCCCCCCCCCGCCAACCTCCGTCCCACCCCCCTCCCACCCCGCATTCTTCAAGGAGCGCAGGCGGGTCACATCCGCGTGGGCTCTCCAGCTCCGGAGCGCTGGCCTGACCACAGCATGCCCTGATTAGTCTTGCTCCCGCTCGACCCTGTCTTAGCGATGGCTTCTCTTATTACAAAGTATCATCCTGCTTCAGCTGTTGAAACCTGGTCATTTCGCACCTGCTTCGATGAATTCGGAGTGACTTGTGTTTTTGATGAGCTGCTCACTTCATAAATTCACCCCTCTCCAGTTATCAGCACTCCCTCACCACTCAGGCGTGTCCCCGCTCAGCCTTCTCTGGCAGCACCAGGAGGAGGCCACTTTTAAGCCTCTGTTCACATTAAGATTCCCAAGTAATGATTTTAAGTAAGCCTGAAACCTTGAAGCAGCATAATTAACGGAGGATCAAAATTGGATCCACAGCCTGACCTGAGGGGCAACGGCCTTACTGTCAGGCTCCAAGCCCTAGACAGCCGGCTGGAGTGAAGAAAATGCAGACGTGAACGGTTTTCTAAAATTAAAGTAGAAATCTAGCTCAACTTCTCACCCTACCCCCAGCCCACTCCCCATCCTCCCACTCCCATTTGAGGGGAATTTTTTGTTTTTGTTTTCCTGTCATGAAATCACTCCCTGTGTTCTTTTTTCCCCTCAAATATTTTTCAACACCACAAATTACGGGAAATACAAAAATGCCAGGAGCTCTGGGGGTACTTCTGGTATTTTAGGGTCAGCTCAGACCAGGAAATAACTCAAGTTTGGTAGAGGAACCTGATCTTGGGAGGTTTCCAGCTGAGAGAGTTTTGGCATCCCAGCCCCTGCTAGTCTTACTGAGGACAAAGCTACCTTCCTCCCTTTGTCTCTTGGCTGAAAAAGCATTTTCTCTCAGGTAAGATTGGGCATCATGGCACCCCACTCCAGTACTCTTGCCCGGAAAATCCCATGGACAGAGGAGCCTGGTAGGCTGCAGTCCATGGGATCTCGAAGAGTCAGACACGACTGAGCGACTTCACTTTCACTTTTCACTTTTATGCATTGGAGAAGGCAATGGCAACCCACTCCAGTGTTCTTGCCTGGAGAACCCAGGGACGGGGGAGCCTGGTGGGCTGCCATCTATGGGGTCGCATAGAGTCTCACACGACTGACGCGACTTCGCAGCAGCAGCAGCAAGATCGGGCGTCACCTCATTTCTGGATTCTCTAGAGAAGCATTCTAAATCTGTGGAATCTGATTATGGGTGTGTGTATTCATGGGTGGGTGTCTGAGTGAGGGTGCGTATATGTGCGTGCACACACATAACAGAAATTGAGTGTGAGAATCTTCCGAGCCATAAACTCAGTAGGTTTATACCTATGACCCTGTGCTCAGTTGTATCCGACTCTTCGTGACCCCATAGACTGTAACCCACCAGGCACCTCTGACCATGGGATTCTCCAAGCAGGAATACTGGAGTGGGTTGCCATTTCCTTCTCCAGGGGATCTTCCCCACCCAGGGACTGAACCTGGGTCTCCCGCATTGCAGGCAGTCTCCTGCATTGTAGGTGGACTCTTGACCGGCTGAGCCATCAGGGAAGCCCACTTATGACCCTAGTGGGGAATTCAAACGGTGGCCAGCCACTCTGGGCTTCTAGTGTCTAACGAGCCCAGGTCTTAGGAGGCTGAGAATTCCTTCCTTGCTCCCCGCATCTCCTTGGAATATGCCAGATGCAGGAAAAACTCAGTACTGATGCCTCTGCTCCCCAGTAAGCTCTTAGCAGGGACCAGCCTCACAAACCATGGGGAACATTAGCGCCCAGCCCGTGCCCTCATCTGCCAGTGGATCAAGGAACCCACTCCTTGGTAATGCCCACAGTTGTCACCTGGGATCAGCCTCATTGATTTCAATCCAGACGTCCTCTGCCTTCTGACCCTGCCCACTTAAGGGCTCACATCAGCCCTTTGTGGAGTTGACCTCCGAGCTTCATGGAGGTCCCCAGGTGGGATTTTAGCTCAGATTCACCTCACAGGGTCCTCCTGCCTTAGGCCAGCCCTTTGGACTCAGAACCCACCCTTGGCTGCAGCTGCTGGGATGGGATTTTGGCCACTTGTGTGCGATTCAGAGAGAGAATGTATATTTTTTCTCCAACGTGAGGGAATGGCCGTTCTCTTCTCATTGCTGCTGCCACCCTGGCAGCTATAGGCTCTGGGGACCTTCTGCTGCTAAGAGCTGCCTAGCTGCCTTCCGCCGCTGACCACAGCCCTAGAGAGTCCACTCTGCCAGGAGCAGCTCCCTAGTCATCACCGTGCCCACATTCCGGAGCAGTGGTCGTGGCTCCCTGGCTGGGACTCTTCTGCCCCCTGCAGCTGCTGCCAGTCTCCAGATGCCCTCTCTTTCAGGGACTGGGAGGTAAATCCCAGAGACATGCCCACATGCTGCTCCTCCAGAGGTGTCTGTGCTGCTCCACACATACTTCAGGTTGGATAGGAGAAATTGTCAGACATTAGGTTGGCCACCTGATGCGAAGAGCTGACTCATTTGAAAAGACCCTGATGCTGGGAAAGATTGAAGGCAGGAGGAGAAGGGGACGACAGAGGATGAGATAGCTGGATGGCATCACCGACTCCATGGACATGAGTTTGAGTAACCTCTGGGAGTTGGTGATGGACAGGGAGGTCTGGTGTGCTGCAGTCCATGGGGGTCGCAGAGAGCTGGACACAACTGAGTGACTGAACTGAGGGTACAACAGACTCACCTGAAGAGCCCAGTTGGCAGAACTACTCTGTTAGTTCTTTCCTGCATCTCAAGTCTTCTCTTGGCCGCTCAACCCAGGGCCTGGGTCTCACATGGTGGATCTTCCACTTCTATTCACCAAAAGAGCCACAATCCAAGTCTTCTTGAAGGGTCTGAGCTCAAGGTGAAGGACACAATAGTCCCAAACCTTAAATTCAGGATGGTATGTACACCCTGTGTGTGCATGTGTTAGTTACTCAATTGTGTCCAACTCTTTGTGACCCCATGGACTGTAGCCCACCAGGCTTCTCTGTCCATGGGATTTTACAGGCAAGAATACTGGAGTGAGTTGCTATTTCCTTCTCAATGGGATCTTCCCAACCCAGGGATAGAACTTGCATCTCCCACATTGTAGGCAGATTCTTTGTGGTCTTAGCCACCAGGAAAGCCTGTGTACACCCTGAGCCACCTCAAATCACTGAAGGGTCTCGCCTCTAAGATTCTCCTTTGTAAGAGAAGTGCTGCCTGTGCCCTTGGTTGCTAGGCTATATTTTCCCATTCAGCCCTACTACTACCTTAGATAGTGTGTGTGCACACGTGTGCATGCTCAGTTGCTCGGTTGTGTCTGACTCTTTGTGACCCCATGGACTGTAACCTGCCAGGTTTCTCTGTCCATGGAATTCTCCAGACAAGAATAATGGAGCCTGGATTGCCATTTCTTCCTCCAGGGGCTCTTCCCCACCTGGGGACTGAACCCATGTCTCCTCTATTGGCAAGTGGATTCTTTACCACTAAGCCAGCTGGGGTATATGTGTATAAAAACAACCTCTGTGGCTTGTGGCCCTGAGCTCTTTACTCTTTTCTCCAGAACCAAATTCAGACGCATCCTTCAGGTTTGATAGCAGAGATTCTCAAATGTTACGGTGCACCAGACTCCCTTCTTCTCCTGTTAGAAGTGCGTGTTCCTGTATTCCACTTCTAGAGATTCCAGTGTGATATCCTGGGAGTGGAGCGGGGCATCTGATAAGTAGCAAGCCACCTCTCCTTCCAGATGATTCTGATGCAGGTGTCTCACAGACATCACAGACATTTTGAGAAATGATGCTTTACAGTCTTAGATTACATCCTTGTTTTAAAAATATAAATGCCAGGTAGTACCAGTATTACAAATCAAAATACGTAGTAGTGATTATAGTATGAGTTTGGAGAAGTCTGAAACTCTTTTTTGGCTGAATAATGTCTTCTTCTTTGCACTTGGATCTTTGAGCTATGGAACCCCAGAGATAAGGAGACCAAAAGCTATTAAATGATTAAAATCTAACTATATCAATGAAGTTAAGAGATGTCATCACATCATACAAAAGTGAGAAACTTTTCTACAGTTATCTTTGGGGTGGTCTGATTGGAGTGTACAAAATAGGTACTTTGGGAGTTGTCCAAAAATACCATCAAAGAGATGGACAGTCATCTTCTAGAGCACCAAGAAAGACTACAATGAAGAGCCAGCTGGGAGAGACATGCCATTTGTATTAAGACAACATGTACAACACAGGCAATGACAAGTGTGGGCAAGGATGTGGAGAAACCAGAACACACATACACATCGCTGGTGGGGATAGAAACTGGTAAAGGAAAATGGTAGCAGGTCCTCAATGTTAATCACAGAATTACTATATAACAAAGTAACTTGGTTCTTGGTTATCTAACCAAATAAATGAAAAAATATGTTTACACAAGGCTTTGTATGTGATTGTTCAGACTAGTATTATTTATATAGCCCCAAAATGGAAGCAACCCAAATATTCATGAAGTGATGAATGGATGAACAAAATATGATACTGCATGGAATATTATTCAGCAGTGAAAAAGGAATGAAGTACTGATATATGCTACAGTATGGATGATCCTTAAAAAATTATGCTACTTAAGCAGGTCACAGAAGACCATATATTGAATAGGCAGCTCTACAAAGACAGAGATCCAGAGAATAGATTGCAGTTGCTTAGGGCTGGGGTGGGAAGGACTGGAGAGTGATTGTTAATAGACTTGAGATTTCTTTTGGGGATGATTAAAATGTTCTAACATTAGGTTATGTTGAAGGTTATGTTGATCGTTGCACAATTCTGAACATTCTAAAAACCACTGTACCTGTTAAACGGGTGGATTTTACCATGTATAAATTATATCTGATTTTGGGGGGCTCCAAAATCACTGCAGATGGTAACTGCAGCCATGAAATTAAAAGACACTTACTCCTTGGAAGAAAAGTTATGACCAACCTAGATAGCATATTCAAAAGCAGAGACATTACTTTGCCGACTAAGGTCCGTCTAGTCAAGGCTATGGTTTTTCCAGTAGTCATGTATGGATGTGAAAGTTGAACGGTGAAGAAGGCAGAGTGCCAAAGAATTGATGCTTTTGAACTGTGGTGTTGGAGAAGACTCTTGAGAGTCCCTTGGACTGCAAGGAGATCCAACCAGTCCATTCTGAAGGAGATCAGCCCTGGGATTTCTTTGGAAGGAATGATGCAAAAGCTGAAACTCCAGTACTTTGGCCACCTCATGCGAAGAGTTGACTCATTGGAAAAGACTCTGATGCTGGGAGGGATTGGGGTCAGGAGGAGAAGGGGACGACAGGGGATGAGATGGCTGGATGGCATCACGGACTCGATGGACATGAGTCTGAGTGAACTTCGGGAGTTGGTGATGGACAGGGAGGCCTGGCATGCTGTGATTCATGGGGTCGCAAAAAGTCGGACACGACTGAGCAACTGAACTGAACTGAACTGAAAGTTACTTAAAAAAACACACTCTGGAAAGAGGAAATGAATAGTTATTTCAATTGTAAGTTCATAATACAAAAAAAAATCACATGAGCAGACCTTCTAAACTGGATATTATGATTGAGATAGAACTGTGTCGCTTCATCCAGAATTTTCATTTATTGATGGTTAAAGCAAGCAATGCAGAATTCACAGCTGGTCTAGGAGAGTAAGTTATCCGGTGACAGGCTTCCTGAACCAAGAGGCTCAATGTCCCTGAGTGATGGGCCCTGGGCCCCAAAGGGTAAGAACCACTGCAGTTCAAGCACACACACTCGAGAGCTGGATTTCAGCAGTCCTGTGCAGAGCTTTTTGATCCGTTAGCTAAATCTGGCCCAGGCAGCAAGCCATGATCCAAAGAAGATCTTTGTAAAAGTTGCATTACTTGTATAAAAACCTTTTCATTTTGAAAAATTGCTCCAAGTCCACCTGCACTTGTAACTTTAGTTGGGCCATTTGGCCGGAAGATGGATGGAATTTTTCAACATGACCATTTTAAAGCTTGAAAGATAAACTTATTTTTGGTTCTACCTCAAATATTCCACTTGTTGCTAAGATTCTGTCAATAAAAGTTGAGTTTCACCCTGAGAATTATTTACACTATCTTCTATACTTCACTCTGGGTGTTGTCATAACTTTAGAAATGGAACCTCTAATTCAGCAACTCCAACTCTTTGAGTTGTAACATCCCATATTTATTCAATCTCATTAAATCTCCCTATTCCTCTTAGAAGAACCTGGATATGAGTCTGAATTTTAAGCATTAACTCTGTCACAAAACTGTGCAAAGTGTTTAGAAAATAATAATTAAATAGGGCTGAATGGAACTTCAGGGAAGCCTTGCTTGGTTCAACTCATTCATTCTGTAGATCAGGCAGATCTCCTTTAGAAGGTTATAGCCAATTCACGAAACTAGTTATTTCAAGCCTTGGTTAGCTCATCTTTAAAGTGAGATGGATATAAATAAATAAATAAATAAATAAAATGGGATGGATAATGTTGACCCTTCATTGTTATTGCTTTACTCATGGAATTGTTGTAAGGATAAAGTAAGATCATTTACATAGATGTGTTTTGAATAAACTTTAAAAGAGCTAAATGTGTTTTTCATAAACAAATGCATGGTTCTTGTCTCTTTTGAGAAAGTCTGAGACCCTGGGCGGAGCGGGGCGGGGTGCTCACATCACCAGCTGCTGCTGCTGCTAAGTCGCTTCAGTCGTGTCTGACTCTGTGCGACCCCATAGACGGCAGCCCACCAGGCTCCCCTGTCCCTGGGATTCTCCAGGCAAGAACACTGGAGTGGGTTGCCATTTCCTTCTCCAATGCATGAAAGTGAAAAGTGAAAGTCGCTCAGTCATGTCTGACTCTTAGTGACCCCATGGACTGCAGCCCACCAGGCTCCTCTGTCCATGGGATTTTCCAGGCAAGAGTACTGGAGTGGGGTGCTGTTGCCTTCTCCGCACATCACCAGAGTAGGTACCCATTGCTCTTATCTGATAAACATTGGCTGATGAGGATAAGGGAGTTAAATCAGTTTCTCATGTCCAGGGGGGAGGCTGCATTTAATAGGCTGTTTCCATGTCCATTTTAAATATTCATCAACTCTGTAATTTTTCACCAAGATTAGTTTCTAAGAGCTGGAGCAATGAGGGCAAAATTTTAACATGATTTCTGAAGTAGGAAGAAGAAAACATAAAGTGAATCTGAGCTGCCATGTTGCCAGGGTAAGAGTTAGCCTGACGCAACTACAAGAAAGGGCCTGCCTTGTGGCAAAGAGCGGGTGCCAGAAAATTATATTGGAAAACTTGAAATAAGTGCAAAGTGTTGATTTGAATACAGGAAGATGGGACAATTTAGACTTCTTGGCTTTAATTTGAATTGATGGATTGTCTCTGAAGGTTGTATCATGCTATGGTAGCAGGTATAGATTTTCAAGTCAGTGTAATCATGAGAATTGAGCTGTACCCCATAGCTAAGTGGGGTGATGTGTCTTAGCAGAGCAATCAGGTTGAGGAACTCCAGAAATACACAAGGAAACTCCCAAGTGCAAGGTACTTGAAGTGCATAAAAACTTGAATGAAGCTAAAACTGCATAGGAATGCACAACTCTTTGTATCTCCTTAGAAAAAGCCTGATGTTCTGTCATGCACAGTGAAGCTAGTTTGCCTTAGAGGATCAAAGAAGACTGAATTGCAACTTTTTTTCTAGCTAAGAAATGCATTTGTTCTGGTAGATTTTCTGCAAAGTTGAGTGAAGTTGAGAATTAGACTATTCAGTTCAGTTCAGTAGCTCAGTCGTGTCCGACTCTTTGTGACCCCATGAATCATAGCACGCCAGGCCTCCCTGTCCATCACCAACTCCCGGAGTTCACTCAGACTCATGTCCATCGAGTCCGTGATGCCATCCAGCCATATCATCCTCTGTTGTCCCCTTCTCCTCCTGCCCCCAATCCCTCCCAGCATCAGAGTCTTTTCTAATGAGTCAAGTCTTCGCATGAGGTGGCCAAAGTACTGGAGTTTCAGCCTTAGCATCATTCCTTCCAAAGAAATCCCAGGGCTGATCTTCAGAATGGACTGGTTGGATCTCCTTGCAGTCCAAGGGACTCTCAAGAGTCTTCTCCAACACCACACTTCAAAAGCATCAATTCTTCGGTGCTCAGCTTTCTTCACAGTCCAACTCTCACATCCATACATGACTACTGGAAAAACCATAGCCTTGACTAGACGGACCTTAGTCAGCAAAGTAATGTCTCTGCTTTTCTAGGTTGGTCATAACTTTTCTTCCAAGGAGTAAGCGTCTTTTAATTTCATGGCTGCAATCACCATCCGCAGTGATTTTGGAGCCCAAAACTATAAAGTCTGACACTGTTTCCACTGTTTCCTCATCTATTTCCCATGAAGTGATGGAACCGGATGCCATGATCTTTGTTTTCTGAATGTTGAGCTTTAAGCCAACTTTTTCGCTCTCCTCTTTCACTTTCATCAAGAGGCTTTTTAGTTCCTCTTCACTTTCTGCCATAAGGGTGGTGTCACCTGCATATCTGAGGTTACTGATATTTCTCCCGGCAATCTTGATTCCAGCTTGTGTTTCTTCCAGTCCAGTGTTTCTCATGATGTACTCTGCAAAGAAGTTAAATAAGCAGGGTGACAATATATAGCCTTGACGTACTCCTTTTCCTATTTGGAACCAGTCTGTTGTTCCATGTCCAGTTCTAACTGTTGCTTCCTGACCTGCATACAGATTTCTCAAGAGGCAGGTCAGGTGGTCTGGTATTCCCATCTCTTTCAGAATTTTCCACAGTTTAGTGTGATCCACACAGTCAAAGGCTTTGGCATAGTCAATAAAGCAGAAATTGATGTTTTTCTGGAACTCTCTTGTTTTTTCCATGATCCAGCGGATGTTGGCAATTTGATCTCTGGTTCCTCTGTCTTTTCTAAAACCAGCTTGAACATCAGGAAGTTCATGGTTCATGTATTGCTGAAGCCTGGCTTGGAGAATTTTGAGCATTACTTTACTAGCATGTGAGATGAGTGCAATTGTGCGGTAGTTTGAGCATTTTTGGCATTGCCTTTCTTTGGAATTGGAATGAAAACTGACATTTTCCAGTCCTGTGGCCACTGCTAAGTATTCCAAATTTGCTGGCATATTGAGTGCAGCACTTTCACAGCATCATCTTTCAAGATTTGAAACAGCTCAACTGGAATTCCATCACCTCCACTAGCTTTGTTCGTAGTGATGCTTTCTAAGGCCCACTTGACTTCACATTCCAGGATGTCTGGCTCTAGATTAGTGATCACATTTATACTAAAGCTGACAACTGAAAATGTTTTCCTTTGAGTTCAAGTGAAGAAGAAGTTTGGAGGCACCTTCCTGGTCCATACTCCCCATCTCTGAGAACCCCTCCTGCCACCATCCATCAGGAGGGGATCCGATGGCATATCTTTATTGTGTAACCTCTCCTTCATTGTTAAAGCTGATTAGACCAATGTGGGACACCCAACCCAGGGTGAACCAATCAAATCTTCTTTTTGTAGAATCTAGAATTAGGATTCTAAAGTGCTGGGCAGATTCATCTGAACTTTTGAGCCAGACTTCTGCCCAGGTCTCAGGCAGAAGCAGAGAAAGCTGGTCTGCAGAAAGGGAAAAAACAGATCGATGCAGACAAAAGCAGAAACGAGATCACGTGGCCCCAGAGAGATGGAGAAACTTACTTTGTTTCTGACAGCTTTACAGGTTCTGGTCTAATTCCTTGTAAGGCTCAACAACACTTCCTGTCCTAAGATACATAAATTTGCTTAAGCTAGTTTCAGCAGGTTTATGTTATTTCCTTTTTTCCTATTATTTTCAATCTAATAAGCCTATTCCAAGATCTTGGAAGTTTGTAGATGAGAAAGACTGGATGGTTCTCTTTTACTGTAAAAAAGCCTTCTTGATCTGTAAAATAATTTTCCTTGCATGTTTTGGTTTAGAAAATCTTAAACTATAGTATATTTTTAAAGTGTCATATGAATATCCTTCACATTATTACATACAAATGCCACTTAGCCAGGGAAGATGTGATACTTAAATTTCAGCCTAGTAGGGGCTCACTAAATATTTATTGAATGAATGAATCTTTGACAGATATTTACTAAGCCCTATCCCAATACTGAGCTAAATCACATGCTAATCCTATATTTCCAAAATTAATGATTAATGTTCTTGGAAGATTATTGTGCCTTTCATCAAAACATAAATGAAACATTTTTATGGATTTGCTAGAACACATGGCCTACATATGCCATGCATTTATATTTGCATTATTTCCATAGAAGAGATTTATTGTCTCATAATAGCAATTAGGAGAGGGAAAATAGTGTTGGGCCTTTGAAGACATAGTTTATAGAAAGAACCAGCAGTTGACTTTTCTGTATGGGAAAAATTTAATTCAGAATTTATTCATTTATATTACTGATATATGCCGTAGACACCTAAATGTAAGGTTAAAAGTACTTACCCTCAGTGTAGAGTTAGACCTGGATTCAAATCCCATTAGGTATCTGGGGAGATATTTAATTTAATGCTTCTCTAAATTGTATGACATTGTTTTCAGAATTACCTTGAACAGTATCTCTGCTGCCCAGGAGGAAGAAAAACATTGATTTCTACTGGTTACCTTTTCATTAATGAGTGACCCCACATGAGGTTGATTTATAAGGGTCCTTAGGGACACAGGTGGGGTTTATTAACCTCAGTTGACCTTCAAACTGATAGAATCCAGTCATTTAATAGAATAAATGGTGGTCTCTGCTTATTCCCACTTTAGTGACACAGACTTTTGGCCTAGAAACTTTCTAAAAGTTTGCTTGGCAAGAGACATTTCCTGAAATTTTCAACTACAGTTGCCCTTTTTTGAGCCACCAATTAAAAATGAAGTAATTCCTATTCTGCAATTTTATAAGGATAGGTGTTGGGTGTTTTCTAATGCTGTAGGCCCTTTGAAGGTTTTCTCATGCCTGAATTATATTAAAAATATGTGATTTTTATTAGCAATATATTTCTGTTGTATAGAATTGAATTTAAACAATAACCTAAGTAGTGAGAGTAATAAGTTATTTTAAAGATGTGAAAGAAAAATCACAATTTTTTTTGTTTTTCTCTAAAATACAGAATTATATTTTCATGTGGTTCAACATATTTCTAGAGAAATAGATAGGTCTGTATTTATCATTAGTCATGGCAGGAAAGCTGTTTATGGGAAAGCAGAGATGTTTATTTCGTGCTCTCTATAACAGGAAATGTTTTCAGCTACAACTAACACCCCCACACCCCCCAAACAGTGGTTTATACAAACTAGGAGTTTCATTTTTCTCACATTTCCAAAAGTCCAGAAGTAAGTGGTTAATGGCTTTGGCTCAATGGTTTAAAGATACCAAGGCGAGGTATCTGGAAAGATCTGGGGGTATAATAAATGCTGCAGGTGTGTCCTCCTTAAGACTCACCTGTCAGACTTCTGCTCTCACCCCCTGTGCCAGAACTCTGCAAAAGGTGCTGGGAAGTGTGGATTTTTAGCTGGGAGCGTTATACCTCCCAACAAAATAAAGGTTTGTGAGGAAGAGGGGCAGTGACCAGCAGGTCTGCTCCAGTATCACGCCAAAGTCAAGGTAAACAGGAAGTGTCCTAGATATCCCTGGAAATAGACAACTCATCATGGATGAACAGTCCCGTGTGTATTTAGAACTTGCTGGAATCGAATTCTACTTTCAACCAATTCACTTTTAAGGAAAGAGTCAACAATTCTAGACACAAATTAAAAGCAGTTGTTTTCAAGTTAGTCTTTCTGGGGATAAGGAAGAGCACAGCTGGCAGCCACTCTCCGAACTTCACTGTGTCCGTGGTCCGCACCTCTTTCCTAAAGAGCAACCTTGGAATCATTACTACTTGGAGAGACTTCCCTCGGCCACTGTGCTCCTCATCCCCCCACAGACATACTTACATGGGCTCAAACCTTTCTACAAATGAACTTCCACACCCCTCCCCACCCCCATGTGTGCCAGACTCTGTCCTTGAGCCCCTTGATGTTCCAAGTTTTGATTCTTCTCAAAAGTTCAGGATATACATCACTTTGTGGTTAGACTGAAGCAGAAATTTAAATCCTACCTACTCAGGGGTGGATTAGTTTCCAATGTTTCTCAAAGTTTGGTTCAGTGACCACCTGATTAAAAATGTAAATTCCTAGACTCCAGCAATACATTTAAGATCCAGATCTCTGCAGGGAGAGTTGAGGCAGTCTGCTAGGATAATGTGAGCCCCAGGACAGGATTCTCTATTTTCCCTTCACTGCTGTTTCCCCCACTGTCTAGCACAGTGCCTGTCATGAGGTTGACACTCAACACTTATCCATTGGAGATGAGTAAACACTTATAATGTTTTTTATGTATTGGGCACTGTTTTATGGATTTTTTATGTCCTTATAAAGGATACATTTAATCCATATAAAAACCCTATGAGATAGGCACTGTTCTTATCTGCATGGAACAGATAAGGAAACTGAGGCACAAAACAATGAAATGACTTGTCCAAGGTCTCTGTTTGTAGGTGGTGGAGCTGAGTTTTGAACTCAAGCTATCTGAATAGAATTAATGATTGACATGGAACCTAAAAATACCGAGTTGGATGGTTTAAAAAAAAGAAATTACCAAAAAATCTAGAGATTTATGACAGTCTCAGAATGCGACCTGGAGAAGGAAATGGCAACCCACTCCAGTATTCTTGCCTGGAGAATCCCATAGACAGAGGAGCGTGGTGGGGTACAGGCCATGGGGTCACAAAGAGTCAGACACAACTGAGTGACTAACATTTTCACTTTCAAAGAAAAGAAGACTGAGACCTGCCTCTTTTTTTGTCTTTAGTGTGATTATACAAGAATATATATATATATATATATATATATGCACAAGAATGAGGCTTTCCAGGTGGCACTCCTGGTAAAGAACCTGCCTGCCAATGCAGGAGACATAAGAGATGCAGGTTCAATCCCTGGGTCAGGAAGATCCCCTGGAAGAGGGCATGGGAACCCACTCCAGTGTTCTTGCCTGGAGAATTCCATGGACAATAGTGGTGGGCTATAGTCCATTGGGTTGCAAAGAGTTGGACACGGCAGAAGTGACTCAGCATGCGTGCATGCAGAATGCACCTCTCAGGAGTGTCAGACGATTACAATAGACACTGGATATACAAAGATGAATAAATAGGAGGAGACCAGCAGGTTAACAGGGAAACTACAGAATCCTCTGATGTGTCCCATGAGAGAGGCTGGCTCAGCCTGTGCCGGGAGCTCTTATGAAGCTAAAGTAAGACTAGGAGAAGTAGCCGGGTGGGGTAATGGTGAGAGTTGAGAATGGAAGTTGATGAAGGGAGTTGTTTGCCTTGATGAGGGTACTCAGGGCAGTGCCAGAGAGTGATCCAGAGCCAAGATGGGCTGCTCAGGGAACTGGGAAGAAAATTAGAACACAGACGACCTCAGGAGCCTGCATTCGTTCAATAGCCAGTCATCCTTATGAACGCTAAGAAGGCAAGTCGTTACTGAGCATCTGTCTATTATATGTGAGGGACAGTGCTCTGCTCACATGAGTATTATCTCAGCTCATCCTAGCTACAGTGCTATGAGGTTGTTAGCATTCCTGTTCTACAAAGCTGAAAAAAAATAGCAGAACAATTGACTTAGCCATTCACAGGAAGAAACATCATCCATAATATAGTGTCCAATCTTCAAAATAGCAGAAAGAAAATGTCCAGAAAAAGTTATACCACTAGCGCCACCTGGGAAGCCCAAAAAAACTTAAATGGTATGCCAAATCAGATGAAGTCATCATTTCAATAGGATTCATTGTCTTTCCTCCTTAATGTACACATTTTCAGTGCCATTCTACTGAATGTCAATTTCCAAAGCATTTCACGTTTCAGATACTTCTGAGCCCTTCTCCAAAGCTGAGTATTTCTTTTATGAATGGGATGACTGTCCTTTCAATGCAATTTGTTTGTCATAGATAAAGTAGAAACTTTATTTTGTCAAATGTCCGAACCAAAACTGTATGTATTTAAGTGTAAAATTTACATGTGGGTCTGGGTTGTCTGGGTATGCATGAGTGTATGTTTTCTTCAGTACTTACAGGGTAGTGAGTATTTCTGCTTGGAGGATACATATATAGGTGTTGCTGTAATTCAGCCGCCCGGTCATGTCTGCCTCTTTGTGAACCCATGGACTGCAGCATGCCAGGCCTCTCTGTCCCTCACCATCTCCCAGAGTTTGCCCAAGTTCATGTTCGTTGCATTGGTGATGCCATCCAGCCATCTTATCCTCTGATGCCCTCTTGTCCTCTGCCCTCAATCTTTCCCAGGATCACGGACTTTTCCAACGAGTCATCTGTTCACATCAGATGACCAAAATACTGGAGCTTCAGCTTCAGCCTCAATCCTTCCAGTGAATATTCAGGGTTTATCTCCCTTAAGATTGACTGGTTTGATCTCCTTGCTCTCCAAGGGACTTTCAGAAGTCTTTTCCGGCACCACAGTTCAGTTCAGTTCAGTTCAGTTCAGTTGCTCAGTCATGTCCGACTCTTTGTGACCTCGGGCCTCCCTGTCCATCATCAACTTTCAGAGTTTACTCAAACTCATGTTCATCGAGTCGGTGATGCCATCCAGCCATCTCATCCTCTATCGTCCCCTTCTCCTCCTGACCCCAATCCCTCCCAGCATCAGCCTTTGACTGTGTGGATCACAATAAACTGGAAAATTCTGAAAGAGATGGGAATACCAGACCACCTGACCTGCCTCTTGAGAAACCTGTATGCAGGTCAGGAAGCAACAGTTAGAACTGGACATGGAACAACAGACTGGTTCCAAATAGGAAAAGGAGTACGTCAAGGCTGTATACTGTCACTCTGCTTATTTAACTTCTATGCAGAGTACATCATGAGAAACACTGGACTGGAATAAGCATAAGCTGGAATCAAGACTGCCAGGAAAAATATCAATAACCTCAGATATGCAGATGACACCACCCTCATGGCAGAAAGTGAAGAGGAACTAAAAAGCCTCTTGATGAAAGTGAAAGAGGAGAGTGAAAAGGTTGGCTTTAAGCTCAACATTCAAAAAACGCAGATCATGGCATCTGGTCCCATCACTTCATGGGAAATGGATGGGGAAACAGTGGAAACAGTATCAGACTTTATATTTTTGGGCTCCAAAATCACTGCAGTTGGTGACCGAAGCCATGAAATTAAAAGATGCTTACTCCTTGGGGGGAAAGTTATGACCAACCTAGACAGCATATTCAAAAGCAGAGACCTTACTTTGCCAACAAAGGTCCGTCTAGTCAAGGCTATGGTTTTTCCTGTGGTCATGTATGGATGTGAGAGTTGGACTGTGGAGAAAGCTGAGCACTGAAGAATTTATGCTTTTGAATTGTGGTGTTGGAGAAGACTCTTGAGAGTCCCTTGGACTGCAAGGAGATCCAACCAGTCCATTCTGAAGGAGATCAGTCCTGGTTGTCCTTTGGAAGGACTGATGCTAAAGCTGAAACTCCAATGCTTTGGCACCACAGTTGGAAAGCATCAATTCTTTAGCGTTCTGCCTTCGCTACTGTCCAGGTCTCACTACCGTACATGACTACTGGGAAGACCATAGTCTCAACTATACAGAACTTTGTTGGCAGAGTAACGTCTCTGCTTTTCAACACACTGTCATTGCTTTCCTGCCAACAAGTTCTCACTGCAAGTATACTGGGGTGGTTTGCCATTCCCTCCTCTAGTGGATCACGTTTTGTCAGAACTCTCTGCTGTGACCCATCTCTCTTGGGTGGCCCTGCATACTATGGCTCATAGCTTCATTGAGTTACACAAGCCCCTTCACCACAACAAAGCAGTGATCCTTGAAGGGGACATATAAAGATATTCCTAGTCAACCTATGACATTG
Organism: Oryx dammah; assembly: GCF_014754425.2. Classification (NCBI taxonomy): domain Eukaryota; kingdom Metazoa; phylum Chordata; class Mammalia; order Artiodactyla; family Bovidae; genus Oryx; species Oryx dammah. The sequence continues at coordinate 35,181,700 of NW_024070204.1, forward strand.
AACTTTTATTTCTCTGTGATCTTAGAAAAGTCTATAGATATAAGTTGAACATTTTTTTTAAATAGACCTACTTTATTGTTTGTAAAATCCTTGAAATTCATTATATGCTCAACACTAGCAAGAAATCACCATATCCCCAAGTACAGTGATCTTTAAAAGTCTCCAACAAAATAGAAATTGATGTAAACTACATAAATAATTATGAGAAACAACTTTTAAGCAAACAATTTATCACATTACTAAACTGATGAAAGTGAAAGTGACTCAGTTTTGTCTGACTCTTTGCCACCCCATGGACTATACAGTCCATGGAATTCTCCAGGCCAGAACCCTGGAGTGAGTAAGTTTTCCCTTCTCCAGGGGATCTTCTCAACCCAGAGATCAAATAGAGGTCCCCTGCACTGCAGGGTGGATTCTATACCAGCTGAGCCACAAAGGAAGCCCAAGAATACTGGAGTGGGTAGCCTATCCCTTCTCCAGTGGTTCTTTCCAACCCAGGAATCGAACCCAGGTCTCCTGCATCGCAGGCGGATTCTTTACCAACTGAGTTATCAGGGAAGCCCAAAGATGAAAGTGAAAAGGGAAAGTGAAAAAAATTGATGAATGCTTTACATAAATTAATTTCCAGAGAATTGATCTAGAGTACCTTCTTCATGTATCAGAATTAGGTAGGATAGTTTATAACACAAACAATAGTGACTTGAAATACAGGTTTATTTTTCTCTTATGTAAAAGGAGGCGGTCTTAATAACAGGGCTGTGATGAATACCTGAAGATCAATAGTGTTCCAGGCCCCAACTTTCTTTCTTCTTGACCTTCCTTAGGGCTTGCCTTAGATCTTCGGGGTCACCTCATGGTCCAAGATGGCTGCTATAGCTCTGGCTATCACTTGTAGGTTTTAGACAGGGAAAAGGAAAAGGGCAGAAGGATATGTATCAGCTGCCTGTGCCTCCTTTTAAGGAGTTTCCTTTGAAGTCCCACCTGACAAATTCCACTCATTAATACATCTCCGAGACCACTCCTAACAGCAAGGGAGAGTGGCTAAGAGGCATACTCTTTGATCTGGGCACATTGTTTTCCAGAATAAAGTTAAATTTAGCTTGGTTAGAAGGAAACGGATAGCGGGTAGAGAGCTTTGGCCATATTATTGTACCAAAATCCTGAATTGTTTATGTATATCAGGGCCCAAATTTTAAGAAGGAAACTTAATGTCATCCTTCAGAAACTTAGAAAAAACATGAGTTCTCAGGCCACCAGCCTAACACAGGGACATTGAGAACCCAGTGGACAGTTATCAATCTAAAGCCACAGAGACCTTTCTAGTTGTGTGAATAGTGAGAAGCTGGCTGAGAGATCTCTTTGGCCTTCATGCTAATATCTCCTAAGAGTCACCAGACATATCCGAATCTCAAGTGATAATTACAAAGAGTGACAGAAGAGACAGCTGAAGAAAGTAGAATACTATTATCCCCAAAACTTCCAGGGGTGACCATGAGAATATGTATTTTTTTCTCATATAACTTTGCTGAGATTTAGCTCAAGTATGGAATTATTTGTGATGCAATGGTAAATGGTTTTATCAAGTTATAGCATAAACTGTTAGATCATCGAGCTCATTGGTTTGGGATGAGGAGATGGATCTTCTCACATAAAGCCTCTCTTCTTCAGCATGAGAAGAGTTATGTGAGTAGAAAGTACTCAGTCAAAGAATGAACCTCTAGCCTGATTGAGTTGTTCTTCGAAAACATGACGCTACTGCCCCATCCTGGTTGAAGCAAATGATTTGTGCTATGTCTCGAGCAGCATGTAGAATTTCCACTCTGATGCTCATATTCACACTTAAAAATTAATTTAAGATCTACCATTGCTGTGAGCCTCCTGAAGACAGGTCGACTGAACTTGCGGTGACACCACTGCCAGGGACAGTCCCCAGCTGTCCGTGGCATTGTAGTGTCTTTACAGAGAGAGGATCATCCAATACATCAAAGCAATTGATTGACAGCAGCTCCCTCCTTCCCAGAGTCTTTGGATCGTACTTGCTTTACCAGTTCAACATCCTTCCTCTTCCTCTTTCTTTTTCCTTCCTCTCGGAGCCTTCTGCTATTCTGATCTTTGGTACCTAAATCACCATATGTTCAAGGTCCCCTAATCATACTCTAGACCAGGCCTGTGTTTCCCTTGACATATTGTGTTCTCTGAGTTGGAAAAGACTTTTATAGTTTGCCCAGAACTATGCTGAAAGTACCTACAATTGTTAAAAAAAAAAAAAAAGATACATTTTTAGAAAGGTAACTGGAGAGAGAATGCCGCTGTGATGAGGGGCTATGGGAAAGACAGAAAACTCCACTGCGCCAGGAGCCCTAGGGTTGGAGTGGTGAGTCAGCAGCAGGGCAGAGAGCTGGGCATCGCCTGAGTCAGGGAACTCTACAGGGCGGGGTCTGAGGACTGCCTTCCCCACGGCCTTTGCTGTTGGCCATGGACCCGAACCCCCAAACTAAAAGCCTCTAGATGTGTTACCTGCCTCCAGAAAGAAACTTCAGACATTGACATTGCTATTGAAAGGATTATAAGTGTGGCAAGACTTGAGTTTGGGCTAAGAGTTTGGGAGTGACTGTGGTGGAGATGATGGAGGGCCTGGAATGCTATCCGGCCACTTCCTGTGCAGACAGAGAACATCTCTGCGTAACAGAAGCATAATGTGAGCCGCAGATGTGATTGTAATTTTTCCAAGAGGCATATTTAAAAAGTAAACAGACACAGATGAAATTAATGCTAATAATAGTATATTTTATTTAACCCTATATATCCAAATAGTTTCATTTTAAAATATAATCAATATAAACTATTAATGAGATACTTTACAATTTTTCTCACATAAAATCTATAAAATCTATTGTTTATGTTTTTTATTGACAGCACCTTGCAATTCAGACCAGCTGCATTTCAAGGGCTTCATGGCCACACACACTAGTGGCCGCTGTATCGATCAGCACAGCTGTAGGAAGATCCAGTGATTCGAAATATCAAGCTACTTTCATCTATCTTCCCCATGTCCTCTCTGTGGTCATTCTGAAATCTTGCTTTTCTGTCTGCTTGCCCTCCTTTCCCCTAACTTCTTTTCCAATGCTGTCCACTCCTTCTCTTCTCTCCTATTCTTTTTTATAGCAGTGACCTGTATAAATCACTTATGGACTCATTAGAACTAAGAAGAGGGCCAGAATTAGGACAAGGAAGAAAGGAACAAAAGGAACTTAATTTTGTGGTATAATATTAATAGAAGGAGCAGAGGACAAATGTATGCACTTCTAGCCCAAACCACATTAAACTCTAGGAAGAAGTAATATTTCTAAGTGAATTTTGTATGGAAAAGAGTTCATTAAATGAATTTAATTTATAATGAAAAGAAATACTAATGCTCCCCAGTGATTTAATTACTCCATGCCCATGTGTGTCAAATTTTCCAATGGGAACAATACTGGTTTTCTTTACCAAAACTGGATTTCTTTCAGTTGTGTTAAATCTATTTAGTTGCTCACTCCCTTGAACTAGAAATTAGCTACTATGAACTAGCAGCCAAGCTCATGCAGAAGGTGTAGGAAGTGTTCTCAGAGGTTACTCTTCCCTTTATCACTTGAAGACTCCCAACTCCTATCCATGTTTCTTAGAAAACAGGAATGCGGAAGGAGTTTCTTTCCCCTCATCTTCCTTCTTCTTCTCTGATGTACAAGGACAGCTGAGCAGAGCCTGAGAGGTCACATAAAGAGGGAGCTCAAAACTGTGAGCTGTGGGTTTTGTGGGGCCTGAAAGGTATTCTTCAAAATCTTGAATGTACAGGAAGCCCAGCTTAGGCTCCAAGAAACATTGGATTTTTCTCTGGTTTATTTTCCTCTGGTCCTACATTACTACCTATTAAGTCCATCAAAGATCGTTTGGTTGATTCTGGGCATTCTTCTTAATTATCCCAAATCTTCCCTCTCATTGGATGCATTATGGATATAAAGATCGTTTCCAAACTTTGGATTTGGGGCCCTATTGACCTATTGTCTCAAACTGTCAACTCATTGAGTTAAAATAGGCCAAATCCATTGTTCAACTTCTTAAATAGAAATCAATTGGTGGTTGAATATTTTGACAGCTCATTCTTACGTGTAGGTGTGACTTTGGTGACATTGCCTTTTCCCCAGCATGTGCTGGTTCAACATTAAAGTTCTTTCTTTAGTTTTAGCCTCTTTGGCTATGCTGAGCCAAAGCTTTTGTTGTTTTCTGTCTAGCTTATCCACCACCCACTTCATTTGACCTTATAAACATGTTTAAATAGATTTCTCGGATAATGACCATTTTAGCTGGCAACTTCCCGTTTAGATATTACAGCAGGCACAGTGCAAATTAGAGGGCAGAGCAAAAAGCACTAAGAATCATGAGACCCTAGATAAATATAGTCGGACCACTCGGCCTCGATCAGACAAGGCTGAGTTCTGATCCCAGTTTACTCACTGACTCAGTGAGTGACTCTGGGTAGGCAGAGTAAAACAATCATTGATTTCATCCACTGGTGACTCAGTCCTGTTGATCTCGACAATGTGGGGAGGGGGGGCAGCCGGGCAGGGTCGGGGGAGTGAAGAAGGAGTTTACTGTTGCAAAGATACCTCATTACCATCCTGGCTGTTTCACTGTTTCCTGGGTTTGCCTCTGAGTTCATGCTGAAAAAAATAAAGATGCCCTTTGTGCTCAACACACTAGGCTATCATCAGGGTGAGTGGCCTGACCAGCAATGAGAGGAATCTTTCTAAAGTTTAACAATGGGCAAACAGGGAGCACTGGTCAACCTGATAATGAAAGGTAGCCTTGGAGAGGTGGCTTTGTTCAATTTGGTGTTACCTTGATGGGATGTGCTTTACTGATCTGTGATCTCGGTAACCACCCAGGCCCACAAGTGATTCACACTTGAGAAGCCTGATGAGGTTCTGCTCAGCACCTCACACAGCATTTGGCACATGCTAGAGGCTCAATGAATGTCGAGAGAGTGAACAAATAGATAAAGAACTGAAGAATTAGGAGCAATTACATCGTAAATGGTCTAGTTCATGTCTCTGACAGCACCTTTCCTTATTAACTTGATTTTCAAAGTGTCAGAATTTTCAAGTCTGAACTTCTTCAAGTCTTTATATTTCTAATTTTTAGAGTAAAGTTTTTTTAAAAATTGAATTATAATTGACATTAATTTCACATGTACAACATAGTGACTAGGTATTTTTATACAGTAAGCATTTTCAGTTACTTGCTGGCCATTTGATGGGTGTTTTTCAGTTGTTTCCAGGAGATCATACTTTGTGACCTAGCTAGGAAATATTTTGACTAAGTTTTCACTAGGCTTTATTAAATAAACTTAACATCCCTCTTCTCATTTCCCAAAATGTATTTCCATCTCTTTGGAGCTAGAACAATGGAATTAGAAAGTATAACATATAAAAATATACAACAATTTGATGAGCAACTAGATTGATGTTTTTGAAATGCAGAAAATTTGCAAAACAAAAATTGCAAAAAATTTAGCCAGTTCACATACATTCCTTTAGAGAAAGAAGATGCAACTTCACATGGATGAATGATGTTATTATTTACCAGTTAATAAATACATCACTGTATATTATATAGTTCTTTTATATTTATTGACCCAAAATACCTTGGTATTATCATAAATATTGCCTGAGGCAAATGGGAAAGGTATAATGTGCTACATGAGCAGAAGGGTTAACTGAGCTTTGCTTTCAAGGATTTTTTTTTTCTTTTTTAATTGAAGTATACTTGATTTACAATGTTATATCAGTTTCAAGTGTATAGCAAAGTCAATTATATACACAAACATATATATATTAATATATATGTACACACACATATATAGCCTTTTTCAGATTCTTTTCCATTGTAAATTACTGTAAGATATTGACTGTAATTCCCTCTGCTACCCATTAGGTCCTGTTGATTATCTATTTTATATGTAGCAGTGATATCTCAAACTTCTAATTCACCTCTCCCTACCCGCTTTCCCCTTTGGTAGCCATAAGTTTTCTCTCTCTTTGAGTCTGTGTTTTGTAAATAAATTCATTTATATTGTATTTTAGATTGCACATCTAAGTGATATCATATGATATCTGTCTTTCCCTGTCTGACTTGCTTCATTTAGTATGATAATTTCTAGGACTATTCATGTTGCTTCCAGTGGCATTATTTCATTCTTTTTATGGCTGAGTAATATTCTACTGTACATATACACCACATCTTTGTTATCTATTCATCTGTCGATAGACATTTAGGTTGTTTCCTTGTCTTGGCTTTTGTAAATAGTGCTGCTATGAATACTGTGGTGCAAGTCTGTTTTCAAATTTAAGTTTTCATCTCTTCCAAAGTGGGATTGCTAGATCATATGATAACTCTATTTTTAGTTTGTAAAAGAACCTCTGTACTGCTTTCCATAGTGGCTGGACCAATTTACGTCCCCACCAGCATTGTAGGAGGCTTCCCTTTTCTCCACATCCTCCGCAGCATTTTTATTTGTAGATCTTTTGATGGTGGCCATTCTGACCAGTGTGAGGTAATACCTCATTGAGTTTTGATTTGTATTTCTCTAATAATTAGTGATAATGAGCGTCTCTTCATGCGCCTGTTGGCCATCTGCGTGTTTTCCATTGGAGAAATGTCTAGTTAGGTCTTCTGCCCATTAAGGACCCTGTAGTTTACTGGGGAAATTAAAGGTGTATATAAAATGAATAACATGGGGCAGATTCTGTGTGTGCATGCATGCTAAGTCACTTCGGTCGTGTCTGATTCTTTGTGATCCTGCGGACTGTAGCCCGCCAGGCTCCTCTGTCCATGGGATTCTCCTGGCAAGAATACTGGAGTGGGTGCCATGTCCTCCTCCAGAGCATCTTCCTGACCCAGGGATCGAACCCACGTGTGTCTCTTACATCTCCTGCATTGGCAGGCAGGTTCTTTACCACTAATGCTACCTGGGAAGCCCCGGGTAGATTCAGAGTGCCCATTGAATGGTAGGAGTTCAGGCAATGGCACCCCACTCCAGTACTCTTGCCTGGAGAACCCCATGAATGAAGGAGCCTGGTGGGCTGCCGTCCATGGAGTCGCTAACTGTCGGACACAACTGAGTGGCTTCACTTTCACTTTTCACTTTCACGCATTGGAGAAGGAAATGGCAACCCGCTCCAGTGTTCTTGCCTGGAGAATCCCAGGGACGGGGGAGCCTGGTTGGCTGCCGTCTATGGGGTCGCATAGAGTTGGACATGACTGAAGCGACTTAGCAGCAGCAGCAGCAGGCAATGGTGCTATTTCCTCACTGTATCAGGGAAGACTTTCCAAAGGAGGATAAGTTTATGAATTTAGAGTATTAATGAAGCTAAAGCAAGTGAAGAAAACTGACTTTGGTGGATCAGGGATGCAGAGAAAAGGGCAAAAACAATTACCAATAAATCTAATAGCTTTCCTGATTGCTTGAAATGTTTTGGTCAGATCAGTTTCCAAGTACACATTGTAACTTATGCTGTATATGTACTTACTGTACTGAGTTTGGGTCCCACTGTGACACTCACAAAATCAGATTCTGATGCGTTCCTGAGGCAACTCTGAAAGCTATTGAACAACCTTAGGCTAAAGGATCCAGCATCTCTTACTGGAGTGTAGGAGACACTGACCTGCCCTACTCAGATCCTCTCTGATTCATTTTTCCATTTTGGTGTGCCCTTCATTCCCCTGGCTTCTGTGTGATTTTGTTTCCATGTTCACACTTTCACTCCCAGAAGACCCCCTTTGCCTTCCAACTTTAAAGCCAGAAGCTCCTGAAGGCTTATATATCTCCCCATGCCCTTACTCAATGACTGCCTGGCAAAGGAGAGTGAAAACCCAGATCCATTGCCTCAATTTGGGATAAACTTGGAGGTGTAATTCACTCTCCAATGTTCTGCTGAAAGATCAGGCTCAAATATCCTCCGTGAAATTTTCCCTAAAATCATAGCCCTACTTGGAAGTAGGGAAGGCCTAGTTCCCTACCCACTACCCACCTTCCTCTACCCGCTTATGAAATGAACCTTCATTTCAGAATCTGCATCTAGAATAATCTCCCTAAAATAAGGAAACATGATTTTCTTCCAATTTAGGTTAAAGGTCTGTAAAATAAAGACAAGAAGGAGGGGATGGTGATGAAGCTAAACCAGAAATTAATCTCTCATTTTTTTCTAAGCACAAGAAGCCTCTACTCTGCATCTTTCATTTCCATTTTTTCCTCCTCAGTCTCCATGTTAGAGCCCTTCAAGGCACAGTCAAACACCACCTTTGGTAATGGTAAACTCTGATAACTATTTTCTAAATAGAAATAAAGTCTTTCCTTCCATCCCCAACATCCCCAATACAATCTGTGTTCATAATGTGCAATTTGAAAATTATGATGATCAAGAGCATAATCATAGTCACAGCCCTATATCATCGCTCTGTACCCACACAGCCTCTTGCTCACCCCTCCAGTGTTTACCAGGAGGTAGCTGGCCAGAAAGGAAGTCCACTGTGGGGGCTGCACAGTTCCAGGAGCCAATCCATCAAGAAGACATTTGTGACTCTGGGGTGTGGGGGCGAAGTGGAACAAAAGTAATATTTGTCTACTTGCATCATGAGACAGCATGAGAGAAATCACTCCTGACCAAGCAGTACTGGTTGGTGGAGCCCAGCTTTTAACACCATCAAGTTGCCCATCAGGAAGAATATCCAAGGGATGAATCCACCACCATGACTTCCTCCTTCCTGCTGTCTGAGTTTTCAGGAGTGCCAATCTGTGATAGACTGTACTCATGTGATGATTACTGTATTGTGAATCCACCAACACTAATGATGTACAGACTTTCCAGAGTTCAACTGTTTTATAATACCCCCAAATTAATACCAAGAGCATTAGTGTCCTGCTTTTCACATACTTTGGTCTTAGTGACTCTCTATGGTTCCCCAAGGATGGGGCTTTGTAATCACAGCTGATGGGGACTTATCTATTCTTGATTAAAAGAATGAATGAACAGAATATATCATCTAATTTAGTACTCCTCTCTCTATGCTTTATAAAATGTTATTTTTTAAAAACATGATTGTAACTATGCTTCTTTGTGCACCAAAGATCAACAAGTGGCAGTTTCTTTTTTTAAAGTTAATTAATCAGTTTGGCTGCCTCAGGGCTTAGCTGCAGTACGTGGGATTTTCGTTGCATCGTACGGATCTTCGGTTGTGGCACAGGGACTCTCGTCGTGGCCCACAGGCTCAGGAGCGCACAGGCTCAGTAACTGTGGTGCTCAGGGCTTAGTCGCCCCATGGCATGTGGGATCCTAGTTCCCCGACCAGGGGCTGAACCCACACCCCCTGCATTGCAAGGCAGATGATTCTTAACCACTGGACCACCAGGAAAGTCCCTCTAAAATGTCATCTACACTGCGAATTGGTTTTATAAAATTCTTTTATAGCAAATGTGAAATTCAGTTCAGCCACTGTCTTAGTGAAAACACCAGATCAGTAAAGTCTAAATCCCAGGTGGCACTAATCGTAAAGTCTCACCTGCCAATGTAGGAGACATAAGAGAAGTGGGTTCAATTCCTGGGTCAGGAAGATCCCCTGAAGAAGGGCATGGCAACCCACTCCAGTATTCTTGCCTGGAGAATCCCATGGATGGAAGATCCTGGTGGGCTACAGTCCATAGGGTCACAAAGAATCGGACATGACTGAAGTGAGGAAGCACACGAGCACACACAATTGTACAGTAGCTGACAGCTATAGAATAGATGATCCAGACTTTCATAGGCTCTATATGACATCTACAGGGTGTCCAGCAGAAAAGAGGTTGCCTCTGCATGTGTCTTTATCTGCAAGGAAACCTTCTTAGAACCTCCCACGCCCAAGAAAGTTCTTGTGTATTACTGGCCAAGATTGGATCCATGCCCTTTTCTGAAGCAATAACTGGCAAGGGAGATGAAATTTTAGTAGTTAAGTTTAATCAAAATTTGCTCCGAGTCATGTAAAGAAAGGGTGAAGGCCTGAACCTAAGTCAAAGGAAGGGAGGCATGAATGATGACCCAGAAACAAAGATTCTGCTCTGACTACCTTTCTAAGAACCAAGCTTCTTCTGCCGCTACAGTGGGGAAAGATATGTTCAAGGTGTGTGAAGTGACTTTTTGTAAGCATGGCTTGTAAGTAAAGGCATAGGGCTTTTAAGGTATGATTAATAGATAAACCAGAGAAGGCAATGGCACCCCACTCCAGTACCCTTGCCTGGAAAATCCCATGGACGGAGGAGCCTGGTAGGCTACAGTCCAAGGGGGTGCAAAGTGTCAGACGTGACTGAGCAACTTCACTTTCACTTTTCACTTTCATGCACTGGAGAAGGAAATGGCAACCCACTCCAGTGTTCTTGCCTGGAGAATCCCAGGGACGGAGGAGCCTGGTGGGCTGCCGTCTATGGGGTCGCACAGAGTCGGACACGACTGAAGCGACTTAGCAGCAGCAGCAGCAACAGATAAACATGCTTCCTGTCCCAAAACGTCTCACTAATGAGTCTTCTGAAAAGTCTTACCTTATTTCATTGGGTTAAATTATTTTATCAAGATTAAAATTTGAAATTTTGCAAAAATATAATGTGAAATTTGGAGTGATATAGTAGTGTAAATGGGATATATGTTTAATAATTAGTAACTTTTAAATAACAAGGCACTATGTTAGATACCATGAGGAATATAATACATCATAACTAGTCCTTCAGACTGACAATCATTTGGTTTGAGTGAGCTATGTGCAAAAAAAAACAAGATGGAAAGTGATGCCATATAGATATGGCTGGCTGTTGGAGTTTAGAGATAGGAATATTGCAGAGAATGGAGAGAGAATGGTGGAGAAGGCAATAATTGAATGTGTCTTGCAGAACACTAAGATGGAGATTTTATTTTCTTGGATTCCAAAATCACTGAGGACAGTGCCTGAAGCCATGAAATTAAAAGACATTTGCTCCTTGGGAGTAAAGCTATGACAAACTTAGACAGCGTATTAAAAAGCAGAGACATCATCACTTGCTGACAAAGGTCTGTATAGTCAAATTTATAGTTTTTCCAGTAGTCATGTTTAGGTGTGAGAGCCTCCAAAAAGAAGGCTGAATGCCAAAGAATTGATGCTTTCAAAATGTGGTGCTGAATAAAACTCTTGAGAGTCCCTTAGACAGCAAATCCTAAAGGAAATTAACCCTGAATATTCATTCAAGGACTGATGCTGAAGCTGAAGCTCCAATACTTTGGCCACTTGATGCGAAGAGCCAATTCGCTGGAAAAGACCCTGATGTTGAAAAGACTGAAGGCAAAAGGAGAAGGGAGTAGCAGAGGATGAGATGATTGACTACCAACCAACTCAATGGACGTGAGTTTGAGCAAACTCCAGGAGATAGTGAAGGACAGGGAAGCCTGGTGTGCTACAGTCCATGGGGTCGCAAAGAGTTGGACACAACTTAGCAACTGAAACAACAAAAGATGGAGACAGGGGAAAGGACAAGCTAAGACATAAGAGTTTCATGTTAAGATGAGAAGCACAGGAACAATACAAGGAAAAAAAGACCTCCTTTTCCTGAAAGAAGTTGGCAACCCACAAGCGGCATTTGGTAAGCAAAGCTAGGGAGTTTGATATTTATGACAGGTTCAGAGAGGATCCATTAAAAGCACTGAAAGGAGTTGAATTTTTTTTTTAATTAGAGTTTTTTTTAGAGCAGTTTTAGGTTCACAGCAAAATTGAGCAGAAAGTACAGTGAGTTCCCATATATCCTTGCCCTCATGCTTTCATAGCTTCCTCTACCATGAGCATCTCATTCTGGAGTGGGACAATTTGTTACAACCTACACTGACACATCGTTATCACCCCATAATCCATAGCTAACATTAGTGTTCACTCTTGTGTATTGTATATTTTATGCGTTTTAACAAACATATAATGACATGTATTGACCATCATAGTTTCATATAGAATTGTTTCACTGCTCTAAAATCCTCTGAGCTCTGCTGAGTCATCCTTCCCCTCTAAACCCTGGAGATCAATAATCTTTTTATTGTCTCCATTCAGTTCAGTTCAGTCGCTCAGTCGTGTCCGACTCTTTGCAACCGCATGAATCGCAGCACGCCAGGCCTCCCTGTCCATCACCATCTCCCGGAGTTCACTCAGACTCATGTCCATCGAGTCCGTGATGTCATCCAGCCATCTCATCCTCGGTCGTCCCCTTCTCCTCCTGCCCCCAATCCCTCCCAGCATCAGAGTCTTTTCCAATGAGTCAACTCTTTTCATGAGGTGGCCAAGGTACTGGAGCTTCCACTTTAGCATCATTCCTTCCAAAGAAATCCCAGGGTTGATCTCCTTCAGAATGGACTGGTTGGATCTCCTTGCAGTCCAAGGGACTCTCAAGAGTCTTCTCCATCACCACAGTTCAAAAGCATCAATTCTTCAGTGCTCAGCGTTCTTCACAGTCTAACTCTCACATCCATACATGACCACAGGAAAAACCATAGCCTTGACTAGACAGATCTTAGTCGGCAAAGTAATGTCTCTGCTTTTGAATATGCTATCTAGGTTGTCTCCATAGTTTTGCTTTATCCAGAAGGTCATATAGTTGGAATCGTATAATATGTAGCCTTTTTAGGCTGGCTTCCATTACTCAGTAATATTCATTTGTTTCCTCCATGCTTTATTAGGATGTGCTTCTTGACCAGAGCTTTTTTCATGAAATTGTTTTAGTTTTGATTGGTGAATAAATTTCTTGTTGTTTAGTCGCTAAGTCAAGTCCAACTCTTTGACAATCCCATAGACTGTAGCCTGCCAAGCTTCTCTGTCCATGGGATTTCCCAGGCAAGAATAATGGAGTGTGTTGCCATTTCCTTCTCCAGAGTATCTTTCAGACCCAGGGATCAAACCCCTGTCTCCTGCATTGGCAGGTGGAGTCTTTACCACTGAGCCACCAGGGAAGCCGGAAAAAATTGATTATGGGAATATTAACAGATTGTTAAAGACAGTTATTTATTCATAAATTGTTTGAAGGGCTCCCCAGGTGACACAGTGGTAAAGAATCCACCTGCCAATGCAGGAAACACAACAGACATTAGTTCAATCCTTGGGTCAGGAAGATGCCCTAAGGAAAGAAATGGCAACCCAATCCAGTATACTTGCTTGGAAAATTCCATGAATAGAGGAGCCTGGTGGGCTACAGTCTCATGAAGTCACAAAGAGTCAGACATGACTAAGCCACTGAGAACTCACTAATACAGTTGTTTGAAAGGACCTAGCTGGAATTGAGAAATATTTATCAAATACTTACTGTACTTGGTTTCAGCAGTATGTGAACTGAGAAATTCCAGATGTACAAGCAGGATTTAGAAAAGGCAAAGGAACCAGAGATCAAATTGCCAACATTCATTGGATCATAGAGAAAGCAAGGGAATAAAAAAAAAAATCTACTTCTGCTTCATTGACTACACTAAAGCTTTTGACTGTGTGGATCACAAAAAATGGGAAAATTTCAAAGAGCAGGGAATATCAGACTACCTTACCTGTCTCCTGAGAAACCTGTATGCAGGTCAAGAAGCAACAGTTAGAACCAGACATGAAACAACTGACTGGTTCAAAATGGGGAAAGGAATACATCAAAGCTGTACATTGTCATCCTGCTTATTTAACTTCTATGCAGAGTACATCATGTGAAATGCTGGGCTGGATGAGTCACAAGCTAGAATCAAGATTGCTGGGAGAAATATCAATGACCTCAGATATGCAGATGATACCACTCTAATTGCAGAAAGCAAAGAGAAACTAAAGAGTCTCTTGATGAAGGTGAAAGAGGAGAGTGAAAAAGCTGGCTTAAAACTCAACATTCAAAAAACGAAGATCATGGCATCAGGTCCCATCACTTCAGGCAAATAGATGGGTAAAAAGAGGACACAGTGACAAATTTTTTTCTTGGGCTCCAAAATCACTGTGAATGATGACTGCAGCCATGAAATTATAAGACATTTGCTCTTTGGAAGGAAAGCTATGACAAATCTAGACAGCGTATTAAAAAGTAGAGACAGCACTTTGCTGACAAATATCCATATAGTCATGGTTCCAAGTGGCGCTAGTGGTAAAGAACCCATTTGCCTATGCAGGAGACAAAAGAGACGTGGGTTCAATCCCTGGGTTGGGAAGATCCCTTGGAGGAGGGCATGGCAGTCCACTGCAGTATTCTTGCCTGGAGAATCCCATGAACCAAGGAGCCTGGCTGGCTATGGGCCACGGGGTTGTTAAGAGTCGGACACAACTTAAGTGACTTAGCACAGCACACATCCATATAGTCAAAGCTACGGTTTTTCCAGTAATCATATATGGATGTGAGAGTTGGTCCATAAAGAATACTGAGCACCAAAGAACTGATGCTTTCGAACCGTGGTGCTGGAGGAGACTCTTAAGTCCCTTGGTCTACAAGGAGATCAAACCAGTCAATCCTAAAAGAAATCAACCCAAAATATTCATTGGCAGGACTGATGCTGAAGCTCCAATACTTTGGCCACCTGATACAAAGAGCCGACTCATTGGAAAAGACCTTGATTTTAGGAAAGACTGAGGGCAGGAGGGGAAGAGGTTGACAGAGGGTGAGATGGTTGGATGGCATCATTGACTCAATGGACATGAGTTTGAGCAAGCTCCAGGGGATCGTGAAGGACAGGGAAGCCTGGCAAGCTGCAGTTCATGGGGTGGCAAAGAGTCAGACTCAACTTAGCAACTAAACAACAATAAGGCTTTTTGCTAAATGCTGTGGGCAAGAAAAAATGGAAGTAAGCACAAACCTTCCTTTTTTTTCCTCTATTGAAGTATAGTTTATATACAATATTGTGTTAGTTTCAGGTGTACAGTGAAATAATTCAGTTATATATACATATATATCTATGTTTTCAGATTAATTTCCCTTATAGGTTATTACAAAACATTCAATAGAGCTTCCCATGCTATACAGTAGGTCCTTGCTATACAAGGACCTATCTTATATATATATATATATATATATATATATATATATACATATTTTAAATATAGTCCTGTGTATATGTTAATTGCAAACTCTGATTTATCCCTCCCCTCACACCCCACCCCCACAGTAAGCCTTACTTTTTAAAAAAGTAATACAATAGCACTGACTTTTATTCATTCGTGTCATAAGTTACCTCACATCATCTGTTGCATTTAAATGCTCATTGTAAATGGCTGAACACACTCATTTTAATGGAACTTAATCCATTAAAAAAATCCTCAGTATCCCAATAAGTGAAGTCGCTTCAACGTATCCTCACAACAACGCCCACACCAAAAGAGTACTTTATTTTGTAAAACTTGACCCATTATTACTCCCATGTTACGGTTGTTTCAGTTATCAAGTATACAAGGTTCAGTAAAAAAAATTAATTAGATAGGGGTTGCATCTGAAAAATAAATTGTTAAACTCCATATGTGTGCTGCGCTAAGTTGCTTCGGTCATGTCCAACTCTTTGAGACCTTACTGACTGTAGCCCACTAGATTCCTGTGTCCGTGGGATTTCCCAAGCAAGAATACTGGAGTGGGTTGCTATGCCTTCCTCCAGGGGAACTTCCTGTCCCAGGGATCTGACCCACGTGTCAAGTCTCCTGCATTGGCAGGCAAGCTCTTTACCACTAGCTCCACCTGGGAAGCCCACACTCCATATACATGTTTCAAACCTGTTGGGTTCCAGTCCATCTGTGAACTTCTGGGCTGCCAGTATCTATCATGTGCTGCACACTAAAGCAACACCTTCTGAAGAGCTGATTAATTCTGAATAAATCAGGTTGATCAATATGTCAGCCTATAACAGACTGTGCCCTTTTCACTGAAGTGGCAAAATATTCACCAATATGGCAGGAAATACTTTCATTTCACCTTTCCCATAGTGATTAATCCAGTCAGCTAACTCATTGTTTTATGCAACTTTATTGAAGAAAAACAAATCAGTTACAAGCTGGGTTATTAGCTGATCACTCAACCATTGACAACTTGCATCATTTATTCAGTGCAATGAGCCTTACTTTTAAAGGGCTTCAAACTTTGGAGGCTAAGCATATACACAAATGAGGAAAGTTTGTTCACTTAGCCATCGTTCATTTGGAGAAATAGTCTTTCTTGTGCCTTTTGGATAAAATGCTTTGAGCACAGCCTAGATCGTGTCTTGGCACCCCTTCTGTGTTTGTGTACAGTGTGCCCTGAACCCACAGGTCACATCCCTAAAACAAGTCACTTTTTCTAGAACTGAGGGAGTGCCCAAATGGAGTATATATGGGGCCCAAATGTTTGTTGTACTCGGGAACAGTGAGTGGACTAATGACCTATTGGGGGACCCCTTGTTCCTCCTGCTGTATTATCCTTTCCAGGTTTAGGGTGTTGGAGTACTCAGGAGCTTTAGTAGCTAAGCTTCCCTTTGACATTTGATAGCTACCACTTAACAACAACCACTTTGTAAGTGGTCACAAAAAATAGCATTTTATCAGTTTGGAGAAGAGTTCCACCCTGGGGAGAAATCTGCCACGTGTGTAATTTCATTGTCAGTTTCTTAGATGTAGTTCCATTTGGAATACTGTAGTTCCAATCCATTCACGTTGTCTTGGAGAAATACTTCCATTCTTCCAGTCTCACTGATTATGTCCTTATTCCTCTTTGATGTCAGAACTTGGCTGGGTTATTCCAGTTGCTTGTCATCAATGCTTCAGCAAAGGCCTTTAAGTAGGCCATTTAGAACAAGATAACTACAGACCTAAAAAAGAAGAAAGAAAGAAAGAAAAGAAATTGTTCTAAGATGCAAATAAAATCAACCAACACCAATATGACGTTGGCAGTGCATCGAAAGAGTTATCTTCCCCTTCTACTTCTCTGTATTTTTAAGCACCTCTCTATCTTCTTGGTCATAGATGAATTAAGATGAAAAACTTACTTTTCGATCTCCTTGTTTCTGTTCAGAATATTACACACAGTTATTTCTTATGCTTTCCTCCCAGAATTACAAATATTTAAGCTGAAATAAACAAAGAGAAAATTAGAAAAGAGGATCAATGAATTCCCAAATTAATTCTTTGAAAATGTCTACAAAATAGAAGAAGGGGGACAAAAATCCTTGTCCAATTGCCCAATTAAGGTTAAAAAGATAGAGCAAGAAGGTTAGGAATAAAAATGGAAATCGATTACACATCACAATGAAATTAAAGTAATTAAGAAATAATTCCCCAATGCCAGCAAAGTTGAAAACTTACATGTATAGACTGGTTCTGTTTATAGTATAAACAATTAAGCCTCTATACCAGGCTCACCATAAAGTACAGACCAAATAAAATAAACCACTTGAAGGCACTAGAAAGGTAGATTCTGGGGACAGATTTTGGCACTGAGAAGAAGGAAACAATATTGAGTGAGTTCCCTCCTCTTTTTTTTTTTTTTTTTTTTTGGCGGGGTGGTGGGGGAAGGCTGGCTTCAGTCTATAACATACAGGGTGGCGAAAACTTTGAAAAAAACTCAATCTTATTGGCGTGTAGAACCAGAGGATTAAGAGCAACCACAGCCACAAGAAAATAAAGAGATTCGTGTAAAGAGGCAGCAAGGGAGAGCTCCAAAGTCTTGAGTGTAAACTGCTCAAATCTCTGGCTATTACATGAGCAGACTGAGAGGCCCATTAAGGCTAGAAGAAGAGATGAGATTTGCAGTGCTACCCAAGAGGTAGAGTTTGAAGTTTGAATCCCACCATATTAATTGCTGCTAAAACAAAGACATTAAGTACAGAGTGTCTACAACTTAGTGCAATAAGCAAGATATAAACAAAGTTGCCTGACATAGGAAGAACCAGGAAAATGTGACCCACTTTTTGAAAAAAGGAATCCTACAGTAGCTTAGATTTTGGAGTTAGGACAGATATTGAAAGCAGCTATTTTAAACCTGTTCAATGATATGCAGAAAAATATACTCAAAGTTAATGAAAAGATGGGACATTTCAGCAGGTAACAGAAGCCTCAGAAAAGAACTAAATTTTGTTTTCCATTCTAGTATAGTGTCTATACCTCTTTCCAAGAGATCTGTCCTTTCCTGTTAGAAATATCCTTAGAATGATAAGTAGCTGGATTTTCTTAGCAGTACGACATGTTCCTCTATAATTACCTAGAGCTTATTTCTCCTTTCTTTGCCTTTTAACCCCTTGTGCCTCACCTCTGGCTCTTGCTACAGTGAAATTTAGAGTCATCAAAGTGAAGAAGTGAAGTGTTAGTTCTCAGTCATGTCCGAATTTTTGTGGCCCCATGGACTGTAGCCTGCCAGACTCCTCTGTCCATGGGATTCTCCAGGAAAGAATACTGGAATGAGTTACTGTGCCTTCCTCCAGGGAATCTTCCCGACCCAGGGATTGAACCTGAGTCTCTCAAATTGCAGACAGATTCTTTACTGTCTGAGCCACCAGGGAAGCCCCTTAGAGTCACCAACATCTTTTAAAATCAGTAACAGCAAGAGTAAAGTTGTAGGTAAGCTCCAAGGACCCCGTGCTGTATTCTTTGGCCTCCTGGTACTTACATTCTAGTGGAGTAAAATAATTCAGTGCAGGGGTTCTCAACTTTGGCAACTCAGACTCACTAAGGAAGTATTTTTTTTAATGCCTTGGTCCCTCTCAGAGATTCTAATTTGGGGGATCCGGGATAGGGCCCAGGCATCAGCATTTATTAAAAGCTCCCCAGACAATTCCAATGGGTGGCCAGAGTTGGTAGCCACCAATTTAGCAAGTTACCCTTCAAAAGAATTAAGAAAAGGATGTTTGGGGCAACTGTCAAAAGAATATGCATGTGTGGATGCTAAGTCACTTCAGTAGTGTCAGCGCCACTTGGGAAGCCCAAAGGAACATAATTGTGCATAAAAGGGATAGTTTGGGGTTTGTGTCATCCTTCAGTTTACACAGTGTAGTGGGTGAAAATTTTGCTGATGGCTGGGGTCAAGTTAGGTGGCGAGGTGGCACTGTTGGTAAAGAATCTGCCTGCCAATGCAGGAGACATGACAATTGCTGTTTCAATCCCTGGGTCAGGGAGATCCCCTAAAGGAGGAAATGGCACCCCATTCCAGTGTTCTTGCCTGGAGAATACCAGGGACAGATGAACCTGGCAGGCCACAGTCCATGGGGTTGCAAAGAGTCAGACATGACTGAAGCAATTTAGCATGCCTAAGCAGGGTCCACTTGGCCCCAAAGCTTTCTGATCAAAATTCCTCTTGTATCCTGACTGTAGATTGTACGGCAGCCTTAGTTACCATTCACTACATGCTATTGGCACATTACATTGAATTCTCGTGGTGATCCTGCTAGGTAGGCATCATGATTTCCACTTCACAAATAAACAGAGAAGGCAAGTCACATGCCTGAGGCCACATAGCTTGGAAGGGAGAAGCCGGTCCTTACATCCCAGGAGCCAAAGGGTGGTGCTGAGCAGAGTGGTCTGAGGAACACAGTGGCAAGAGTTCCTAGCTGTACTCACCCTGGAGGCTCTGCAGACCCTGCTGTGGCCAAGGGAGGGGCTCTGCTTTTATGTCCTGAATTGTGATACCCTAAATTGAAAATAAGAGCTATGTTCCTTCTCCTTGAAAGTGTTACTTGCTCAGTCGTGTCGGACGCTTTGCGACTGTAGCCCACCAGGCTCCTCTGTCCATGGGATTCTCCAGGCAAGAATGCTGGAGTGGGTTACCATTCCCTTCTCCAGAAAATCTTCCTGACTCAGGGATCAAACCCAGGTCCCCTGCACTGCAGGCAGATTCTTTACCGTCCGAACCACCAATGTCTTTTCAGAAATGAGAGTTGAAGAAAGACAGTGTATCTCCCACTTCCTTCTCCCCTGTCACCTGCTCAGTTAGGACCACCAGAGATATTCAGGGCTGAGCCAAACCAGGAAGTGACCGACGTGTATCTTTGTGGTCACCATCCCCTTTCTCTGTGTTCTTTCTTTCCCTCTGTGGAATCTAGAACCCTTAGGCTTTTTAAGCAAAACTTTCGTTCACTCAGGAAATGGTAGGGTCACCTCGTTACACTACAGTGTGAATGACTGACAGGGTCCCACATGCCACCTTTTGCAGGGACTGTCACGTTTTAACAGGGGACAAAGAGTTCAGTTTGGGAGTCCGGTACACGTGGACTTGACTCGGGCTACCGACTGGTTATGTAATGTTTGGCAAGTAACCTAACCTGTCTTAGTTTCAATTTCCTCATCTCTAAAAAGGGAAGAAGACCTCAGCGGGCTGTGACGAGGATTAAGAAGATTTGAGAGTGCGCCTGGCATGGTGCCTGACACGTAGTAGGTACCTGTTAAAGGTCTGATCCCTTTTTTCTTCACCGCAGTGGCAGGAGTGAAAGTGCCTGGGGCTCTGTTGCTTTGGAGATCCCTCAAGAGCAGGTGGGCTGTGACATCCTCCACACCACCACCTACAGAAGGCGTTGTTGAGGAACACATTGAACTTTTCCCCAGAGCCACACTCATATACACACACACTCACAGTCACACATTCTCTCTCTCTCTCACACACACACACACACACACACACTCACACTCCATTGCTGGGTGACATAGATGAGTTCACATAAGAAGGCTTGGACAGTACATCACATCCAGGCTTCTCATCAGCCCTTCCTTTCAATCCTGAAGCTTCCCCTGAAACCCACTTGTGAAGGCTCCTATCTTACTTCTGATGCACTAAAATTAAGTGAAGTCGCTCAGTCGTGTCTGACTCTTTGCGACCCCATGGACTGTAGCCTACCAGGCTCCTCCATCAATGGGATTTTCCAGGCAAGAATACTGGAGTGGGGTGCCATTTCCTTCTCTAGGGGATCTTCCCCACCCAGGGATTGAACCCGGGTCTCCCGCATTGCAGGCAGACGCTTCTAAGTGTCCAGATATATTTTGGACAAAACAGCCATCTCTTGGTCTTTCTTTCTACAGAGATTGAAATGCAGCTCCTCTAAATGAAAAACTGGTGGCTGTGTTCACAGAGAACATGGCTGAAATGCAAATAGGCTTCGGAGTTTGTACCTTGACAGCAGTTCGTTAAAAGGTGACTGTTATTAAAGAACAATGCAAAGCCATTAATTACCAAGCTTTCAAGGAAGCTGTGTGAACAAGCTTGACTTTCATTATCTGTCTCTGTCATCCTGTATAACAGCCCATTAGACTTTCTGCTAAGGCAGAGAAACCAGCTGACAATGGAAAGGGAGTTGTTTAATTGCCATTACCTTTGCAAGTTTGAAGTGCATTTTTTTTCCTCATAATTGTTTCCAGGAAAAGAAGCCTGGATTTGAAGACTAGGTTAGGGGAGCGAAGGACTGAAATGGAGCTGGCTGTGGCATCAGAATTCTGATCCCGCAGATCCTGCCCTGTTGTGGTAGGGTTCTGACCTGGGCACACCTGTCCAGGCTTAAAGCCACGGTGTGTGGGCATTGCATGCTCAGTCATGTCCGACTCTGTGCAACCCCGTGGACTGTAGTCCGCCGGGATCCTCTGTCCATGGAATTCTCTAGGCAAGAATACTGGAGTGGGTTGCCATTTCTGACTCCAAGGATCTTCCCAACCCAGGGATCGAACCCACGTCCCCTGCTCTGCAGGCAGATTCTTTACCACTGAGCCATCTGGGAAGCCCATAGAGGACGGTAGACTTTGGCAAGTCGTGTAATCTCTCCACACATCAACTCTCACCAGTAAAACCAGCAGAATGAGAGTGTTCCAAGGGTCCTTGTGAAGGTAAACGGAATTTATATAACATACCATCACATTGCTCAGAGGAGAGTCAACAGAAGCTATTGGCCTTTCTTCTATGTATGCACGCAAATGCAGTTTGTCCAGTGCAGTTACACTTGGTAAAATCAAATGAAATGGACATCAAGAGCAGTGCTGAAAACAGAGAGAAGTCACAGAGGGAAAGTACCCTCAGGGGTGTGTGGATCTGTGTGTATAAGACCCAGTTTTTGAAACTCAAGGTATAAACTGTAAAGACTCCAATACTTTTGACGGCAAAGTGTGTCACCAGGAGCCTAAACACCAGTGCTACAAAGGGGTACCATTTGCCTGACCTGGCGATGTTAGCTCCCTTCAAATGTCATGTTCGTAGCACAGGACTTGATGCATTAATTCAAACCAAGTCAAAGCATTAAAAACCTTGTGGAATAAATAACAATGGGTCACGCGTTTCTGAGACATGTTTTCTGGGCTTTTTTTTTTTAAACCAAAGTAGTCTTTCCTGGCTCCTGAACACAAGCCGTCCTCATCTATTTCCTAAGATAATCCATTATAAATTATGACAGCCTCCCAAGGGCCTGGCGGGCAGCGCGGCCCGATCTGTTGCCCGGGTCTCACTTTTCTGTCCTGGTCATCTCCGACAAGTTCCATGCGTGACCGGTCAGGAGACGGCTAATTCTAGTCCACACATTTTTCAGATGAGCTTCATTTTATTTTTAATTTCCCCACAAATGCACGCCAGGCGCAGATTTCGTCAGTTACAGACATAGCTCTCTAATCTGTGCCGCCCTTCCGTAGCTCAGACACCAAATGAATTAAGGTCCAGTTACATATAAAAGTGATTATGATCAGCGAAATATCTGCCCAGCATGGCCCTCCCCCAAAAGGGCCAAGATTAAGAGTCTGATGCTCCCCTTTGGCTATCTAGAGGCCACGAACTGTATCAGAAAAGTGATCCCACCCACAACCTTCTAAAACCTACGCTCTCTTCAGATTTTACAGCTCAAGGGCCTCCAGCCACCATGGAGCAGAGAAATACATTGTTTTCCTGGGCTGAGTGAACTGCATTTGTTTTCTATTTTCATCCTACAAGATTTCAGGAGACCTGACCTGATCCTTTTGAAAACTTCCCGTTACACTTCTACAGGCTCTCACTTCAAGGCAGACAACTTCTTGCAAATCCTAACCATTGAGGGGCAGGACACTGCATCATTTCAGGATTCTTATTAGGCTCATCCAGGCCTTTCTCAGGACAGTTCAGGGCTATTTGCCCCTTAAATGGTCAGGGGCCAGGAGCGCATGAGATAAACACTGCACAGGGACTGTAACGTTAAATCAGGACCAGGGAGCAAAGGCATAAAGGCCACCTCTGTCTGCTCACAAAGGGTTGTTAGCATACTTCAAGGGACAGGAAATATTCCAAAGGGTGCATTGACTCCTCATATTAATACTTTATCATATCATCTTGATAAGTTAATGGGTTATGTACCAGGCTCAGAAAACAAGAAATAGTGTAGCAGAAAGAGTATTTATTAGGGACCAAGGAGCTGGATTTTGCCACCAAAGAAGTATATGATTTTGTATACATCAATGCCTCTCTCTGGGGGTTGGTTCCCACAAATGTAAAGTCTATAATATTCTGGGCTTCAGTGACAATTGGTGATAGAGCTAGGCAAATCAGGAAAACCTTCCTCACTGGAGTCTCTAGGACAAGGATCACAAAAGCCTACCCAGGCTGATCCTGCGGGGACATCTCCATAGCACACCCCCCCACACCAATCAGGCCTCTTTCTGTGGACTTTTCCAACTTGCTTTTGCAGAAGTAGCTGAGGCGAAGTTGGCTCAAACCACTAAATCCAGTTCTTATTGGGGTAGAAGTAAGTTTACAAAAGGCCCATCAAGCCCTCCCAGATCTGAACACTGAGCAGAGCCTGCAGTGTGGTGGTCAAGGTAGAGGAAAGGCTGCCCCCATCGGCAGAAGAACACATTACACCAGTCCCTCCAGGCCCGCCAGGCCGGGGGCCCAACTGCCCTCTGGGACAAACCAACCTTGGTAGTCACCCAACTTGAGAATCTTTTGAGCTCTTCCTGTCGCCATGCCCCACCCCGTCCCATTCCACCCTGGCCTCTTTTTTCTCCTCCCTGGCAGCCACTGTGTTTTCAGATGTTTACCCTGGGTTAGAACCTCAGTGGCCAGCATGAGGCCTGGAGGAGAGAGGAGGGGAGACGGCCCAGGAAAAAGAATTCCTCGGAGAGGCATCTAGGGAGCAGCAGATGGATGCCCACTCTTTCTCTTGGCATCTGATAGACTGTGTGTATGTGCGCGTGCACGCATATGTGTTTTTACCAGTTAACAGTGGGTCTGCGTCTCTGGTTTGCTAATCCTTAATCCTAGATTAGCCCAAGCCAGAGGCCTTTTTGGGCAGAACACTCACCTCTGAATGCCCCATCTCAGTGGTCTCAGTCTGATCAGGACATCCGGATTCCATAACATCACATTATAACCATGCCCCGACCCCGATTCCATCCTTCAGAGCTCTGAGGACATGTAACTAGAAGCCGCTCCAGTTTCTCTCCCCCTCTGTGGTGGAGCAGTGTCACCTGCCGCCCTGGCATCATCAGCCAGGCATGCCCTGTCACACTCCCAACCGGAATGTCAGCTTGCTGTTTGAGATTCACACCGACACTGGGTCCCCAGAGGGATCCTCCCAGAGCCAGGGCAGCCTGCGCTTGGGCACACATAAAAGCACAGGAGTCCCCTGGCTTTTTGGCAGCACTTCAAGCACTAGCCCAATGAAGAGATCTTGACAGCATACTTGTAAACTCCACAGGCCCCAAGGGCTCAAACACCATGATATTTATGCTCTCGGGGTGGACAGCCAAAATAGTTGGGTTGTTATGCAGACGTGGGTCTCTTAGTCGGGGCCAACATTTCTGACACCTGTTAATTGGCATTTGAGAGAACTGAGTCGAGGTGGGTGGGGGGCCTTTGGAGCTGCTGCCAACCTGTACCTGAACAGCAGGGTGTCCTGTAAGGTTTTGGCCCACCCGGTGTGGCCCAGAGCAGGGGTGGTTTGGGGTTCCCTGGAAGAGCGGTGGGGGGATGAGCAAGTGAGTCCCAGGGTTGCCAGAAAGGATCATCAGAGAAGGAAGAAAATAGGAAGGAGGGCGAGAAGAAAAGTAAGAGAGCGAGAGGGAAGAAAAAAAATAGAGAGGGCGATATTTTTAGATTTGCTAGCATAGAGCTTTTGCTGTAGCGCTCAGGGCCCTGTTTCTGCACGGCCAGTTCTCCTGGTCCACGTTAGGACAAGCACTCCATCCCAGCTGAGGCAGACCCATCCATGATTCCAGGTCAGCTGCAAGACCACCTCCTCCCAGGAGCCTCCTCCAAAAACCCCCAGGTCCGGCTCTCTCTTCTGCCCTTTGCTCTTCTCCTAACATAAGTTGAGCACTTCCTCATTCTTCCTGAACATCCGTGTTCCTCTCCTCAATGGCCTCCTCACCCCGATGTTCACTCCTTGGCATCATAATGGAGACTTTCTCTGGTCTGCGCGGTCCACCACTGACCTAGACCCACAGTGGTCTTTGGTTTCCATAGCTGGATGTCTATGCTCCCACTGGACGTCTTCTCTTTAGTTTCAGGCTTTCTGCCTCAACTTCCACTCAGTGAAGCCCCTGCTCTGTCCCCACGTAGAAAGAGCTGACCTCAGATAGAGCTGACCTCAAGCTGACCTCAGGGCTCTGTGAACTTCTTCCCTGTTCCTCCCTCGAGTTTTGGATGGTCCACAGCTTAATCTGAGGTGAGACTATGTTTTAATGACCTAGTAAACATCACTTCTGTATTTCATTATTCACACATACACAAATGTCCAGAAAGTCCCTATGTATGAACTGACTTACATTCCAAAAGTTACCTTGTAAATTAATTGTTTGAATCTGGAAGTTCATAGGAACAATATTATAAATGAATTCATTCATTCATTCACCAAATACATCTCAGCAACATTAAAAGGCAAACTTGCAGGGAACAAAGCCCCTCTCCTCAAGGAGTGTATTCCCTTGTCAGGGAGACAGATAACCCACAAATAAAAAAAATATTTATGGCGGAGGATCCAAGGTGCTACAGAAAGGAATGCCACAGGGAAAGTGAGTAAGGGGTACTGGAATGGGGCTGGGATTGTAAATAGGGTGGCACAGGAAGGCTATTTAAGACTCTTGAAAGAGGGCAAAGAAAGTCCAGACACAAGGCAAGAGTGAAGCTGATCTGTTCAAAGACCTACAAGAAGGCCAGAGTAGCTAGAGCTGAGTGAGCACTGGGAGACAAAAATACTGATTGGTTTCCTGGCCAACCCCCTGGCTGTCAATTTAGCTGTAATTCTAAATCAATGCAAGACACCTTTATTGGGTGCTGACTCTCTCCCAGGGATTAGGACTGGGACTCATTCTCTTGACTTCCATAACCTAACTCTTCTCCTAAGACACAGTTTTCCAGATCTCTGAAGACAGGTGCCTATCCCACTGCCCTAGTCCCAACACACTCAGTTTAAGATTCTCTCCTTATCTTTGGTATACTTCAGTTTTGTCATGAGGTACTTTGTTTTTAAATGCTTCCCTGTACACAGTTGCAGGAGTCATAGGAGAGGCAAGTTCGATTCCTGGGCCAGGAAGATCCCCTGGAGGAGGATATGGCAACCGACTGCAGTATTCTTGCCTAGAGAATCCCATGGACAGAGGAGCCTGCCGGGCTCTAGTTCATAGGGTCGCAAAGAGTCAGACACGACTAAGCGACTGAGCACAGCACACCATACACTATGTGCTTTCAGTCTAAGACTTTATGACCTTCTTCAGCTCTTAAACATTCTCAGCCTTGACTTCTTCAAGTATTGCTTCTCCCCCAGTCACTCTTTCTCTTTCGCTGAAATGGTTAGACACATGATGGAATCTTCTTAAACAACCTCCCCTGTCTCTTACAACTCTATTTATCTCTTTCTTTCTGAACTATATTCTGAGTAAATTCCTCGGAACTGTCTTCCAGTTCACAAATTATGTCTTTAACTATGGCCAACGTCACGTTTACCCAATATGGTTTTATTTGTTCTTACTTACATATTTTAATTACCTATTACTCCTCAGCAGCTAAACTCCACACAGCTGTGTGACGTTGGGGTGGTTTCTTCATCCCTCTGAGAGTCAACTTTTATTAAACAGGATAGTGATACTACATTTCTAGAAATGAGGATTAAATGAAATAATGCATATAAAGGGCATAAATAAGCTGTTCAGTAAAAATTGTTGGCACCATTTCCTTTGACTGGGTGTCATCTGAAAGAACCGTGGATGAGAAAGGAAGCAAGAAGATGAAAAGCATGAAGGGGGTTGAATGGAGGTTGTTGTTTAGAATGGAGGGGATTGTTAAGGACTTCTGCAAAGGAGATAAAGCTACTTTGGCCATCAACAGTTGATGGAAGCTTGTGGTCAATATTGGTCACCTCCAACAATTAAGGGTGGGTGGAACTCCAGGTCTTCTTCCTCTACATCCTGGCTACCTAGTGGAAGGCAACAATAGTAGCAAGTCTCAGACCCCATTCTACCACAGTCTGATGATGACCAGCACTGCTGCTGCTGCTGCTAAGTCGCTTCAGTCGTGTCCGACTCTGTGCGACCCCATAGACAGCAGCCCACCAGGCTCCCCCGTCCCTGGGATTCTCTAGGCAAAAACACTGGAGTGGGTTGCCATTTCCTTCTCCAGTGCATGAAAGTGAAAAGTGAAAGTGAAGTCGCTCAGTCGTGTCTGACTCCTAGCGCTCAGGTCCTCAAACAACCATGCAGGCTGATCCATAAGCTTGGGATGACCCTACTCTTGGTTCTTTCAGGCAACTTGACAAGCACATTGTATGAAAGATTTACCCTCAAGCAACCAAGGCAAATTCATCAAATATTCTAACAGCAGAATCAGCACACACATCTTCTGCCAAGTGTGAGAGACAGGGGATA
This sequence comes from Oryx dammah, assembly GCF_014754425.2. Classification (NCBI taxonomy): domain Eukaryota; kingdom Metazoa; phylum Chordata; class Mammalia; order Artiodactyla; family Bovidae; genus Oryx; species Oryx dammah. The sequence goes on from NW_024070204.1 coordinate 35,209,525, forward strand.
AACGAAGTTTCAGGTCAAGAACAACCTCCTGCAGGTAGTAGATCACCAGATTTACGCAAAGGGAGGCATGCCTTTAGAAATTTTCTAGGTAATCATTTATCTTGAACACCATTGATTTCACAAATGAAACAATGTTTTAGCATCCTTTATGCCAATTAACCTAGTCTCAGATAAAGGTTTTTAGATCAGGAGAGCTGAGCTGTTTTCTATTCTTCTGCGATGTTTATCTGAGTATGTGTCTCCAATATGCATGATATTCACTCTCAATACACATCATGTTGTCTGCATTCAAGTATTTTTAAAGGAAACTACATGCACTATAACAAGGATAGTTAGGCAGAAGACTTGGAAAACCTCTATCCTTCAAGGGATATCTGAAGATAGGAAATGGAAGTCACTTGTTCAGACAGAGGAACAAACAGCACACTCATTCTTGGAATGATTTCCATTTCCTGGCTTGTTTATCATAACCCCTCTTTTGGCCAGAAAATGACTCCATTTCCATTCAGATTTGTTCATTCCATTACCATTCCACATAGTCTTCAAGAGACGTTTTTGATATGGAGATCTGAATATAGACTTGAAGCTTCAGTGCTAGGAGAACATGAATCTATTAACATTTTGATATTATCTATATTTGCATTTCTTTCAAATTCAAGCTTGTTCAGTGCACCTGGATAGTTAACATTCCACCGTAGGTACTACTCTTTTCAGCTCCTAAATTCTAACTAGTCCCACTGGTTTGGCAGAAAGATCTTAGGCTTCATCTACTGGCAGATTTTGATCAAAGGGAGGGGAGCTGGGATTCAGGAAGCTGGCACACACACACTGACCTTGGAACCTAGCTGAAGGTTACAGGGACACTAGCAGGGTGTACTTGTCACTTTCCACTCACAATGTAACCAAACACCCTCCATTGTACCACTAGTTTGGCTGCTTAATGTGAAGACCACACTGGGTTAAGAGTGAAATGTCTGGATTCAAGCTCCAGCTCTAACATCTGCCAGCTGGGTATGCTTGGGTAAGTCATCTGATGCTTCCCAAGCCCAGTTTCACAATCCATCAGATGGGGCTGGTGAGTGAACTCCGACTCACAGGGTGGTCATTAGACCAAGTGGCAGATTATGAAGACATAAGCTCTGTAAATTATAAACATTCAAGTGAAAGTGAAGTCGCTCAGACGTGTATGACTCTTTGCGACCCCATGGGCAGTAGCCTGCACCAGGCTCCTCCGTCCATGGCATTTTCTAGGCAAGAGTACTAGAGTGGGTTGCCATTTCCTTCTCCAGGGAATCTTCCCGACCCAGGGATTGAACCCAGGTCTCCCGCATTGTAGACAGACGCTTTATCATCTGAGCCACTAGGGAAGTCCTTATAAACGTTAAGCAGGTGCAAAGAAGTATTTATATCCATCATGCCCATGCATGTGATTGTTTCAGGTGAACATACCTGATCTTTACAAGTGGATTCTAAGATTCTAGAAAGGGGAGGCTATAATCTACAGGTCTTTGCACTACCTAACAGCACCATATACCTACTGACACTTACTGGGTAAATGAAAGAATGAGATTCCAATAGTAGAAGAAGACAAGGACTTGGCTTAATATCATAGACCTGTGCATGCTAAGTCACTGCAGTCATGTCTAACTCTTTGTGACCCTATGGACCATAGCCCGCCAGGCTCCTTTGTCCATGGGATTTTCTAGGCAAGAAAACTGGAGTGGGTTGCCATTTCCCCCTCCAGGGGATCTTCCTGACCCAGGGATTGAACCTGTGTCTCTTATGTCTCTTGCATTGGCAGGTGGGTTCTTTACCACAAGCACCACCTGGGAAGCCCCTCCATTCCACAGAACTTTATTGAAGACATGCCATGTTCAAAGTCTTGTATAAGACTTTCAACATAAGATGAGCGGCCTCTGCCTTCAGGAAATTAAGTGGAATAAAGGGTTAAAAGGGCCAAGACGAGAGTCTGGACTGAACACAATGGGAACACAAAGAAGTGTTTGGGTAATTCTACCCCTTTGGGTGTTGAGGGAAATGAGAAGAGGAAGGAAGAGCTTCATATGGAAGCTGATGCATGAACTGTTTTAAAAGATAAGTGGGTGTGTGACATCTGGGGACTCAGAAGGTCTGGGTACTGTTTTCCAGAGGAATAATGTGAGCAGAACCAGCAAGCGAGCAGGGCCAAATCCTTACCTGTGGCCAGAGTAGCGAGCAAGGGACGAGTGGTTAAAGAGATGAACCTAGGAAAGGAAATCTTTCCCACTCTCAGTTTCTAAGAAAGGGGACCCCCTACAAACACACACACACACACACACACCTGGCTTCTTTCTATGCTTGGGAGGTGCAGTGACTTCTCTGGATGGTAAACTGGGAAGAATAGAGAGCGTGTTCTGTTCAGCCCTGTGCTTCTTCTTCCTCTTGGGACTTGGAATGTCTGCCACGTGGAAATCTGCTCCTCTGTGTACCAGTCCACACACCTGGGGCTGCATACTGGAACTTACCTAATGAGGAGTCAGCTGGCAGGCCCCTTGGCCGTCATACTAAGTGGCGTTCTCCACTTTAGCCTCCATCAGTAGTAAAGTGATGTTCTGGCCATGTTTGCACACTTCGTTTGCTTTTGCAGTTTATCCAGAGCCCACACAGGGCGGAGGGGCACTGTTTTGTGTTCGGTGTCCCTACCAGGGCCAGATCATGGAGGGCTTGGAAGGCTTTACCTATACCTTTAGAATCGCGTGGACCAAAGGGTCCCTGCTACAATGAGCGTGCGACAAGAGGGCCTGTAGAGAAAAACAGTTAGTGCAGCTTTTGTAGGAAGAGCGTGGATCTGGATTTCAGGGGAACTGGGAGGAGCCTCCTGGCTCTGCCACCTCTGGATGACTTTGGGCAGATCACTTTAATGTTCCAGGTCAATTTCCTCATCTGTAGAATGAGTTGGTTTATAAAAATCTCTAGTGGCTCTCTCAACTTATATAAACTTAGAACAGGGAGGATTTCCTAACAGGAGGAAGTTTGGAACACTGGAGCAGGTTGAACAACGTGGCAGGCTGTGGAATTTCTTTCCTTAAAGATCTTGAAGAAGCAACTGGTTTCACATCTCATTTAGATTAGCAATTTAACTTGTATATGCCATGTACTTGATCACAATAGTTATATGAATGTTTTTATTTAATTCTCAGGCTTCCCTGGTGGCTCCGTGGTAAAGAATCCACCTGCCAATGCAGGAGATGTGGGTTCAATCCCTGGAGAAGGGAATGGCAACCCACCCCAGTATTCTTGCCTGGGAAATCCCATTAACAGAGCAGCAGACTGGTGGGCTACTGTCCATGGGGTCGCAAAAGAGTTGGACACTACTTAGTGACTAAATAGCAATTTAATTCTCATGCCAATGTATGAAACAGATACTACTATCATCCTTATTGATATTCAAGGAAACGAAGACTCAAGAAGACTTAGATAACTTCCCCAGGGGCTGACAAGTAGCAAGCACCAGTGCTGGACTTTGAACTTGGGACCACGGCTGCACTGTCCAGCGCTCTACTGCACTGCCTCTGTGCTAAGGGGCAGCTCTGGGTCTTTTCTCAAAAGTCCATCATGACCCATGGTGTCTCTGGAGGGACTCAGTGTGCAGCTTCTCAGACACGTGCAAAAGGCAGGTGCTTGGCTAGTGAGAGAAACCAAACTCTTGGCTCCCTCTGAGCTCTGTGCCCTCGCTTTTGACATTCAGGGGTGAGAAGCACTTGTTTGGCAATTAATAATGCACTGCCTTGTCACATCTCTTTATTGATGTCTTTATTGTTGTTGAGTTTCCATGTGCTTAGGAGTTGTCTCCTTCCTTCATACTGGTTGCATAAATTACCACCTGTGAGGCACTGTTCTACACACCTCAAATATGTTATTCCATTTAACACTCACAACAATCCTTCAGGGCAGGTACTATTATCATCCCCAGTTTACAGCTGAGAAAACTAAGGCACACAGGGAAGGATACTATAATATTGCCAATAAGACAGAGACATTGACAGCGTATAGCAGAGCCTCAGTACATATCTGCAAATGGATTGACTAGTCAAGGTTCATTTATTTCCAAGACTCCCTTTGCCCAGGTCTTTCCATAATCTTCCATTTATTCTCTGCTTAGCATTATCTTTTCTATAATTCTTACACTGGCTGTGTCTAAGGTGCCGATTGAAAACTGGAACAACCATCCAGATGTGGAACATTTCAAAATGCTTGAGGGCAGTGTTATTCTAGTAGGCCCTGGGGAAGATACAGGAGGCTCCCGATACAGAATACACACAACACCTTTCAAATAATAATTGTGCTTCAGTTGACTACCTTATCGATGGTATATTCGCTTGGTTCATGATCTGCTGATAAGCCTGTTTGTTCATTCTTTTATGAATTTCAGACCTGAGAGAATTTTTCTTGCTTTTTTTGTTCTGCTTTCATCTGACTTTTGGCTTAAAAGTAAAATAGGAGAAACTAAAATCAGCAGAATGAGGGCGGCACGCAGTAGATATGCTTTCTAAACAGACGTGTGTGTGTGTGTGTGTGTGTGTGTGTATGTGTGTGTATTTTGGAAAGTGACGATGGGCTGGCAGTGGCGGGAACCTCTCCTCTCTGCCCCTTGAATGTCCTGTGAACAATCTCAACTCCAAAGCCACAATTTCTGTGTTTACTTTGGGCTCTGGCAATGAATGATTAGTCTTCTTCAGTAGTGATATACCCATTTTGGACACACTTTCTACACTAGTGTTATACTTTGCAGACAACCGCCATGACTGCAGCTGGGACAATGATCTACAGTGGCGGCAGCAGTAATTCACATAAACCACAGGCTAGTCAGATGTGCAAGCCGAGGTGGATGGATGTGTCCAGCACCTCTTGTGGACAAAATTAATTTTCCACGAGAAGAGTTAGACAAGAATGGATAGAAGAGGCTCTCTGCCTCTTTACTCCCAACCCTTCTTTAGTGAACACTCTGCTCCAAAATTGCAGTTAGAGAGATCTCAAATTCAACCCTGGGCATGTTTCTTTTGGCTTCACTTGTGATACATCTCTAAATAAATGTTAGCATTTTACAACATTGAAAAATACCAGAAATACACATTTCTCCATAAAACCCAGGAAATTCTCAGTATTAGCGCATGAGCCATAATTCCATGACTTTTACTGGAGAATGAAGGTTCACAGTCTCCTCCAGTGCATGCTTAGGCCTCTCCAGACCAGGTGGTGCAGGTGGCCATCTGGATAGAATCACCATCAGCCCAGAAACAAATGCTCTGAAGACCCCAGGTTTCAATTTCCTAACAGGAGACTCACATTCTGCACCTGAACCGCTGGTGTGAAGAAAATATGCTTACACTGAATGCACCTAAAGAGAGGTGATGCTCATCCACACATTCTTGCGGTACAAGTGGGAACTATGTTATAACTTCTCCAAGAATACAATACACAAGAGTGAAATCTGGTCATGCAATCTATGACTTTCCCAGAACAGGTAGTAAATATAGTTCATCTATGTTAAAAATCAAGAGTAGACCAAAAAAAATTTGAAGAAGTAATTCACAGAGGAGGAAACATAAATGGCTACTAAACATAAGACGAGATGAATTTTCACGGTGGTTATTAGGGAAATGCAGGTGAAAACTACAACAGGTTACAATTTTATGCCATTCAGTTCAGTTCAGTTGCTCAGTCGTGTCCGACTCTTTATGACCCCATGAATCACAGCACGCCAGGCCTCCCTGTCCATCACCATCTCCCGGAGTTCACGTCCATCGAGTCAGTGATGCCATCCAGCCATCTCATCCTCTGTCGTCCCCTTCTCCTCCTGCCCCCAATCCCTCCCAGCATCAGAGTCTTTTCCAGTGAGTCAACTCTTCGCATGAGGTGGCCAAAGTACTGGAGTTTCAGCTTTAGCATCATTCCTTCCAAAGAAATCCCAGGGCTGATCTCCTTCAGAATGGACTGGTTGGATCTCCTTGCAGTCCAAGGGACTCTCAAGAGTCTTCTCCAACAGTTCAAAAGCATCAATTCTTTGGCGCTCAGCCTTCTTCACAGTCCAACTCTCACATCCATACATGACCACTGGGAAAACCATAGCCTTGACTAGATGGACCTTTGTTGGCAAAGTAATGTCTCTGCTTTTGAATATGCTATCTAGGTTGGTCATAACTTTTCTTCCAAGGAGTAAGCGTCTTTTAATTTCATGGCAGCAGTCACCACCATCTGCAGTGATTTTGGAGCCCAAAAAAATAAAGTCTGATACTGTTTCCACTGTTTCCCCATCTATTTCCCATGAAGTGATGGAACCGGATGCCATGATCTTCGTTTTCTGAATGTTGAGTTTTAAGCCAACTTTTTCACTCTCCTCTTTCACTTTCATCAAGAGGCTTTTTAGTTCCTCTTCACTTTCTGCCATAAGGGTGGTGTCATCTGCATATCTGAGGTTATTGACATTTCTCCCGGCAATCTTGATTCCAGCTTGTGTTTCTTCCAGTCCAGAGTTTCTCATGATGTACTAACTCTGCATAGAAGTTAAATAAGCAGGGTGACAATATATAGCCTTGACGTACTCCTTTTCCTATTTGGAACCAGTCTGTTGTTCCATGTCCAGTTCTAACTGTTGCTTCCTGACCTGCATACAGGTTTCTCAAGAGGCAGGTCAGGTGGTCTGGTATTCCCATCACTCTCAGAATTTTCCACAGTTTATTGTGATCCACACAGTCAAAGGCTTTGGCATAGTCAATAAAGCAGAAATAGATGTTTTTCTGGAACTCTCTTGCTTTTTCCATGATCCAGTGGATGTTGGCAATTTGATCTCTGGTTCCTCTGCCTTTTCTAAAACCAGCTTGAACATCAGGAAGTTCTTGGTTCACGTATTGCTGAAGCCTGGCTTGGAGAATTTTGAGCATTACTTTACTAGCATGTGAGATGAGTGCAATTGTGCGGTAGTTTGAGCCTTCTTTGGCATTGCCTTTCTTTGGGATTGGAATGAAAACTGACCTTTTCCTGTCCTGTGGCCACTGCTGAGTTTTCCAAATTTGCTGGCATATTGAGTGCAGCACTTTCACAGCATCATCCCTCAGGACTTGAAACAGCTCCACTGGAATTCCATCACTTCCACTAGCTTTGTTCATAGTGATGCTTTCTAAGAAGCATCCAGGATGCTTTCACATTCCAGGATGTCTGGCTCTAGATGAGTGATCACACCATCGTGATTATCCAGGTCGTGAAGATCTTTTTTGTACAGTTCTTCTGTGTATTCTTGCCACCTCTTCTTAATATCTTCTGCTTCTGTTAGGTCCAGACCATTTCTGTCCTTTATCGAGCCCATCTTTGCATGAAATGTTCCTTTGGTATCTCTAATTTTCTTGAAGAGATCTCTAGTCTTTCCCATTCTGTTGTTTTCCTCTATTTCTTTGCATTGATCGCTGAAGAAGGCTTTCTTATCTCTTCTTGCTATTCTCTGGAACTCTGCATTCAGATGCTTATATCTTTCCTTTTCTCGTTTGCTTTCACCTCTCTTCTTTTCACAGCTATTTGTAAGGCCTCCCCAGACAGTCATTTTGCTTTTTTTCATTTCTTTTCCATGGGGATGGTCTTGATCCCTGTCTCCTGTACAATGTCATGAACCTCATTCCATAGTTCATCAGGCACTCTATCTATCAGATCTAGGCCTTTAAATTTATTTCTCACTTCCACTGTATAATCATAAGGGATTTGATTTAGGTCATACCTGAATGGTCTAGCGGTTTTCCCTACTTTCTTCAATTTAAGTCTGAATTTGGTAATAAGGAGTTCATGATCTTAGCCACAGTCAGCTCCTGGTCTTCTTTTTGTTGACTGTATAGAGCTTCTCCATCTTTGGCTGCAAAGAATATAACCAATCTGATTTCGGTGTTGACCTTCTGGTGATGTCCATGTGTAGAGTCTTCTCTTGTGTTGTTGGAAGAGGGTGTTTGCTATGACCAATGTGTTCTCTTGGCAAAACTCTATTAGTCTTTGCCCTGCTTCATTCCGCATTCCAAGGCCAAATTTGCCTGTTACTCCAGGTGTTTCTTGACTTCCTACTTTTGCATTCCAGTCCCCTATAATGAAAAGGACATCTTTTGGGGGTATTAGTTCTACAAGGTCTTGTAGGTCTTCATAGAACTGTTCAACTTCAGCTTCTTCAGTGTTACTGGTTGGGGCATAGAGTTGGATTACCATGATATTGAATGGTTTGCCTTGGAGACGAACAGAGATCATTCTGTCATTTTTGAGATTGCATCCAAGTACTGCATTTCAGACTCTTTTGTTGACCATGATGGCTACTCCATTTCTTCTGAGGGATTCCTGCCCACAGTAGTAGATATAATGGTCATCTGAGTTAAATTCACCCATTCCAGTCCATTTTAGTTTGCTGATTCCTAGAATGTCTACATTCACTCTTGCCATCTCTTGTTTGACCGCTTCCAATTTGCCTTGATTCATGGACCTGACATTCCAGGTTCTTATGCAATATTGCTCTTTACAGCATCGGACCTTGCTTCTATCACTAGATTGGGTATAAAATGACTCTCAAAGTGATAATATGGATGTTGAATAATGGGAAATCTTTGTGTCCTGCTGGTGGGAGTATACACTGGTTCAATTACCGTAGAGAAAAATTTGGCATTGTTTAGTCAAGGTGGAGATGTGTATTCCCTCCCCCTTAGGTAGTCCACTGGTAGAATAAGTATCACATAAGTGCAGGGTAGATACTACATGGATGTCTGGAGTACGATTGTTGGTTAAAACGAAACAATGAAAACAACCTAATGTCCATCTACAGGGTACACATAAATGGTTGTACCTTCATATAATCAACTGCTAGATAGGGTGAAAATGAACAAGAGTGACATTCATCAATGTGGATGAAGTTAAGAGAATGAAAACCACTTGTAGACTAATAAATACAGCATGATATTATTGATACTAAGTTAAAAGCAGGTAAAATACCACATGTTTCTTAGGGATCCATATATATGCATATAATAAAAGTGTAAAGAAATCCATGAAAGTGAAAAGTACAAAGTTCAGGATGATGAGTTGTTCTGGGATAAAGAACACACTTGGGGAAGGATACACAGAAAGTTATCTATTATTTTGGTAACTTTTATTTCTTAAGTTGAGTGGGTATTCTTTGTTTTCTACTTTATACTAGTGTGCGTATATTAAATATTTTGTAATATACTTTAATTTGCATATTCCCTATGTGGGTGTGCATGCACAGACACACACTTTGAGATAAACCTATGTTGTAGGAGACTATTATTAGCAGAATGATGCAGAATAGCAACAAATCAGACAGTACATATATATGTGATATATTGATATACTATATATATATGTATATCCATAACAAATGGACTAAAGATCTAAATGTAAGACCAGAAACTATAAAACTCCTAGAGGAGAACATAGGCAAAACACTCTCTGACATAAACCACAGCAGGATCCTCTATGACCCACCTCCCAGAATTCTGGAAATAAAAGCAAAAATAAACCAATGGGACCTAATTAAAATTAAAAGCTTCTGCACAACAAAGGAAAATATAAGCAAAGTGAAAAGACAGCCTTCCGAATGGGAGAAAATAATAGCAAATGAAGCAACTGACAAACAACTCATCTCAAAAATATACAAGCAACTCCTGCAGCTCAATTCCAGAAAAATAAACGACCCAATCAAAAAATGGGCCAAAGAACTAAAATGACATTTCTCCAAAGAAGACATACGGATGGCTAACAAACACATGAAAAGATGCTCAACACCACTCATTATTAGAGAAATGCAAATCAAAACCACAATGAGGTACCACTTCACACCAGTCAGAATGTCTGTGATCCAAAAATCTGCAAGCAATAAATGCTGGAGAGGGTGTGGAGAGAAGGGAACCCTCCTACACTGTTGGTGGGAATGCAAACTAGTACAGCCACTATGGAGAACAGTGTGGAGATTCCTTAAAAAATTGCAAATAGAACTACCTTATGACCCAGCAATCCCACTACTGGGCATACACACTGAGGAAACCAGAATTGAAAGAGACACATGTACCCCAATGTTCATCGCAGCATTGTTTATAATAGCCAGGACATGGAAACAACCTAGATGTCCATCAGCAGATGAATGGATAAGAAAGCTGTGGTACATATACACAATGGAGTATTACTCAGCCATTAAAAAGAATACATTTGAATCAGTTCTGATGAGATGGATGAAACTGGAGCCAATTATACAGAGTGAAGTAAGCCAGAAAGAAAAACACCAATACAGTATACTAACACATATATATGGAATTTAGAAAGATGGCAATGATGACCCTGTATGCAGGACAGCAAAAAAGACACAGATATGTATAACGGACTTTTGGACTCAGTGGGAGAGGGAGAGGGTGAGATGACTTGGGAGAATGGTATTGAAACATGTATAATATCATGTAAGAATCGAATTGCCAGTCTATGCCCGATGCAGGATATGGCACGCTTGGGGCTGGTATGCGGGGATGACCCAGAGAGATGTTGTGGGGAGGGGGGTGGGAGGGGGGTTCAGGTTTGGGAATGCATGTACACCCATGGTGGATTCATGTCAATGTATGGCAAAACCAATACAGAATTGTAAAGTAAAATAAAAAATTAAAAAATTAAAAAAATAAAACAAAATAAAACAAATGGATAAAAAAAATAAAAATAAATAAAATATTCCATTGAGATGCCAAAAAAATTTCAGAGTTAGAAACCATCTAGATCAACAATCTCCCTTTAAATATGATGACAAATAATGAAAATCAGAAATGGAAGAGGAGGCATTATAATTAACGGCACAGAAGTAAAAAGGAATACAAGAGGCTGCTGTAAACAATTATACTCCAACAAATTGGAAGCCTAGGAGAAAAGATACATTCTTAGAAAAACATGGAATATTAAGAATGAATTAGGATGGAATAGAAAATCTGAACTTAAGATAGCTAGTAAGCAGATTGAACTAGTAATCAAAACTATTTCAACAAAGAAAAGAAGAGGACCAGATGGCTTTACTGGTCCTTCAATCCTTCTCAAACTCTTCCAAAAAATTGAAGAGGAAGCACTACTTCCAGACTCCTTTTGCAAGGTCAGTATTACCCTGATATCAAAGTCAGACAAAGAGACTGAAAGAAAACTACAGACCAATATCCCTAATGAATATTGATGTAAAAATCGTCAACAAAATGTTAGTTAACTAAATTCAACAGTGCATTAAAAGGATTACACATCATGATGAAGTAGAATTTCTCTTGGATGTAAGGATGGTTCAACAGACAAAAATCAATGACCATAACACACTACATTAAATAGAATGAAGGACAAAATTTACATGATCATTTTAACTGATGTGGAAAAAAGCATTTGACATAATTAAAAAATTTTTTGATGAAGACACTGAATAGACTATGAATAGAGGGAAAGGCCATATATTAAAATCCTATAGCTAACATCATACTCAACAGTGAAAAGCCAAAATCTTCTCCTCTGAGATAGAAACAGGACTAAGATATCCATCCTCACCATTTCTATTCAACACAGTATTAGAAGTCCTAGCCAGAGTAATTAGACAAGATAAACAGAAGCCATTCAAATTGGAAAAGAAGCAGTAAAATTATCTGTTTGCAGATTATATGACCTAATATATAGAAAACCCCAAAGATTCTACAAATATGAAACTGTTAGAATAACTAAACTAATTCAGCAAAGTTGCAAGATGTAAACCAGCACTCAAAAATCAGTTGCATTTCTAAGAACCAATAGTGAAAATCAAACTAGAAAATTAAGAAAATGATAACATCAAAAAGAATAAAATACCCTGGAATAAATTTAACCAAGAAGGTAAAAGACTTATACACTGAAAACTACAGAACAGTGATGAAATGAAAGAAGAGACAAATAAATGGAAAGAAATCCCATGTTCACTGGAAGACTTAATATTGTTAAAATGTCCATATAGCTCAAAGCCATATACAGATTCAATACAATCCTTATCAAAACCTCAATGGCATGTTTTTGTAGAAAGAAAAAAAGTCATAAAATACATACAGCATCTCAAAGAATCCTAAACACCCAAAACAATCTTGAGAAAGAACAAAGCTGGAGGCCGTATACTTTCTGACTTCAAAACATATTACAAAGCTATAGTAATAAAAATAGTATGGTGTTGGCGTAAAGACAGACATATAAACCAGTAGAACTAAATAGAGAGCCCCCAAATAAACCCTCATGTATAAGGTCAAATGATCTTTAACTGGATCCTTAGGCTACAAAATGGAAAAAGATAGTCTCTTCAATAAATGGTGTTTGGAAAGTTGAATATGCATATACAAAAGAATAAATATGGACCTTTATCTTATATGGGCTTCCCTGGTGGTTCAATAATACAATACATGAATTACAACAAGACGTGAACCAAGAACTTCCAGACGTTCAAGTTGGATTTAAGAAAGGCAGAGGAACCAGAGATCAAATTGCCAGCATCCATTGGATCACAGAAAAAGCAACAGAATTCCAGAAAAACATCTACTTCTGCTTTATTGACTATTCCAACCGACAGTCAAAAGTCTTTGACTGTGTGGATCACAACAAACTGTAGACAATTCTTCAAGAGATGGGAATACCAGGCCACCTTTCCTGCCTCCTGAGAAATCTGCATGCTGCTCAACAAGCAACAGTTAGAACTGGACATGGAACAACGGACTGGTTCCAAATTGGGAAAGGAGTACATCAAGGCTGTATATTGTCACCCTGCTTATTTAACTTATATGCAGAGTACATCTTGTGAAATGCCAGAATGGATTAGGCACAAGCTGGAATCAAGATTTACAGGAGAAATATCAATAACCTTAAATATGCAGATGACACCACCCTTATGGCAGAAAGAGAAGAGGAACTAAAGAGCCTCTAGATGAAAGTGAAAGAGGAGAGTGAAAAAGCTGGCTTAAAACTCAACATTCAGAAAACTAAGATCATGGCATCTGGTCCCATCACTTCATGGCAAATAGATGGGGCATCAATGGAAATGGTGACAGACTTTATTTTCTTGGGCTCCAAAACCACTGCAGAAGGTGATTGCAGCCATAAAATTAAAAGACGCTTGCTCCTTGGAAGAAAAGCTATGACCAACCTAGACAGCATATTAAAATCAGAGACATTACTTTGTCAACAAAGGTCTGTATAGTCAAAGCTGTGGTTTTTCCAGTAGTCATGTACAGATGTGAGAGTTGAATCATAACGAAAGCTGAGTGCTGAAGAATTGATGCTTTTGAACTGTGGTGTTGGAGAAGACTCTTGAGAGTCCCTTGGGCTGCAAAGAGAGCCAACCAGTCCATCCTAAAGGAAATCAGTCCTGAATATTCATTGGAAGGACTGATGCTAAAGGTGAAACTCCAATACTTTGGCCACCTGATGAGAAGAACTGACTCATTGGAAAAGATCCTGATGGTGGGAAAAACTGAAGGCAGGAAGAGAAGGGGATGACAGAGGAGAAGATGGTTGGATGGCATCACCGATTCGATAGATGTGAGTTTGAGCAAACTTCAGGAGTTGGTGATGGACAGGGAAGCCTGGTGTGCTGCAGTCCATGGGGTTACAAAGAGCCGGAACTGACTGAGTGAGTGAACTGAACTTATCTTACACTATATACAAAAGTTAAAGTCCTAAATATAAGACCTGACACTATAAAACTTCTAAAAGAAAACAGAGGGAAAGACTTCATGATACTGGAGTAAGCAATGTTTTCTTGGATGTAACGCCGAATGCACAGGCAACAAAAGCAAAAACAGACGCGTAGTGCTACATCAAACTTTAAAACTTATGTTCCACAGAGGGTACAATTATCAGAGTAAAAGGAAACCTACAGAATGGGAGAAAATATTTGCGACTCATTTATCAAATAAGGGATTAATCTCAAGAATATACAAAGAACTCCAACAACAAAAAAACAAATAACCTGATTAAAAATAGGCCAAGGACTTGAACAGGTATTTCTCCAAAGAAGATATACAAATAGCCACCAAACAAAAGATGTTCTATATCACTTATTATCAAGAAATGCAGATAAAAATATGAGATACCATTTCAAAACTGTTAGAATGGCCACTATCCAAACAAAACAAAACCTCAGAAAATAATGAGTACTTGATATAAAGAATTTGAATATAAAGAATTCCCCCTGTTGGTGTGATTATAAAATGATATACCATTATGAAAAACAATACAAGGTTTCTAAAAAAATTAAGATAGAACTACCATATGATCCAGCAACACCACTTCTGGGTACATATCTTAAAAATTGAAAATAGGATTTTGAAGAGATATTCGCCCATCCACATTCATTGCAATATTATTCACATAGTCAAGATCTGGAAGCATCCTAAATGTTCACTAACAAATGAAGGGGTGAAGAAAACATGTATAGACATGCAATGGGATATTATTCAGACTTAATAAAGAAGGAAATCCTGGCATGTACTAAAACATGGGTAAAACTTGAGGACAGTTTGCTAAGTTAAATAAGCTGGTCACAAAAAGACAAATATTGCATGATTCCACTCATGAGAAAGCTAAAGTAAACTCATAGAAACAGAAAGTAGGATTGTGGCTGCCAGGAGCTGAGGGGAGGGAAAAATAAGATGTTTTTCAGCGGGTATAGAGTTTTCGTAATACAAGATGAAAATGTTCTAGAAATCTGTTGTATAATACCATGAATGACGTATAGTTACCAACACTTACTGTGCACTACAAAATTATTAAGAGGCTAAATTTATGTTGACTGTTCTTTTACAACTAAAAAATTAAACAAAAACATGATGAGGGCAAGGACCAGGATAATGGAATGATTTACCCAAGGTCATGAACTAGCTGGTGCTGGGACTGGAATGCAGGCTGGCCAAGTCCAGATCACTGGCCTTTTTCCTACACCTTGCCAACTTCTTGTCCCGAGTTCTGTCTTATTTGTAATACCATTTTAGAGACTTGAGATGGCCTTTAGTGAGGACTGCTCGGAGGGGAGAGTCAACTCTTCATTGAACATGATAGCTCTGTTAAAAACATGGCCTTGTATCTTTGTGAGGCTTGCCCAACAAGCTTCCATAATTGAGTTCCTAATTTTACAGCAAGCAATCACACATTCATATTGCGCTCAGCTTTTGCCACCTTTCAATTACGGAGCTCAAGCCCCTTCGGAGGAGGTTAAGATTCATGGTTTGCTTACTGCATGAAATGACAGCTATATTATAGAGTGAAAAATGCGAGGCCTGGAAAGGTCAAAGGGCCTATCTAACATTATAATGCCATCCTTAAGGGGAACACGCTTTAAGGTCAAATTATTTAAAACTTCTCCCCCTCTCCTCATTTCAGCCTGATGGTTCCCTGTCTCATTCCCCAGCAGTGGGAAGTGATTAAAATACAGAAACACAGAAGTTTTAGTCCCAGCATTATCTTTTGCCCTTGGAAATGGCCTCCCTGCCTCTGTGGGAAAGGTATCAAGTGTTTCTTTGATTCTAAGGACAATTGTTTTTGCAAAATTTTGTAATTTGGGGTGACTGAGGCTCTGAAGTGAGCTGGGGCATGGGAACCCCTTTCCAGGTGGAGAACGTGGGCAGGTTACAATAAGGAGCTCCTGCAAATGGAAGTGAACGGCCAAAAGCGCCTGGAGTCATAATTCCATCTGCGCTGAGGCAGTCATAACTCATGGTTTCCTGAACAGTCCAGACGCTCCAGAGGGTAATTAGGACTGCCTTCTCAGGGGCCCACATGCCCTAAATGGGGTCCAGTTGGACCGACAGACCCCCCACTTCCCGCTACACTTGGAACTGAGGTTGGGCACCTGGTCAGCCAGCCTCCTGGTTCAGCTCAGGTTCTGGGTTTAGGAAACAAGAAGCTGCCAGCCCTTCACCGTCTTCCCGGAGGGTGTGCTTCCTCTGGGTGAACTTGTCAAAGTTGGCTTCCAGGAGGAAAGCCACAAGCGGCAGCACACAGACAAGCGGTGGCCGCGTGGGGAGGGGCCCGGCGTGACCGCTGCCCCCGCGTGGGAACCGCATGGACCCCGACGCCACACTCTGAACGGGGGAGGGGTAGCTTCTGCTGGTGCCTCTTGGACTCCTGGGACCACAGCATTTTGGGGACCCCAGAATTTTGGGGCTCCCTGTGCCCCGCCGGATCTCCCGCCTGGCATTCCGCACCCCGGGGCGGGCACGCTGATGTCCCTTCTCCAGCCTCCAGCCTGACCTTGACCTCTGGGTCCTGAGGTTGGCACGGATTTATAACCCTGAGCTGCTTTTTATCTCTTCGGGAAGTAGACGTTTTGCTTGGGAAGTTTTTCAATTTCCTCCTGGCCTGGACCAAACCGCTCAGATTTCCAAGGCCGAGCTTCTCCTCTCCTGCTTGGGAGGCTCACTCTGCCTGCAGACAGGCCCCCGCAAAATGCCTTGAGGGTGGAGCAGACAGGCCTTCCTGACAGGCCTCCCTCTTACCAAAATGCATATGAGGGGCGGGGGCACAAGGACGGCCAGCCATCACCCCTCCCTAAATGTCCCCTCCAAAGCGACCACAAATTCTCCTAAGCCACAGTCTCCCAGGACAGGGCCCCAGAGCGACACCTTCCCCCAGTGGCTGTGGTGGTTCTGAAACACCCCAAAGTTCCATTTCCACTGCTCTAGTCACTGTACAGTAGACAGAATGGGGCGAAGCAAATCTTAGTCCTCCTACCTTTAATCCTCCTGAAACTTTATAGCATCATTCACAAGGAAAAAAAAGATGAACCCAGGACAGTCCAACAACAGCATATATCAGGCTCCTCACCAATAACACTGATGCCTTTTTTTTTTTTTTTTTGCGGAGAAGTTTCATCCAATTACACACACATCTTTTCTTCCCCCTCCATAAATTCCCCTCCTCTAATCCCCATACTCACCTCCCACGCAGTTTTCCCTCTTACACACGATGTCATCTGAAAGTCAGGGAAAGCAGTAAAGTCAAGGCATCCCTTTTGTAACTTGGTGAATATCTTCCGTTTTGATGGCTCTTTTATCCTGAAACGCTTCACCCACTTCATATCCCAGGATAACTTCACCCACCACTGAAGTACCGCCAGCCGGCTCAGGAGGGGAAAGTGGCAACTGTTGCTCTGTTTAAGGCAGGAAGTGAAGAAGAACATGATATTCAATTAAAACTGCAGGGGGAATTCAGCGAGACAGCAGGGTCTAGTGGAGACCAACGGCCTGGGCGATCAGCCGGTCTGAGTCCTCTCCCGTCTCTGCCACCAGCTCCTGGGGGTGACCTTGGGCCTGTCACTAAAACCTTCAGGGCCTTCGTTTCATCTGAAAAATGGTGGTGATGATACCTGCATCCTTGCAGGGATAGTTATGAGGATTAGAGAGATTAGGAAAATAAACAGGGCTCTTTTGATCCCTTCAAAGTCAGCAGCAAAGGATGGATGGATGCAGAAAGCCATCTTAGGCTGAGTGGATTCGGCTGCCAATTACAGGATGTGATCTGAGGTGTAATGAAAAGGCGGCCAGAGCCGAGATGCCTCTCCCACCAGCCTGCAAAGCTGCTCTGAAATCCCGCTGTTGGAAAGACATGCAAAGAGCTGGGTTCACATATGAATGTGACCTCTAGGAGCGACAGCACAGCCTTCTCCTGAGCTAGCTGGAACAGTTTGCCAGTTTCCCAGGAGAAAAAAGGGTCCTGAGTGAGTGAGACATTTGAACAAGTCCATGTTATTGGAGGAGAGTTTAGTACAAAGAGAGTGAAATCAGCATCAGCGTGATGGTGGTTAGTGATGTGGGGAGGGGAGTGATACTTCAGAAGCTGGTTTTTAGAAACACTGTAATCAATGTTAGGTTATTGATAACAGTGTGTAATCAATATTATTATGGTAACAGTAAGATCGCCCTGCTGAAACAATGGTACCTGATGTCTGTTCTCTCTGTAAGATGCTGTACGCATCCTTTCTTACCAAGTTTGTTTTTTTCTAAATACACATTTATTTTATTTTATTTTTTTACTTTACAATACTGTATTGGTTTTTACCAAGTTTTGTTCTTCATATGTCCGTGCTCACTCGCTTAAGTTGTGTCCGACTCTTTGTGACCCCATGGACTGTAACCCACCAGGCTCCATGGGATTCTCCAGGCAAGACTGCCATGCCATCCTCCAGGGAATCTTCCTGATCCAGGGCTCAAACTCAGGTCTCTTACATTTCCCGCATTGGTGGGGAGGTTCTTGAGCGCCACCTGGTAGCCATCCTATGCGTATATGTTCAGCACACCAAGAAGAAGAATGATACCGTAGAAAGCTTTATGAAGATGATGACTGCGGTTGTGCTGACCAGTATCATTGTTTCCACACACACATCAAGCATTACACCACCGAGGGTGATTAAATCCTGGAGCCTTGAGTTGGAGTCCCAGCTCTATCACTTTGTTCTGGGGCCTTGAATACTTGAGCTTTCTGAAACCCAGTTTCACCATTTAGAAAATCAACAGACCTGCTTCACAGCTCTTTCCAGAGGATCGAATGACATGGTGTAAAGTGCAAAAGGCATATGTATATGCTGCTGCTAAGTCGCTTCAGTCGTGTCCGACTCTGTGCGACCCCATAGACGGCAGCCCACCAGGCTCCCCCGTCCCTGGGAATCTCCAGGCAAGAACACTGGAGTGGGTTGCCATTTCCTTCTCCAATGAATGAAAGTGAAAAGTGAAAGTGAAGTCGCTCAGTCGTGTCCGACCCTCAGCGACCCCATGGATTGCAGCCTTCCAGGCTCCTCCATCCATGGGATTTTCCAGGCAAGAGTACTGGAGTGGGGTGCCATTGCCTTCTCCGATATGATAGAGGGCAATTCAAAGGGGAACTGTTGTCTCAGTCAGAGTAGGCTAGGTTACACCACAGCAACAAGCAGCCCATGACATGAGCATTCTATGGCTTAAAGCAATAAAGGTTGATTTCTTACTCTTGCTACAGGTCTACCACAAGTCAGCCTAGGGGTGCTCTGCTCAGTGTAGTCACAGTGGGACACAGAACAGCAGCCTCTAGGTCAGAGGGTAAAAGGGAAGTGCCCTTGGCTCCTAGAGTTTCTGCTGCTCCTTCCTTAACCCGAGAAAGTCACAGGGCCCTATGGACTTCAGGTAGGCAGGGGATTGTAGTCCTACTACATGTCAGAAGGAGGGAGATCTGGGATATTTATTCACAGCCCTAGGGCAGGCACGGTCGCTGCTCTACAAGGCTGGGTAAGATGTGGTCCTTGCATTCAAGGAGCTTAACCAAAACTAACCTCTAGAGCACACTCTAGGAGCTCCAGAAACAGCTCCAGAAGAGCACATGTGCCTTCTGCCCTGGATTTCCACCCTTGCCCCCACCTCCTCCCAGCCTTCTCAGGCACTCATTCCCATCTCGGGAATGCCTTTGTGAAAGGAGGCTGGAACACCCTCCTGCTTCCTTAGCCTCTGCCACACTGCTTGTAAAATAACCTCAAGGCCTTTCTTTCAGAGCTGGTGTCCCCCCTTTGTCCTTCATCTAGACTGCATGGAGAGGTGCCCAGGCAGCAGGCCCCTCAGGATAGCCTCCCCTGGCTGCGGCTAATTGCACCAGGTGTGAAGCACAGCTCTTCCCCTGCCTCCAGCCCTTTCTGTGCCTGATGCAAGCTGACCTTCCCTTGGCCCAAGCTTGGAGCTGGTATTTTGCCTTTAGGGAAGAAACAGGCAAACTTAGGTCAGACTTTGCCCCTCCCAGTGTCCCTTAGAACCGGTTTCCAGCTCTCTGAGTGTAGACATCTCCCACATCCGCTTCTCCACCATCCAGAGATTCCTAGCACGGCCTGAGAGTCAGCAAAGTTTTCCCTCCTTCCTCTTGAGTCATGTCCCTTCTCCTAGGCATTTCAGTTGGGACCCAGAAAAAAAATGTAAGGGTTTAACGTGATATTCTTAGTAATAAAAATAAGCATAATAGCTTACTATGTGCCAGGCTCTGAGTACATTAAAGTATTAACTCATTAAATATTCACAACAATTCTACGAAATCGGGACAATTTTCTCATTTTCAAAATGAGGAGGAAACAAACCCAGAGAGATGAAGTAAGTTGTCCAAGGCCACGCAGCCAGTAAGGGACAAAGTTGGGATTTAACCCCAGCAATCTAGTGCACAGCACATGCAGACCGTTTTCCATAATTTATACAGTGTTTGACAGAAGTGGTTGATAGACTGGAAGACTGATTCACTTGCTGATGCCTTCTCAAGATTTTATGAGGTCATCACTGCCCTCTGGTGGTCATTAGTGAGCATTGCCACTCAAAATGCACTGACCCTAACCCTCTGGCAAAGAGCTTCACAGAATTCAGAGTGAACTGGCAAATAAACATTCAGCTCACATGCCACAATGTCGTATTGACTATTTTCCTCTGGCTTGGTGTGTTTTACATTTGTTTTTCCCCTGGAGAAAAAAGAAGGGAGAACAGAAAGCACATGGGCAACTCTCCACCTCTGTGAGAAAAAGCAGAAGAAAACCACAATTATGTAACTATCAAATAACAAGTCTATGTGTTTATTGTCATGGAATTTGTGATGTAGTGTAGCTACCCATGAAATGTCATCCTAAACAGATGCAAAAGCACATTTTCAGTCGTTTATAACTAAGTTAAGGCGTAATTCTTGCCTTAATTAATCAGGGTGTTCTTCCACTATAGAAGGTTGCATGCAAGAAGATTCTTATTTTTAAAGTTCAGCCATTTTGGATTATCTTTGTTCAAATAGAAATCCGAGGTCATTTTTTGTTTTGGTGTAGAAAGACGAAGATGATCATTTCTGACGGACTTATAATCGGACAGCTTGGCCTGAGGAACAGTGTTTCAATAGTGACTACAATTGTGGAGTAGGCTTCCCTGGAGGTGCCCAAACCTGCCTGCCAATGCAGGAGACAGAAGAGATGCAGGTTCGATCCCTGGGTGGGGGAGATCCCCTAAAGGAGGGCATGGCAACCCACTCCAATATTCTTGCCTGGAAAATCCCATGGACAGAGGAGCCTGGTGGGCTGCAGTCCATGGGGTCGCAAAGAGTTGGACACCACCAAAGTGACTTAGCATGCATGCACGCACAATTCTGGAGCTTCTTATTAAGCTCCAGCCAAAAGGACCCCTCAAACAAGGTGATCCAGTAAGTCTTCATGGGGAGGAGGGGCAAGGGGAGGGAAATGTGAAGGGGGACATGTATTCCTACTTGTAGCCACAAAAACCTGGTCTGGTCCTGGAAGCTGTGCCCTGGAAATTTCACAGATGAAGCACCTGGTAACATGTGGGAGGCCTGAGGAGTCAGGGCTTCTGGAGGCTGGGTTTTCAGCCCCTAGATGGAGAATCATTAACCGTCAGCTCTTAACTTGGTTAAAGTTTCCCTCCTTGAAAAGATCAAGTAAGTTATGCATGCACAGGTCATTAGTCACACCAACAGCAAATCCTTCACCAATCAGAATTCCTCTGTGTATGTTTCAGTTCGAATCAAAGTGGGAAATCACAAAAAAAACTGCTGATAAGAGGTGTTAGTAAGGCAGACCTACCTTCAAGACACACTTAGGATCTGCACTTAGCCGCACCCACAGATCATGCCTGGACCATGAACATTCATATCCTACCCATGGGTAACCTTTTTGATCCATGTCCACACTTCAAATCATTGTCTTGATATGGGCCATGTGCATATCCATTGTTCCTTGCCGCTGCCTCTGTCCCAGGGTCCCAATTTGCATCCAACTGCCCAGTGGCAAGTTCCACCCAGTTGTCCCCTAGCCCCCTTACTCAGTATGTCCAAAGCGGACCCACATATCCCATCCCTGGTGCCTCTCCTGAACGTCTTCAATTTATCTTACCAGTTTCACCATCTCCCTGTGATTCCAGATCAAACCCTGAAAGTCATCAACTTTACTCCATGCTCTTGTCCCACCCACTGGACCTAGTCACCTGCTGAGATCGCTCACATCTGCCCTCTACTTCTGGCTTCCCATTCTTATCACCTCGGATGGCATGATGCACTGGATGAGATTTCAGAGTCAAACATGGGTTCAGATCCCAGCTCTGTTGTTTATTATATTTGAGTGTGGACTTTACTTAATATAATCAAGCCTCATTTGTACAATGGAAGATTGATGATGAGTTCAATCATCAGTCAGTCAGTCAGTTCAGTTGCTCAGTCATGTCCGACTCTTTGCGACCCCATGAATCGCAGCACACCAGTTCTCCCTGTCCATCACCAACTCCCGGAGTTCACCCAGACTCGCGTCCATCGAGTCGGTGATGCCATCCAGCCATCTCATCCTCTGTCGTCCTCTTCTCCTCCTGCCCCCAATCCCTCCCAGCATCAGAGTCTTTTCCAATGAGTCAACTCTTTTCATGAGGTGGCCAAAGTATTGGAGTTTCAGCTTTAGCATCATTCCTTCCAATGAACACCCAGGACTGATCTCCTTTAGAATGGACTGGTTGGATCTCCTTGCAGTCCAAGGGACTTGCAAGAGTCTTCTGCAACACCACAGTTCAAAAGCATCAATTCTTCGGCACTCAGTCTTCTTCACAGTCCCCCTCTCGCATCCATACATGACCATGGGGTGGTGGCGGGGGTGGGGGGTCGGTGCTCAGTATATGCTGTTTCTTTTTTCCATTCAGGCCTTGTTTCTCACCAGACTAATTTGTGCATGCTAAATCCCTTCAGTCGGGTCCAAGTCTCTGCAACCCTATGGCTTGTAGCCCACCAGGCTCCTCTCTCCAAGGGATTCTCCAGGCAAGAATACTGGAGTGGGTTGCTATGCCTTCCTCCAGGGGATCTTCCCCACCCAGGGATTGAACTCACATCTCTTTAGGTATCCTGAATTGGCAGGCAGGCTCTTTACCACTAGCTCCACCTGGGAAGCCCAGGGCTAACTTGACAGCCTCCTAATTAGCCCTTGCTTCTTTGCTCTCAGACACTAGTATGGACTGAACACTTACTATTTGCCAGACACCAGACTTTCCACTTGGAAGAGAAACAGTAAACAATTCCACAGGGGGCTGCCCCCATGAAGCTTACAGTCCAACAGAGAAAGTCAGATTCTCTCCTTCCAACAATTTATTTTCACTCTTCTGACAAATGAATCTTGCTAAAGCACAGATCACTCACATCATTTCCCTCCTCAAGACCGTCAGTGGCCCCCCACTTCCCATCTCATGAGATATGCATTCCTTTGCCTACACTCAGGCCCTCCTTAGCTAATAAGGGCCTTACCTCCTCTTGCAGCCTAATGTCCTCCACCCCACAGACCCTCCTTTCTGTCCAAGCAGAGCTACTTGCCAGTTCCACAACAGAGTAGATAATTTTCTTTTTTAAAATGTCTTTTATAATGTCCTTCCTCTTGGGAGAAATCCCCATGACTGAGAATCTCGGTGAGAAGCAGAACTCCCTTCCCGTAGGAGTGGGAGCACACCGTTTCTTTTTCCCACTTCAGTGGCTCCTGAGACATAGGCAAAAGACCAAGGCTAGGACAGTCCAAAACCCTACTCGGGATTCTGACATGATATCAGATGAGACACTTAAAGGTTTTACCTGAAAAGATCTTAAGGAAGAGAATATGTACAGAGATATGGGTAAGGTTAAGGAGGATTGGCAATGCCCTGGGGATGTATTTATAAAGACAAATCTAGATAAAAGTTTATGTCTCCCCTTCCCCCAGACTTTAAAAAATGTGGCAGTTTTATAATTTTATCAGCAAATATGAAGAATCACATAAGAAGGTATTCTCAGCTTTTTTTTGCATAAGGAGGAAAGGACATAATTTCTGCCTGTGACTTTCATTCAAGCATCTGGAAGTGGCCCTTGATTAATAGACTGAAGCTACTAAATGACATCAAGATGAGACAAATTCCTTAGTATGATATAGAAAAAGAACTCAAAGACCTAAATAGAAGGGAATGCTGGAGTGGATTTAGCATATTTGATCCGCACCCCTCGTCTGTAACCTGCTCCAGTATTCTTGCCTGGAGAATTCCATGGACAGAAGAGCCTGGAGGGCTATGGGCCACAGGGTCGTAGAGAGTTGGACACGGCTGATCGGCTGATCGCACATTACCACGGTAAGCAGAAGAGTTGACTTTTAATAGGGATAATCAGACAAGAATTTTTGACTGGGAATTCCCTGGTGGTCTAGTGGTTAGGACTTGATGTTTTCAGTGCCAGAGCCCCTGATCAATCCCTGGTTGAGGGATTGAGATCCTGCATGCAAGTTGTATGGCCAAAAAAAAAATTTTTTTTTTAGCCAGAGTTAACTGATTCTGAATTTCCATGAGTGCATGGATTATCCTATTTGCATAACTAAAAATAACTTTCACCATAAGACACTATGTTGTTGTTTGGTCCCTAAGTCACGTCTGACTCTTTTGCAACCCTATGGACTGTAGCCTGCCATGGACTGTAGCCCTCCAGGCTCCTCTGTCCAAGGGGTTCTCTAGGCAAGAATACTGGAGGGGATTGCCATTTCCTTCTCCAGGGTACCTTCCCGGTCCCCTGCAGTCACAAGGCTACTAGATGGTAGGTATTCTTTCCTCCCTGAGTTCCCTCAGGGCTCACCAGCTCACTGTGGCAGTGGTTGCAATTACTGACAACGGTGACATCTTAGTTGCATTTGCAAGTGGGTTCTTTATCACTGAGATACCAGAGAAGCCCAGGAGACTATAGATTGGGCCAATTTTGGATAGGATTAACATGTGGCCGGGGGAGGGGGAGCAGCACTGAAACACCACTGCTCTCTCAATTCCTGACTCCCTTCAGGGATCCAGAGGCCCAAGGACAGTGGACGAGAGTGCTACTTTGACACAGGCAGATGATTAGACACCAGATTAGACATGTCTGGGGCTGCTATGCTTAACCACCATCTGCCCTTCAGCAAAGCCAGTGTGTCCAAGTTATTAGGAAAGAACCCCTGGGATAAGTGAACTTGAAGAGCTTAATTTAACTGGTCACAGGGAAAATACACTTTTTTCCTTCTTGATTTCACATATTTATGTCCAACCAAAATGATCAGTTTAGTGACAGAATTAAGATGTTCAATCTATGAATCCCAAAGTGATAGCATGCCCTGCTGACTCACAGCTGACCTTAGTATGCAGTAATATTCCTCATACCCAAAGGGACTTGCACCTGGGAAGATTTCACTTCTGTCAGACTCAACCCATCAGATCATGAAGAATCATGGTGTAAGAGAACTCAGGCCACAGTCTTAGAGGTCTCTTTCCTATTGATGAAGAAGGAATTTCCAAAGACAGTTTACTGTGGAAGATCTTCCTCCTGGTAGAATAATGAATGTGCTTCTGTGCTTGGGTAAGTATTCAATACATTGACAATGAGGAAAAGTTTGTCCTGTTGGAAAACTGGTGGTAAAGCTAAAAGCCTTGACTCAGCTAAAAGCTTGAACTCTTTTGATAAACTAAATTGAAAATGTCTCTTAGGTCCTGATGTCTAAAAGTTATCCAGTATAATTAAGTAACTAGCTTCCAGATCTTGTGACTCAGAAATGGAACATTTCCTGCCATATCAATAAACAAACCACTTCAGCTGCTGCTGCTAAGTGGCTTCAGTCGTGTCCAACTGTGCGACCCCATAGACGGCAGCCCACCAGGCTCCCCCGTCCCTGGGATTCTCCAGGCAAGAACACTGGAGTGGGTTGCCATTTCTTTCTCCAATGCGTGAATGTGAAAGGGAAGTCGCTCAGCCGTGTCCGACTCTTCGAGACCCCACGGACTGCAGCCTCCCAGGCTCCTCCAACCAAGGGATTGCACCCACTGGCAACACGGAGCTGATGAGCCCTGACGGGCACACAGGAAGGAAGAAATACCTGCCGTCTAGCAGCCATGTGACTGCACCCCCTCCCAGCGGCGCACCCTGAGGAAACTCGGGATGTGAAAATAGAAGATGCTGGCTCCAGATATCTGAGGTGCCTATCAGAGGAAGAATTCCAGTGAGTCCAGACTTTTGCATCTTCCCATACATGGAAAAGCACTAAACTCCCTAATCAGGAATATTGGTTTTCTTTAACAATCATCTTTTGATATTCAGGCTAACTGCTCTTAGTGACAAAACTTCTATATAACCTGGCCATCCCCCCAAACCCCTTGCCTCCTTGGAGCAACTCTCTCAGGGTAACTTGAAATGCTGCCTCCCAGACTTAAGTTCTAAAAGTTCTCACCAAATAAAACGTAACTCTCAAATTTAGGTTCTGAATATTTCTTAAGTCTACATGACCAAGGGTCTGACTTAAGCTAACCACTATGACAGAAAGTAACAGTAGACAGAAAAGCACATAAAGAAGTTTGGCTCATTAGGACGGACTCTGCAATAACATCTTGAGGACACAGCATGGCTATGCATCCTAGTTTCCCAAAGATCCCCAAAGACCATTTACCAGGGTAACTGGGTACTGGGGAAAGATATCATTGGACACTGACTCTAAGCTAACAAATTCTTGGAGGTTACAGAGGGGGGTTGGGGAGGTGATATGATGAGTGACATTTTGTCCAAATCATCTTGAATACAACTTAGTGAGATCCCAAGCATATCCCGATTATTTCACCAGCCCCTGGATATATAGTTTAAATTAATATTTTTAACACTTAGAAAAATCCTAATCTGTAGGATAAGATGATCTTGTGGTAGAAAAAAACCCAAAGAAGACCCAAAGATCCCTACTAAAATGGTAAAAAAAAAAAAGAAGAAGAAGAAGAAGAAGAAGAAGCAGTACCAGTAATCATGTATGGATGTGAGAGTTGGACCATTAAGAAGGCTGAGTGCCAAAATAATTGATGCTTTTGAACTGTGATTTGGAGAAGACTCTTGAGAGTCCCTTGGACTGCAAGGAGATCCAACCAGTCCATCCTAAAGGAAATCAGTCCTGAATATTCATTGGAAGGACTGATGCTGAAGCTAAAGCTCCAATACTTTGGTCAGCTGACATGAAGGGCAGACTCATTAGAAAAGTCCCTGATGCTGGGAAAGATTGAAAGCAGGAGAAGAGGATGACAGATGATGAGATAGTTGGATGGCATCACTAACTTGATGGACATGCGTTTGAGCAAACTCCAGGAGTTGGTGATGAACAGGAAAGCCTGGCGTGCTGCAATTCATGGGGTCACAACGAGTCGGACACGAATGAGCAACTGAACTGAACTGATAGTATTCCTGGGTTAGGGGAGGAAGATGCTCATATAAATGGTTGCTGCTTGAAAGATGCAGGAGTGGTGATTCTCCAAAATAAGGATAATAATGCTGTTCACCTCACAGAGATATTGCAGTCATTGAATGAGTTAATACAGGTGCCTGGCACACTATAGCCACTTAATGCAACTTAGCTACTATTTCCATAAATATTGATAATTATAAATCCTATTTTAGTCAGCATGGAGGTGTGCAGAGAACACAGATCTTGAAGAATTACTATAGATTAAGCATAACCAGGTAGTGATAGGCCCTGGAAAGCAGATGTTAACAGGGATTCTGGAATTTAGGTAAGAGGATGAAAAGTAAATCCTTCCCAATTCAAAGACTTTCCACCTCAAGCTTCTCTTAGGGGTTCAGCAGTCTGGGCACACCAGGATATCTCCTCTGAGGTAAAGGGGTGTCACTGTACTTCACATCTCCTACTAAGAGGCTTTGGGACTGAGAGGCGGGGTGGCCTGTTTCAAGTGGGTGTTGAGGCTACCAGACCAAGATGGCATTTCCCTCTTCCTATGGATGTTCCAAAAATACTTTCAAGAGCCGGGCCTGTGAGGTGGGGATGAATTGGGAGATGGGGACTGACATATATACACTACTGATACTGTGCATAAAATAGATGGGCTTCCCAGTTGGTGCTAGGGATAAACAACCTGCCTGCCAATGCAGAAGACCTAAGGACACGAGTTCAGTCCCTGCGTCAGGAAGGTCCCCTGGAGGAGGGCATAGCAACCCACTCCGGTATTCTTGCCCGGAGAATCCCATGGACAGAGGAGTCTGGCAGGCTACAGTAATGGGGTCGCCAAGAGTCAGACATGACTGACGTGACTTAGCATGCATGCACACATAAATAAGATAACAAATAAAAACCTACTGTATAGCTCAGGGAACCTTACTCTTTGCCCTGTGGTGACTTATAAGGGAAGGAAATACAAAAAAGAGGGGATGTATGTATACACAGGGTTTCCCATGTTGCTCAGTCAAGATCAGTCTGCCAATGCAGAAAATTCGGGTTCGATCCTTGGGTCTGGAAGATCCCCTGGAGAAGGAAATGGCAACCCCCTCCAGTATTCTTGCCTGGGGAATCCCACGGGTAGAGGAGCCTGGAAGGCTACAGTCCATGGAGTCACAAAAGAGTTGGACACAACTTAGTGACCAAGCAACAAATATGTATACGTATAGCCAATTCACTTTGCTGTACGGTAGAAACTAACACAATACTTGTAAAGCACCTATACTCCAACAAAAATCAAATTTTTAAAAAAGAGATAGGCCTGTACATCATCTGGGTTTGCATTCACAAGTTCCATGGGATGGTAGTGAACAAAGAAGCTGGTACTGGTGTTAAAGGGTGAACCCTCCCCAGGGCTATTCCTCCAGGGCTCAGTAGAATGGGAGTAAGCAAAAACACCTATCTCCTGAACTTTCCCTGGAAGGAATTTGACAGCATACTTTTACAAACTGTTGTCGACTGAGGGTCTGACTTCTAATTAGCATGCATCTGAGTGTTGACTGAAATCCTTCAGGAAGCCCAAAACACCAGTGGGCACTTTGGCGCATCTTCTCCCTCCAGCTCACTCCAACGATGTAACTCAGTCACCAGTATTGACTTTTCCTGTTGTGAGACCAACAGTCTTCTAGGAAGAGGTAGTTCCATCCCCCTGGTTCCCAGCATGAAGATGCCCTGCAGCAGAGTTGCAACAGTCCATGTAGTGAGTGAGAAACTTTTGTTGCTTGTTACTACAGCATGACTTAGCATTACTTATGCTGACTGATACTCACTCCTTAGAAGCAGTGTGCTCTGAAATGTTAAGATGGCTTCAGTTCAGTTTAGTCACTCAGTCGTGTCCGATTCTTTGTGACCCCATGAATCACAGCACACCAGGCCTCCCTGTCCATCACCAACTCCCGGAATTCACTCAGACTCACGTCCATCGAGTCCGTGATACCATCCAGCCATCTCATCCTCTGTCGTCCCCTTCTTCTCCTGCCCCCAATCCCTCCCAGCATCAGAGTCTTTTCCAATGAGTCAACTCTTCACATGAGGTGGCCAAAGTACTGGAGTTTCAGCTTTAGCATCATTCCTCCCAAAGAACACCCAGAACTGATCTCCTTTAGGATGGACTGGTTGGATCTCCTTGCAGTCCAAGGGACTCTCAAGAGTCTTCTCCAACACCACAGTTCAAAAGCATCAATTCTTCGGTGCTCAGCTTTCTTCACAGTCTAACTCTCACATCCATACATGTCACTAGAAAAACCATAGCCTTGACTAGATGGATCTTTGCTGGCAAAGTAATGTCTCTGCTTTTGAATATGCTATCTAGGTTGGTCATAACTTTCCTTCCAAGGAGTAAGCGTCTTTTAATTTCATGGCTGCAATCATCATCTGCCTAACTTTGGAGCCCCCCCAAATTAAGTTTCTCACTGTTTCCACTGTTTCCCCATCTATTTCCCATGAAGTGATGGGACCAGATGCCACGATCTTCATTTTCTGAATGTTTAGCTTTAAGCCAATTTTTTCACTCTCCTCTTTCACTTTCATCAAGAGGCTTTTTAGTTCCTCTTCACTTTCTGGCATAAGGGTGGTGTCATCTGCATATCTGAGGTTATTGATATTTCTCCTGGCAATCTTGATTTCAGCTTGTGCTTCTTCCAGCCCAGCATTTTTCATGATGTACTCTGCATATAAGTTAAATAAGCCAGATGACAATATACAGCCTTGACATACTCCTTTTCCTATTTGAAACCAGTCCGTTGTTCCATGTCCAGTTCTAACTGTTGTTTCCTGACCTGTATATAGGTTTCTCAAGAGGCAGGTCAGGTGGTGTGGTATTCTCATCAAAAACTGTTCAGTTCAGTTCAGTCGCTCAGTCGTGTCCGACTCTGCGACCCCATGAATCGCAGCATGCCAGGCCTCCCTGTCCATCACCAACTCCCAGAGTTCACTCAGACTCACGTCCATCAAGTCAGTGATGCCATCCAGCCATCTCATCCTCTGTTGTCCCCTCTTCCTCCTGCCCTCAATCCCTCCCAGCATCAGAGTCTTTTCCAGTGAGTCAACTCTTTGCATGAGGTAGCCAAAGTACTGGAGTTTCAGCTTTAGCATCATTCCTTCCAAAGAACAGCCAGGGCTGATCTCCTTTAGAATGGACTGGTTGGATCTCCTTGCAGTCCAAGGGACTCATAATTGCAAACAGTTCATAGACTGCGCTGGGAGATCAGATAAGACTTCTGGGAGGAGAGGGCATTCAGAATGTGCTTTAAAAAAAAAAATATATATATATATATATACATAATTTTATTTATTTACTTATTTTTGGCTGCACTGGGTGTTCATTGGCTTTGCACAGGCTTTCTCTGGTTGTGGCGAATGGGGCCACGCTTTGGTGTGGCGGGCAGGCTTCCCATTGTGGTGGCTTCTGAGCTGGCAGAGGCTTCTCTTGATGCAGAGCACAGGCTCTAGGCAGGAGGGCTCAGGAATTGTGGAGTATGGGCTTAGTTGCTCTGCAGCATGTGGGATCTTCCTGGACGAGGGGTTGAAACTGAACCCATGTCCTCTGCATTGGCCGGCAGATTCTTATCCACTGTGCCACCAGGAATGAACCAGAATGTGTCTTCTAAACTGGATAGTGTATCATTTGGGGTCCAATCTGGAAAACTGATACCAAGCTAAACATGTCTAAGGATTTCATTCAGGGAATTGTTTGCAAAAACATGAAATCAGTCAAGAAGATAAAATCAGGAAGGCCAGGCAATGCCGAGAATCATAGCTAGAGGAAGACGTTTCCATCCCTATGGCTGCCGAAACAAACAAGAGGAAGTGGTTTCAGCCACAGTGGACAACTCATCCTCCCCACTGCCAGGAGCGCCTCCAGCCAGCGGGACTGCTGCAGAGCAGGAGCTACCTGGGGCTGTCCTGGAACACAGGGCCCCACAGCTGGTGCTGGGACAGCCTGTGCAGGAAGCGCCACATGCGAATGCTGGTTTGTCAAGGGGACGCTGTGTGGTAGTGCTGGGACCATTGAGAGGGCACCAAGCTCCATGGACCAGGAAACCTCCTCCACGCTGCAAGGCTGCACCTGTCGACAGACTCAAGAGCATACGAGTGTCTATTACTATTTGCTGGAAAGATACCGCCAGCACCTAGAAACAGCCCACATTTGTCCTTTTCCCTGCTCACTTTCCGAGTTCCAGTCACTGCTCCCTGGTAGGACCCAACCAGAAGACAGCTAGCAAGAGTCTAGCAAATGGGACTCTCTTGCCTGTTCATCCAATGGGATGGTTAGGTGGCTTACTCAGCTTCCAAGTCCATGTGGTTATTGTTGGTTTCCCTGGGATAAGTAGTCTTCTCCTGCTTATAATAACCTCTACAATGACAGAGGCTGGAGCTTCAGAGAGGAGAGGCAACATTTTTTCTGTTAGGTTCTACATCCACTTCTCAGTTCT
Organism: Oryx dammah; assembly: GCF_014754425.2. Lineage (NCBI taxonomy): Eukaryota > Metazoa > Chordata > Mammalia > Artiodactyla > Bovidae > Oryx > Oryx dammah. The sequence goes on from NW_024070204.1 coordinate 35,241,238, forward strand.
CTAATCATAAAATTTGCATAATATACTCATTGGTTTTCACTGGATTCTCCTCCTGCAGAAGAGCACAACAAACTGGCCCTGTAATTACATACTGCCTAAGCCATCTTAGACCTGCCTCTTGAGAAACCTATATGCAGGTCAGGAAGCAACAGTTAGAACTGGACATGGAACAACAGACTGGTTTCAAATAGGAAAAGGAGTACGTCAAGGCTGTATATTGTCACGCTGCTTATTTAACATATGCAGAGTACATCATGAGAAATGCTGGGCTGGAAGAAGCACAAGCTGGAATCAAGATTGCCAGGAGAAATATCAATAACCTCAGATATGCAGATGACACCACCCTTATGGCAGAAAGTGAGGAGGAACTAAAAAGCCTCTTAATGGAAGTGAAAGAGGAGAGTGAAAAAAGTTGGCTTAAAGCTCAACATTCAGAAAATGAAGATCATGGCATCTGGTCCCATCACTTCATGGGAAATAGATGGGGAAACAGTGGAAACAGTGAGAAACTTAATTTTGGGGGCTCCAAAATCACGGCAGATGATGATTGCAGCCATGAAATTAAAAGATGCTTACTCCTTGGAAGGAAAGTTATGACCAACCTAGATAGCATATTCAAAAGCAGAGACATTACTTTGCCAACAAAGGTCTGTCTAGTCAAGGCTATGGTTTTTCCAGTGGTCATGTATGGATGCGAGAGTTGGACGTGAAGAAAGCTGAGCACCGAAGAATTGATGCTTTTGAACTGTGGTGTTGGAGAAGACTCTTGAGAGTCCCTTGGACTGCAAGGAGATCCAACCAGTCCATCCTAAAGGAGATCAGTCCTGGGTGTTCATTGGAAGGACTGATGCTGAAGCTGAAACTTCAATACTTTGGCCACCTCATGTGAAGAGTTGACTCATTGGAAAAGACTCTGATGCTGGGAGGGATTGGGGGCAGGAGGAGAAGGGGACGACAGAGGATGAGATGGCTGGATGGCATCACCGACTCGATGGACGTGAGTCTGAGTGAATTCCGGGAGTTGGTGATGGACAGGGAGGCCTGGTGTGCTGCGATTCATGGGGTTGCAGAGTCGGACACTACTGAGCTACTGAACTGAACTGAACTGAAGAGAACACTTTTAGAACATCTTTTGATGTTTGTAGTTTTCCGTCTTGTATAGAATTCACTTATTTCATCCCACTCGATTTCCCGTAGATGGTAAATAAAATGAAAGCAATCACTGTATTGCAGTCATCGCTTTATCTCCTACAGCAACTAGCTCAGTATCATGAACTCAGCTGATGTTCTGAGAAAATATTATTTGATTTAAATTGCTGTTCCAAACGGTAACACTAAGATCTTACCATTATCGTCAGCCATCAAGATCGTATTGCCTTGGCTGTACTGTCTTGGTTGTACTCACAGTGATGATTAAATTTGGAGGTTAAAAAAAATAACTGAGGTTAAATTACACACAAAAAATATTGTATTCATAATTCCCCAAACTGAAATGGAAGTATTTGTATACCCTATTTCCTGCCTTGCACTCATCCATCTATACACATAAAACAGTGCTGTCTGAAAACATTTAGCTCATTTTAACTTCATGTTGATGATGAGAAATAGGAATTGATACACTTTTAGTACACACAGTGCTAAAAGGCAGAGTTTGGGCTCGTATCCAAAATACTAACTTCAAAGTCAAGTATTCTTTCTCACTTTTTGTCTAAAGTTGGGGTTCTGGGAAGTCAAGGTTCATATTTCTCTAAGTCATTTCTCTCTGTGAACAAACGCCACCATTAGACAACCAGATTTCCATGTTTTATGCAAAGGTACAAAATAACAGATTATTTTTTTATTCCTCTTTCCTATGAAATAAAGGGGGAAATGACCATTTAATTCTTCTGGCTTAGAGAATGTGGACAATCGTGTTGTCAATTTCACAGTTCATTGCTCAAACATTTATTAGATTAGCACTGGTTTAGAAACGCACCATCGAGCCTCCCCATAGCTTGGCAGTCGCTTTTTGATTGCTTTTTGGAAGTGCACTGCCTGTTCTCCCAAGACTACGACCAAGGTTTAGTGAGTTAAAACTGAAATGCTGCAGGCAGAAACTGAATCCAATCCAGGCAAGGCTCAAGTTATTACTTTTTCCCACCCGTTTATTTTTCAGTTTTTCACTGGTGCCACTTCTTGTCTGGGGGGCTGATGTTATAGAAGCAGATATCCTTTCTCAGAGCAACATTGTGTCTTGATAGAGAGGGGAGACTGATTCCATCACTAGCCCTGTATTGGCCCCCGAGCACCTGAAAATATAGCTCCAGTAACTGATCTTGGGTTTGGCTAGAAAAGACTTGTTCTGTGGCCAGCCTTTATGAAGTGCTATTTGAAGGGTACTGTGAATGTCCAGGCGAAAGTGCCATTCTCTACACTATACCCTTTGTTTTACATTGGGGTTGATGCCTAAATTCCAGCAACAAGTCATTTTTCCTTTCCATTGGGTTTTTGAGTCCTTATTCCTGAGAAATTATCATGCTGATTTTGCTTGTCTGATCATACTCAAACCTCCTATCTGAGCAGGTAGTTTAGGCTCTAGAACCCAAAACTTTGGATATTGCCTGGTGGTAAATCCTCCAGCAACGGAAGTCATTACTGTCATTGTTGTCATCATCTCTATTATTAGATGTGTTTTGTTACCCAGATCAGCTAATCGGGATGGCTGATATTTATCACACACATACTATTCTAGGTTTATTCTAGACACTACTTTGCTATTTAATCATTGTAACCAGACTAGGAAATAGGTACTAACATTTGCTTCAGTTTTAAAGGTGAGGAAGTGGAGCCAGAGGCTTAAAGCACCTTTCCCAAAGCTAAAGGCCTAGAAAGGGGCAAAAGCAAAATTCAACTGTTGACACCCTTAATAGTGTAAGAATGGAAGAGTCACTGCAAGATGAGTCTACCAGACACGTCACCTACTCCCATATAGCCTACCTGAAAAATACTGAAAGAAACTTGTCTAGAGAAAAGGGGAAATTCAAAGGCTTGGGTCATTGAGGAGAGGTATAGGCCCTCTTTCTCTCCCAAACTCTCAGAATAGGGCACATAATATCTGGAAGAGCCTGTTGTCAATTGGAAAAAAATAAAAGCACAATGTGAGAGTTGTGAGTTAAGTTCTATTTGGGGCAAAATGATAACTACAGCCTGGGAGACAGCATTTCAGATTGGTCTGAGAAATGGCTCCAAAGAGGCAGGGGAAAGGTCAGTATATATGTGATTTTGGTGAAAGGAGAGTGCATGCAGTCAAGCACACATTTTTACAGAAGGTTACTGCTAGTCACAAGGAGCAGATGTCGCCATGAAGAATTTTAAATATGAAGCAATATAAGAATTGAGCTCATAAAATTTTATCCTGAAAATATCTAACTATCTGAAGACCTGTTCTGTCAGTCTTTCCCAGAGCACAGGGTGTCTCATTCCTGATCTCCACCCTGAACACCTTTCAAGAGGTGTTGGCAGTCAGTGGTCATAGCAGAGTGGGATTTAGTCCTTGCAGAAGTAGATGGTTAGTGCCAGCTTGAAGTTGGCACTGGGCTGAGCACTCCTGAAGGCAGAGGTGCATTGGGAATATGGTTCTTGGTGTTCTCTTTGTTCATAGCCAGTGTGTGCAGTGGGGTGTGTTTAGGTTTGTGCACAACTTCCAGCCCTCACCTATAGATCTCTCCTCTGCTCCACCACTCAAGGAAGCACACTGCAAATTAAGTGAATTAACTTAAGTCTTTGGACCAAATAACTCTGGAGTGTTCTAGTGCCCCACTGGGGCTGTCTCTAAGGCTCCCTGTAGGATATCTAGGGAGTGTGGTCATACCTACCTCAAGAGAGCTCTGGACAGAAAAATGGGAGTGAGTAGAGGACAGAGGTAAGACTGTGCAAACCCAGATCTTGCCAACGCATTTCAGACAAGGTAGAGAAGAGCATGGTCATGTCATTTCCCAGATTCCCAGCTTGGCAAACCCAGGCTCAACTGCCAGACTCAGGCTGCAGAAGGTGTCCAGTCAACCATTGCTTCTGAGCGGGGACTAAGCCTGGGCTGACAACCAGGAGGGCGATGTGGCCGGTGGAGCGCAATCAGTAGCCATCTCTCTGGAGACCAGTCTGGCTCTCGAGTCTCCTCTTCCCTTGCTGTCCCATCCCACCTTTTCTGTTCTCGTCACCTTCCATCTCAGCAGCCACTTCCCAGTATCAACAGTGGTGATGGGGCCGGGAGGGGGGGGCCCTCTGTCATCATGTTGTAACCTACCAAGTTCCAAAGTCATGTCCCCAGGGTGGGAAATTATAACAGCCTGAAATGTGCCACAACATGAAATATGAAAGTACATGAAATCAGTAAAATGGAATTCAGAAATTTAGTTGTGATGCTATATTGCACGTTTTGTTTATCAAAACAAGTGTATCTCGCTGTTAGCATGATGTAGAGGGGGAAACCCTACACTATGCTTCTCCATCCCCAACTTCCTGGATTTTTCAGGGAGAAATCTCAGTCCTTTTCCAGTCTGTCCGGACTTCTTTCCAATCTTCCTATTTCCCTCCTGCTCTTACCTAACCCCACCCCCTCCTTTTTTCCTTTTTTATATTCCTTTCACTTTCCACCTCACCTCTCTTTTAAAACTGGTCTGTGATGACTAATGAAAATGATAAAGCAGAAATCTGACCAAAAGTGACTCCCTCCCTTCTCCTCTTTTCCCAGAGAGCTGGAATATGCATATAAATATTTTTTGTTTTCCCACAAGGCCTGTACGTGTTTAGTTGGACATGATTTCATGCTGTGGAAAAGCTTTGACAGGCAGGCGCTGTTAACCGAATTCCTCAATTGCCTGTAGGTTTTACAGCGGTGGATTTTTAGAAGAAAAGTGATAAGAAGTGACATGAATTTGGAAAGGATACTCCTATATAGTAACCTATTACGACACAAAATAATGTCTAACAAATAACTGCAAAACCCAGTACAGTCAATGATAGTTGAATTTTGCTCGTTCATCTGCAGATCAGTTACACAGTGGCTGATCCAGGCTGGGATGAGCTGGGCTCCAAGCTGCAGGTTGCTTCTTGTTCTGTTCTAATTGTCTTTCCTCATCCTTGGATCAATGAGATTCTTGGAAAATGTTCTTCACATCGAAGAGACAGAAGTCCAATTGGCCAAGCACAGTTCAAGCTTCTGCTTGCATCATATCTTATAACATCCCACTGAGCAAAGCATGCCCCTGGCCTGACACAACATTAAGGGGTTGGGAAGGATACCTTGCTTCTGGTAGGAGGAACTGCAAAGTCACACAACAAAGGGTGTGAGGATGAGGAAGGCTGAAGAAACAGGGCCACTGAATTCAGTCGACCACTCCTGGGACAGCAGTGGTTGTATTTAAAGCCGTGAATAGCCAGGATTTAGAGGAAACCTTCACTTTGATAAACTCTGGTGGCATAAGGAGCCCTCCTGAGGCAGAGGCAGGGGTGTGAAGGGAATTGGGCACAGGAGTGGCCCATGGCCAGAAGACACCAGTGAATGCTCTTTACTTCTCACAAGGGATCTCTTTCTAGGACACCATCTGCCTCTTTTTGTAACTTTCAGCCTGTCATTTGTCTAACTAGAGCCTCCATTTTTCATATGTAAAATGGCACAAGGAGGGAGAGAAGACAGAAAGAACTGCAAGACCTCCGAGTTACCTTCAGACTTAGGAGTTTAAGATTTCAAAAAAATATATTTAAAACATCCTTACTTCCCTTGCCCCTTTCTCCCAAAGCTACATTCACCTAACAAGACCTCAATCCAACTTTCTACCTGCTCCACACCTGAAGCCAGGCCAGCTCGGTGTCCTGAAGGGAACTACACAGCAAGATTGGCCAGCCTACCTCAAACTTAGGACCAAAAGCTCCAATGGGCTCTTACTGCTACTGGACAGCTGTTCTATAATCTGCTATTACCTGTACTTTCCAACCTTATCTCTCCTCACATTTTCAATATTTCTGCCTTGCCTCATGATCACTGGATGATCTTACTTTATAACTTTGTAGACAATATAGAAGCAATTTAAAAAATACTCCATGTCCCCCTATCCAGTTTCACCAATGGACCTACAGATGTATTTAGCTGCCCATGGCTGACAGAAGTGACTACAGCCAGATATATGAAGTTCATGTAACATGCTGCTGCTGCTGCTTCTGCTGCTAGGTCGCTTCAGTTGTGTCCAACTCTGTGCGACCCCATAGACGGCAGCCCACCAGGCTCCCCTGTCCCTGGGATCCTCCAGGCAAGAACACTGGAGTGGGTTGCCATTTCCTTCTCCGATGCATGAAAGCGAAAAGTGAAAGTGAAGTTGTTCAATCATGTCCGACTCTTCTCGACTCCATGGACTGCAGCCTACCAGGCTCCTCCGTCCATGGGATTTTCCAGGCAAGAGTACTGGAGTGTGTTGCCATTGCCTTCTCCGCATGTAACATGAGTAAGAAATAAACCTTTGTGTTCTGTTTGCCACTGAGATTTTGGAGTTGTTACTGCAGGACTGATACTGAAGCTGAAACTCCAATACTTTGGCCACCTGATGTGAAAAGCTGACTCATTTGAAAAGACCCTGATGCTGGGAAAGATTGAAAGCTAGAGGAGAAGGGGACAACAGAGGATGAGATGGTTGGATGGCATCACTGACTCAATGGACATGAGTTTGAGTAATCTCTGGGAGTTGGTGATGGATAGGGAAGCCTGGTGTGCTGCAGTCCATGGGGTCGCAAAGAGTCGGCTATGACTGAGAGACTGAACTGAACTGAACTGCAGGATAACCTCAAGTTACTGATACATGTGTCGTCTTAAATATCGCACAATCTAAAAGTTGAAAATTACATTTTATTCGAAGAGAATTTTTAGAACTTCAAGCCCAGGAAGCAGCATCTCAATTAAGCCTGAGAGAAGTGCTCTGAGGAATTGCTTGGGGTTGGGGTTAGGGGTTGGGGTGGAGGGGGAGCCAGGTTATACAGAAATTTTGTAACAAAGGGCAGGTAATCTGAATGTCAAAAGATTATTGTAAATTACAGAAAACCATATATTCCAAGTTGGAAAATGCAAGAGTCTGGGCTCACGGAAGTCATTCTTTCAAGATGCCCCTCAGCTATCTGGGGCCAGTATCCTGTGTTTTCACATCCTGAGCTTTCTTAGGGCTTACCGTAGGGAGTGGCTGAATTCTGATGGCTGCTGCTGCTGCTGCTGGTGCTAAGTCGCTTCAGTCGTGTCCAACTCTGTGCGACCCCATAGATGGCAGGTATTGTTTCCTTCCTGAGTTCCTTTGGGCCTCACCTACTCACTCTCAGTGCTCTCTGCAATTGCTAACAACTATCATATCCTTTTGGAGAAGGCAATGGCAACCCACTCCAGTACTCTTGCCTGGAAAATCCCATGGACGGAGGAGCCTGGTAGGCTGCAGTCCATGGGGTCACTAAGAGTCGGACATGACTGAGCAACTTCTCTTTCACTTTTCACTTTCATGCTTTGGAGAAGGAAATGGCAACTCACTCCAGTGTTCTTGCCTGAAGAATCCCAGGGACGGTGGAGGCTGGTGGGCTGCCGTCTATGGGGTCGCACAGAGTCGGATGCGACTGAAGCCACTTAGCAGCAGCAGCAGTGATATCCTTTGTTTACTGATATGGCAGGAAAGATTCCATTTCTGAGTGTTTTCTTTTAGCTTATCAGACTAATACATACAATGAGAGTGACTTTGTCATGGAAGAGTCCATAATCTAGAGTTAACAGACCTCCGTTTGAAATGTACATCTGACATTGGATTTGTTACCTTGGAAATATCACTTGACCTCTGGACCTCATTTTCCTTGCTTGTAAATTGGAACTAATAAAATTTCATGTTTTTAAATATGGTCATTTTTTTTTACCATAATCAATAATAGCAACTCTACTTTTTGCTCTCTTATTATTGAGCTCCTATCAGGCCCTGGGGCCAAGCACCTTCCATGGGTTTAATCTTCCCCACAGTGTCATGAAGTAGGTTTATTATCCCCATTTTACAGATTTAGAACTCAAGGCCTTGCACTGTTAAGTATTCTGGCCATGGTCACATAGAATACAGGAGTAGACCCAGGAGACTTCCCTGGTGGTCGAGGGGTAAGACTTTGACTACCAATGCAGGGGGCCTGGGTTCAGTCCCTGGTCAGGGAACTTGATCTTGTATGTAACAACGAAGATCCTGTATGCTGCAACTAAGACCTGGTGCAGCCAAATGAATAAATAGAAATAAATATTAGAAGGAAAAAAAAAAGAGTAGAACAGGATATTTGCTGAAGCTGGAACTATCAAACCTAGCAAGGATTTCAACTTTATACTTAGAAAGGAAAGCCCCCAAAAGGGAATTTCTAAACTCCAATGCACACACTTTAGAGATTTAATATTTTTAAGATCCATTTATCTTAATTAGCTTGCCTAACACAATGGCACCGTGCATAGGTGAGAACATTTGATTGTTTCTATTTTTTAAAAAAGATTTTTCTGCTTTTGGTCACTAGATGGTGCTCGAGGCCAACAGCCTCTCCCAAGCTGTCCCTGCTTGGCCATTAAGTCACTCCCCAGCACAGCTGTGCCAGGTATTCTGGCCCTTTCGCAACAGGCCTCATGCCTTCCTCACACCAGAGGGCCTGAGCTGGAAGAGCTGATCAACATCCATGGGGTTCCTGGCATCTGGAGACCTAGGCCAACACTGGGACTATATTCAGAACTCTTTCCCATAAATTTGTTAACATTTTTCCAAACCAAGTAAATTTACCTTGGAAACTCCAGTTTTGAAACTTCAGAGGGGCCCCAGCCCAGAAATGACATGCCTGTCACCTCTGGCCAAGACAAATTATCACAAGTGTTACCATTTAATGCAATGGAATAGGTATTTATTGGGCTTCCCAGGGGGCTCAATGGTAAAGAATCTGCCTGCCAGTGCAGGAGATGCAAGAGTTAAGGGTTCGATCCCTGGGTCAGAAGATCCCCTGGGGTAGGAAATGGCAACCCACTCCAGTACTTTTGCCTGGAAAATTGCATAGGCAGAGGAGCCTGGCGGGCTACAGTTCATGGGGTCGCAAAAAGTCAGACACGACAGAGCACACGTACACACAGAGGCATTTATGCCATTTACACTTTCCAGTTTACCGTTACATTAAAGATCTGACTCTACTACTCAAGCATTGCTCACTGTGGGCAAAACCCAGGAACTTATTTAAGATGCAGAATTTCAGAATCTGCTCTGGACTCACCGGATCAGAGTCTGCATTTGAATAAGACTGGGTGATATGTGGGATCACATTTCAGTTTGAGAAGCACACGAGAGTCACTAGCCCATTTGTGGTCTTCCTATAAAAAAATTTTTTTTAAGTGTCTCCTTGCAGGCAGATGAAACGATAAAGTTCTCAGCACAGCAGAATTTCAGTGCCCACTAGCCAGGGGCTCTTGTGCTGGGGTTTAATCTGCACATTACACAGTGACCTTGATGACTGCTTTTGTGGCGATCATATTCTTTTCTCTCTCTCCTCTCTCTCCTTCCCACCTTCCATTCTCCCCTCTCTCTTTGGTATATGTGCCAAAGATCCACCATCATATACTTGTATAATAATTGTTTAACCAGTACGCAACAGCTTACCTTAAAAAGGTGTCCCTGAAAAGCACTTTCAGTTTTAAGCTCCTTGGAATATTGATGTTTTATCCCTTAGCCCTGATAATCAAGAGCCAATTATATACTGAATCCTGGAATAAACATACACCCACTGACTTCCTTGGCGGTCCAGTGGCTAAGACTCTGCATTCCCAATGTAGGAAGTCTGGGTTCAATCCCTGGTCAGGGAACTAAGAGTTTGCCTGCCACAAGTAAAGATTCCACATTCTGCAAAGAAGATCCAAGATCCCATACACCATTACTGAGACCTGGTATGGCCAAATAAACAAACAAACAAATATTTTTTAAAAATAAATAAAATTGTAATACAACATACACTGCTTAGAAGCTTACACTGAGAAAAGGATGACGAGAATTGATTATATATCCAGCTCTTCCCTGCCACACTGACATCATGCGTGTGTGCTCATTTGTATCTGACTCTTTGAGACGCTGTGGACTGTAGCCCCCCAGGCTCCTCTGTCCATGGAAGTTTTCAGGCAAGAATAGTGGAGTGAATTACCACTTCCTATTCCAGGGGCTCTTCCCCAACCAGGGATCAAATCCTCATTTCTTGTGTCTCTTGCATTGGCAGGCAGGTTCTTTACCCCTGGAAAGCCCCATCAAGTTCACATCAACTTGCATATTTCTTTAAATGTTTTGGGGTCTTGTTCAAAAAAAAACAGCAGTGAAATATCCTTGATGGTCTTTGTTTTACCTCTCATCTTGTTCTTCCTAAGCCTTTTCTGTCTGATGCCCAGCATCTGAGGAATAAGATAAAGGCCTGAACCGGGCCAGTCTTCTCCTTGGATCATTGCAGGGATAGTGACCTTGGTTTCATGTGCCACCAAAAGAGAGTAAAGAATTACCTAAAAGAAGAAGAGTTATAGAAGGGTAAGAAGGATCTAGAGGAGCACAGGTGAAGAGGCATAGATAGATGGGGAGAGAGAAGATGGGAAGGGGCAGTGGGAAGGTAGGAGGAAGGAAGAGTGAAGAAGAACTGAGAAAAAGTGCTGGTGATACAAGGTAATAACAATTAAAATTAAGGATAAAAATAATATGCCCCCTCTCCTGCAGAATTAAAACCAGGGCCCATAACCTCTCCCCTTCACATTTCCCCAAACTCTCCATTTTATCTCCCTCCTCCCCCTGGCCCCAGCACCCATATCAAATTTCCACATTACTGTGGCCACGCCTCCCTCAGCCCCCAGAATTCCCACGCTGCTATGGACAGCCCACCTCACCTCAGTCTGGGAGCACTGCCAGCAGGCTCTCGCTACAGGGATTTTGCATTAACCTTATCTGTGTTGAAAAAGGCTTCCCTCGAATATCTACCTGGCCCACTTCCTTCCTTAGTGTAGTTTTCTGTTCAAAATCTCTCCTCAGGTCCACCCTACGGATAACTTTACAAACACACCTCCCCCACCCACCCTTAATCCCGCTTTATTTTCCTTTTCAGCCTTTATCACCTCCTGACAATTCACACATCTGTTTGTTTCGTTCTCTGACTTGCTGGACCAGAATTTGAGTTCTAGGAGAGCTTGTTTTGCTTGTGATGGGACCTCCAGCACCGAGGACAGTGGCTGATGCAGAGTCAGGGGCATCAAACCTCCATACAGGTGAGCGAGGGTTTGCGGCATCCTTCTAAGTCCGCTACAATCACCAACCTGTTTAACCCTCACCAGAACCCTGTGAAGCCAGGGGTTGTACTGAAGAGGAACCTGAGGCACCAAGAGAGGAGGTAACCTGCCCAGGGTTTCTTTGTTCGGGTTTTTCTCTGACTTGGCCTTGACCAATCTTTTTCTGGTACAGGGCAAGTGTGAGAACACAACAGCTCGCTGGCCAAATCCAGCGTGCCATCTTGTTTTTGTAAAGAAAGTTTTAGTGGAAAGCAGCCAGGTCCACTTTTTAAATATTGTCTGTGACCACTTTCTGGCTAAAATATTAAGAGTTGAGTCGTGTGACAGATTCCATGTGCCCCGAAACGTATTCATTATTTGACTTTTTACAAAAATGTTTGCTAACTCTTGTTTTTGAAAATAACCCATCAGGAAAGCAAAGCTAAATCACTGGTCATCTGCTTGAATGTAGTGGCTCAATAACTGTGTTTGATCATGTCTTTAGGTATTTAGATGAATTGAAGGAAAAGAACTTCGATCTTGGATTTAATAAGTATGTGCTCTCATCTTCATTCTGTTGCTAATTAGCTCTGTGATCTTAGGTCATCATTTCTTGTTTCTGGATCTGTTTTCCCACAGATCTGTTATCCCACAACAATAATGTCTGCATGCTAAGTAGCTTCAGTCGCAACTTTGTAGCTCTTTGTGACTCCATGGACTATTGCTGGGCAGGCCTGTCTGTCCATGGGATTCTCCAGGCAAGTATACTGGAATGCATTGTCACGCCCTCCTCCAGAGGATTTTCCCCACCCAGGGACTGAACCCGAGTCTCTTACATCTGCTTTGGCAGGCGGGTTCTTTACCACCAGTGCCACCTGGAAAGCCCAACAACAGTAGTATGATAACAGTAATAATAGCTCTTGCTAAATGCCAGGCTCTCTTCTTGCCATTTTACTGTAGAATAATAGTGTTTAATATTTGAGTTGGGCTTTTTGCAAATATATGGTAGAAGTATGCTTCCGCACCCACTGGGAAATAAGTATAGCTATGGACTTGCTTTGGTGAATAAAGTGTTACAGGAAGTGGCACATGTAAGCTTGACTCAAACTCGAATAGCCTATGCACATATTTCTTCATTCTTTCAACCATGGCAACCAAAAGTGTTTCAAGAGGTGGATATTATGCCAGTTGGGTCTCAGAGTGTGGATAATGCAGAGCAGAACCCCTGGTTTTCCCTCATAGAGCATAAGTATTTAGTACACCTGGGTTTTTGTTGTTTCTAATCCACCAAGATTTGGAACTGTTTCTTATTGAAGCACCAACTAGCCTATCCTGATTAATAACACAACCATTAAGATTCTCTTCAGGTCAAATTCTGACGTCTTAAAAACAAAGCTCTTTCCCTCCTCAGGGGTAGGATCTTCATTGTTTTTGTCAAGGAAAGATGACTTACGTGTGTACTGTGGATAAGGAACGGCAGAGCGTACAGGCGAGAGGGACAAGGAACAGGGGCGGGACGAGGTTCTCTCTGAATGACGATGGTAGCAATCCGGATTGCCCTGTTGTCACTTCAGTTATAGTTTTAGGCAAACTTACCCCCAAATATCTGCTCCTGTGGCCACTTAAAAAATTCTATCCCTGCTCATTCCTTGGGTAAGACAGTAAAAGCTCTTATTAGAACACGCGTCCATGCAAGCGCATGCAGGTACGTTGTTTTCTGAAGGGTGGAGAGTTAAGTTATTAGCCCTCACAATAAAAGTCCATGTGTCAAGTTTTATTCCCTGGAAGGCAAATGAAGGACCAGTACAGACAAAGCTAAATGGCAGCCACGTTAGAAGGCCAGGTGTCTGGGGAGGCGATGAGCCATGTGACTGTGTGAGCAGCTGCCCTGACCCCCAGTACCGCAATAACAGCAAGCGTGTCCTGAGCACTGACTCTGTGCCAGCCCACCATCGTCCTCCGAGAACGTTGGCCACCAGGCCCTACGTTGCACAGATCCCAAGGGACCACCCGCTCCTGCCAATGGCTACATGGGTGCTCTTCAGACAGAATGCAGAGTGAATGTTTTCTGGGAGGGGTACAAATTGGTGACCTTCTCCACCCCTAACCTCTTATGAGCATCTCACCTGCCAGATATCCTGGAGATTGGCAAGCTTTTGCAAGCCACAGACCAAGTTTACAAAGCCAACTCTCCTGGCATGAAGGCAGGAGGGAGTGGAGTCTCCCGAGAAGCTGAGTGGGTGGGAAAAGATGTCCTGAGACTCGAACTTATGTTGTATGAGAGACGAAGGAGGCTCTGGGGCTAGAAGGCGATAAGGGGCTTTGGAAAGAGCAGGAACTTCCTCCTTCTGCACAGACAGACGTGGGGACCTCCTTGGGAAAAGTCTCAGAGTCAGGACACTACTAATATTTCAAGGTACACATGAGTAGCATATATGGTTAACAAATTTCAGGAATTTAGAGAAATGAGAAAGATTTGTGGGCTAAATAATGTTATTTCTTCCAGTGTTCTAATTTTTTTTTTTACTTTGAGTGTATATTGCTTTTATAATCAGAGATGGCAATAGCTATTTCTTTTTGACAAAATTAACTCAAGTGTGCTGAAGAAAAGAGGTGGCAATATAAAACACACCATTAATTCTTTATTAATTATTTACACTGATTTTAATGACAATAATTACACACACACATATATATAATTATATAGTAATTATAATTTTGAAATAACATTAAATTAATCATTAACATAGTTAATTTATACTAATTATTGGGAATGCTAGGAATGAATGAGCATTGGCTATTGCATGGGATGTATTCATCATTTTCCAGATGTGTATTGAAGGGTAGCAGGTATTTCTGGCATCTGGACCATCAGGACGTGTGAGCTTCTTGCTTCCAAAAGTCTGTCATATCACGTGAACATCTGTGCCTGGCATATCCAGCCCCTTAGTAATTATTAACTGAACGGAAAGCACAGTTTTGCTATCCAGTAAACCTCTGAAGTTAAGTTTTTTATTATGAAAATTTGCTTCCCTGACCCTCCAGTGTTACTTTGATGTGTTCTCGTTTCAGATTCAGAGACCTGACTGCTACCCAGATTTCAAGCTGACAATCTTTGGAACATCTAGTATGTCCACTTAGAAATGTGAGCTTTCAAATCAGTAAGATTTTGCCTTAGTTGTTTGAACTTGTAACGCATTCCATAGCAAAGAGAAGCCCCATCATGTCTGAAGCCCTGGGCAGCTAGAAGTTTTAGCTTACATTATTCTCTTATGGGGCAGAATTTCTTTATATCCGTATACACATGAAAAATGTGGAAAATGACATTTCATGTCATTTTTTTCCTTGCATTTTCTTCAACTTCCTTTGGCCCCTGTTTTTGTAATTACAGATGCTTTGTAAAGTGCTTAGAGATACTATTTATAGGGAAGGTATCATATAAAATGAAGTTCCTGTACATGTGGCTCTAGTATTGCAATGTCAAACATTTTGAGCCTGAGGAATACAGATTTTTCAGCAGCAAATGAAAATGAAATGAACAAAATGCTTTTGATTCATTCCAGTAACACTGGCAAGTGATCTCCTGTAGCACCATGAGGTGGGAAAACCTTGCTTAGTTTCCTCTACAACATGGATCAGAAATGTAAAAAGAAATGTTCGGTCTGAAACGGTAGTAACTTCTGAATATGGAACTAAAAGAAAACTTAAATTCATTTAACCTTTTCATAGATGAGAAAATATACCTGATGCCTACATAGGTCAAAGGTTTTGCTGAAAATCATTCAGGTAGTGGAAGAGTCAAGCTCAGAACCCTGGTCTCTGAGTTCCCAGCTAAGGATTTGTTTTAGTATATTATATTACCTTAGTCTGGCACCCCACTGCAGTACTCTTGCCTGGAAAATCCCATGGACAGAGGAGCCTGGTGGGCTGCAGTCCATGGGGTCGCTAAGAGTTGGACACGACTGAGCTACTTCACTTTCACTTTTCACTTTCATGCATTGGAGAAGGAAATGGCAACCCACTCCAGTGTTCTTGCCGGGAGGATCCCAGGGACGGGGGGAGCCTGGAGGGCTGCCGTCTATGGGATCGCACAGAGTCAGACACGACGGAAGTGACTTAGCAGCAGCGGCAGTCTACCTGCAGCAAGAGTTTGAGGTCATACAGCCTCTCTCTTCCACTAGGATGTGCTTCATAGCAGCATCAGAATTGGGGACCATCTTGACATGAACCTTAACAGGGGATAGGCTTCCAATCTTTGTAAGTTGTATAGAGGGCACTGGGAAAAGAAATGCCATTCTGCTGGCTAAACCCACATGATAGAAAAAATGAGGAAGAATTTCATAAAAAATGAAAAATATGAAGACATTTGGTTGTAAGAAGCATTGATATCAAAGCTTTGACTTATGCTCATAAACATTGCCAAGCAAATTTTTTATGTTCTCAATTCTACCTCTTCACAGACTGAAATGTTCACTAGTTGGATTCCATTTCAAAGTTAAAATTCCAATTCGGTGAAGTTGCGATGAAGATCTGAGATGACTCTTGTTGTTGTATGACCTAAGTCTTCTATCCATGCCAACTTTTTCATTTTTTCTGTGTTGTACATTAATGATGGCTTCTTTCCCCCTTGAAGTTTAACTCCATAAAATATCCTCTATAACTGTTCTACTTGTCACAGTCCAAACAATTCTCCAATCAAATAGTCCTGCTTAGCACAATACCTCCTCTCAGAAAGCCAAAAAAATAGATATGGGGCAAACAAAGTGCAGCTGTGTTGAAGCTGTTTAATAGCCCGCCAATGTACAGCCTACCAATGAGGGGGCGGGCAGTGGATGGGGGCGAGTTGTAGAGACCCACAGAGACATCCAAAGAAAGAGCAATCATTTTGATTTCAGAAACAAAGTTAAGGAGTGCCTTTTTTTCAAAAGATACTTGAGATAAGAATGTAAATGGTGATCTAATGATACAGGCTCCAGCAGTAGGGCTGCCCAGGGAGAATAGCCTGTCTTATCAGGAAATGTTAAGCTGTTGCCACAGAGATTGTTAGTTGTCTAGGGAGAAACACTCTAAGAATCTCTGTGACTTTCTGAGGTGTCCATTAGGTGGATGAGGGTGTCTTACCAGCCCTGTAAGCCCCAAGGAGTCAATCCCATTGGCTTAACCAGCAAGTCTTAACATCCCTCAAACTGGCTTCATACTGTCAGGAAGTTAATTCTTTAGTGGTCAAGAAAAAGAAAGAGATCTTGTTTGGGGACAGGGGAGTCTAGAGCTGGCTGGTGTAAATGGCCTGAAGCTAAGGAAGAGAGTGTTTTACAATAAGCCATTGATGATACAGAATGTCAGATCGAGGCAGAGATGATATGAATGAAAACCATGGATGGGTTGCAAGACAGAGCGGAATGGGATTATGTTAAGTGCCCCCAATACAAATAGTGTTCTGACTTTTTCATCTTTAAGCTTCTGTGGAAATGTGTGTTTCCCGATTCACATGGGCAGATCAGTCAAGTGTCACAGAAAGAGATGTGCTCTCTTTCCTACGGAATTCTATGAAGCTCTAGATGGACGGGTGATTTGAAGTCAAACTGTAACCTTTCTTTTGGTAAAACTCACTTGCTAAAAATGACAAAAGGCATAAAATATTGTTGAATAATGTATCAGTGGTAAAAACTGAATTCTTGAGGTTTAATTAGTCACTTGTATTCTATTTTAAAGAAACTTAAATCATGGTGTTTTTCTCCATTGCTAGGGTATCTTTTCACTTCATTTGATAAGCTTGGTCTGGGTGACTCATGGATATTTACGATCCTCTTGCTGGTTTCATATTTCTGAGCCAGGCTCAATTTTATAGACCAGTTAGTTTTACCATCTGTCTCAGTAATTCTCAAATATTACAGTGCATCAGTTTCCACTGAAAACCTATTTTTTGTTGGCTTGATTTTTGGTTTTTAAAAAATTTTTAATTGCAGTATAGTCGCTTTACAATATTGTGTAAGTTTCAGGTGAACAGCACAATAATTCAGTTATACATACATACGTATAAATATATTCTTTTTCAGGTTCTTCTCCCTTATAAGTTGATATCAAGTATAGTTTATGATATCAAGTATAGCTTCCTGTACTATATAGTAGGTCCTTGTTGGTTATCTGTTTTATATAGAGTAGTGTATATATGGGCTTCCCAGGTGGTGCAGTGGTAAAGAATCCGTCTGCCAATGTAGGGGATGTAAGAAACACTGAGTTTGATCCGTGGGTCAGGAAGGTCCCCTGGAGAAGGAAATGGCAAAGCACTCCAGTATTCTTGCCTGGAAAACTCCATGGACAGAGGAACCTGGTGGGTTACAATGCGTGAGGTCACAAAGAGTCAAACATGTCTGAGCATGCTTGCAGTGTATACATGTTAATTCCAAACTCTTAATTTATTCCTTCCCGCTCCCACTTTTCCTTTGGTAACCATAAGTTTGTTTTGTATGTCTGTGGGTTTATTTCTGTTTTGTAAATAATTTCACTTGTATCTTTTTTTTTTTTTTTTAGATTCCACATATAATCAATGTCATATGATATTTGTCTTTCTCTATTTGGCTCACTTTACCTGGTATGATAATCTCTAGGGCCATCCATGTTGCTGCGAATGGCATTTCGTTCTTTTTTATGACTGAGTAATATTCCATGTTTATAGTGGTGGTGGTGGATTAGTTGCTAAGTCATGTCTGACTCTTGCAACCCCATGGACGGTAGCCTGCCAGGCTCTTCTGTTCACGGGATGTCCCAGGAAAGAATACTGGGGTGGGTTGCTATTTCCTTCTCCAGGGGGTCTTTTCCACCCATGGATAGAACCCATGTATCCTGCATTGCAGGCAGTCTCCTGCATCACAAGCTGATTTTTTTTTTTACAGGTGAGCCGCCAGAGAAGCCCTCCATCAGTCAGTGGACACTTAGGTTGCTTCCATGTCTTGGCTGTTGTAAAGAGTGCTATAATAAACATTAGGATGCATGTATCTTTTGATTTACGGTTTCCTCTGGATATACCTCCAGAAGTGGGGCTTCAGGACCATATGTTAACTCTATTTTTAGTTTTCTAAGGAACTTCCACATTGCTCTTCTTAGTGGCTGCACCAATTTACATTCCCACCTTTGAAAGTCTGTTAGAGTGAGCCCACTGACTCTACTGTTCTTGAGCCATATTACCAGAGATTCTGACTCAGAAAGTGTGAGATCAAGGAACCTACATTGTGACAAATGCTCTAAGTGATTCTGATTGTGACGCAGTTGGTCTACCAGTGGCACTTTGAGAAGCCTTGCCTATCCTTTTCTAGTTGCTGTCTCCTGTATGTCTTGCCCTCCCTCCATTTCCCATCACAGAATTGTTTTATGATCCATATCAAGGGGAAACCACATCAAGGCCTCAAACTTTCTCAAAATCCATTACATATGTCATCAGCACCCAACTGCTTTCCCAATCATTCCAACTCCATCCTAGATATCTTCCATCCTTTGCAATCGGTCTCTAGAATGTCTTCTAGAATCAGGCAAAGTGAGAAATTAATAGCTTCTCTTTAGGCAAATGACATCTCTTTAGCCTTTTGGTCCTTCAGCTACAGAATAAATCAGTTGGACAAGATCAATAGTTCTCAAATGGGATGCAGGGTACCTATGAGTCTTTGTGGAATGCTAGGAACTGATGCTTTTGAACTGTGGTGCTGGAAAAGACTTTTGAGAGTCCCTTGGACAGGAAGGAGATCAAACCAGTCAGTTCTAAAGGAAATCAACCCTGAAGATTCATTGGAAAGACTGATGCTGAAACTGAAGCTCCTATACTTTGGCCACCCAATGTGAAGAGCTGACTTATTGCAAAAAACCCTGATACTGGGAAAGACTGAGGGCAGGAGAAGGGGGTGACAGAGGATAAGATGGTTGGATGGCATCACCAATTCAATGAACATGAGTTTGAGCAAACTCTGGGAGACAGTGAAGCACAGGGAAACCTGGTGTGCTCTTTGTAATTCATGGGGTCACAGAGTTGAACATGACTGAGCAATTGAACAACAACAAATAAAATACAGAACTATTTGCTTAATTCCAGGAACAATTTTATTAAAACTTGGCCATGCAATATAAAATCACAACCATGACCACATGAGTAGCAGACTGTCTTTCTCAAAGACGGCCACACTCAACTGTATAACCCTTGTAGTATATTCTTCTTTTAATGTGACTTACACCTCTTTCACTGAGAGGTGAACTGTATGTTACCCCTCCTTGAATCTGGGCAGGAGGCTGTGGCTGCTCTGATCCACAGAGTATAGTGGAAATGATACTTGCGAGCTCCAAATTTAGGTCATTAAAAGAATACACTTCTTGTTTGTATTTGTAAACTCGCCTCCATATGGTGAGGAAGCTCACCTATAACATGAGGCAATCATTCTGCCATGAAAGAAGTGGTGTTACCCAGCTGTAATGATTGGATTAATGGAAGGAGAATTTTTGCTCTGTCAGCATTAGAACCATCTCTTATTATCTACTTCTGTGCTGCTGAACTTAGAAGTTTTCCAATTATGTCTATTTATGGGTTTCCTATGGTAGACCTGGTCATCATAATAAAGAGTTTTTGTTTTATTCTAAGCGCAAGGGAAAACTGTCTGAGGGATTTAATAAAAGGCAAGACATTATGTTTTAAAAAGATAATTCTGACAGGTTCATGAAGAATGCATTGTGTAGACAAACAAGACTCTGGAGGCCTGGAGGAGGTTATTTTAGGAAAAAAATTATGGTGATGTGGACAAAGGTGGCAACAGTAGTGAAAAAGATAAATATATAGATTGGGGACGTGCTCTGGAAGGAGAGTCGACAGGATGCCCCAGTGGATTTGTCATGGGAGATGATGAGAAAAATCAGGGTTATCTTAGCTTTTGGACTTGATTACCTGGTCGGAAAATAGAGTCATTTACTGAGATAGTTAAGATGGAGGAAGGAACACCATTGGGCTAAGGAGATGTAGAAATCAATAGATTGTAGATTTCAATGTAGAAATCAATCAGTCCTCTTTCAAGATCCTATTACTCATCCACACAGATATTAATATATCAAGTCCAAAGAAGGATACAAGTGTGGAGTTGAGGAGAGAGGTCGAGGCTAGAAATGTAAATACAAGCATCATTAGCACATTAAGGCTCTTCATGTATTCGTTTTTATTTATTTGGCTGCACCAGGTCTTAGTTGTGGCGTGTGGATCTTTTCTTTTTAATTTCAGCATGTGGGATCTAATTCCCTGACCAGGGATCAAATCCAGTACCTCTGAATTGGGAGCATGGAGTCGCAACCACTGGACCACCAGCAAAGTCCTCACTGATGCTATTTAAAGCCAGGGTTGCTGACTGAGATCAGGGAGAGAAGAGTAGTTGGGAAAATCAAATGGGTAGAGGCAAAGCCCTCAACAGTCTCTGTTTAGAGAAACAGAAGAGATGATGGAGCTGACAAAGGAGACTGAGAAGGAGATACCACAGACAGGAGAACCAGGAAGGGTCCGCGTTTACATGAGCTTAGAGCATGCTGACAGGAATAGATGAATAGAGGCAGGGGAAAGGCCAAAGGAAAAATAGAAATAACTGCAGGAGTAAAGACCTTGAGAAGGTGAGAGAGGGGGTTCAAGCACAAATGAGAGCTGGTTTTCCATAGGAACTAGGACCCCTTTGTGACTGGCCAGTGTGGGGACAGACTGCCTGCAGACGCAGGCTGCAGGCTGGTAGATTTGCTGTGGGAAGATGAGAGAGTCTGGCTTGAGTCACTTGCTCTAAATCCACTTGTTTATTTTTTTGATAATCCTATGGAAAACTTTGTAGAAGCCAGTTGGTCTGGGAGGATCAGAAGTTGCATTTGGCATTGTTCAAGGCATTTGTATTGCAGAGTTAATAAGCTCAGAGCTAGGATGGGCACCTGGTAAGTGGTGAGGTTATCACCATTTATCTTTAGAAATCCTCCCTCCCCCAAGTCCTTCAACTCAGGTCAAAGAGAAAGCCTCAAACTTCTCCATCTCAAGCTATAAGGGCTTAAGTGTCACCCTTCCCAGGACTGTTTGCCTTTTTAAAAGAGAGTTCTGGGAAAAGAGGAGACAGTTCCCAATGCAAATTCCGAGTGGAGGAAAGGCAGGCGTGGGGAAGATTTGGGGGAGTGGCTTTCCTCCTTCAAATCCCAGTGGGGACAGCAGTCATAAACAATCACAGGACCGAGAAATGAAGCATCAACCAAACTACTGTTTACAAATCTGGTTACTGCTCACAGATGCTTTCTGTTTTATCTTTCAAGGTATGTAACTGTGACATACTGTGACTGTGAGCCATTATGGTGGGGGAGGAGAGGAAGACAAGGAGGAAGAA
Organism: Oryx dammah; assembly: GCF_014754425.2. Lineage (NCBI taxonomy): Eukaryota > Metazoa > Chordata > Mammalia > Artiodactyla > Bovidae > Oryx > Oryx dammah. Next base: position 35,262,895 of record NW_024070204.1, read on the forward strand.
AAAAAGGAGGAAGGAAGAGGGAAGGAGAAAGGAGAAAAGGAAGAAAGTATATTGATTGGTGCAGTTTGTGGCTCTGTAATCATACATCTCTTTCGGTCCATGAAATTTCCCAGGCAAGAATACTGGAGTGGGTTGCCATTTCCTTTTGTCCATGGGGTTACAAAAGAGTCGGACATGATTTAGCAACTAAACAACAACAAATAATACCTCTCTAACAATCCACTGGTATATTTAGTAGCAATGTTAGTTGGAGTGTCCAAACATCGGGATTCTAGAAGAAAATGGACTTTTAATGAAAATTGTTTTGGTGATCACCATCAGCCATCACACTAGTCTTTAATAATAAAGTTTGAAGTTTCAGTAAAAGTATTGTGTGCCATATCAGAGGCAAAGGAAAGAAATAGGGCTTGACTTTTTCATAATAAGGAGAAAAGCAGAATGATCCTAAGAATGATAATGGCAGTAGTAACAGCTATGATAGTGGGTGACTACCGTGTGCCACTAACTACTGATTTCCCTGGAGGCTCAGATGGTAAAGCGTCTGTCTACAATGCAGGAGACCTGGGTTCAATCCCTGGGTTGGGAAGATCCCCTGGAGAAGGAAATGACAATCCATTCCAGTACAATTGCCTGGAAAATCCAGGCATTTGTATTGCAGAGTTAATAATGGACGGAGGAGCCTGGTAGGCTACAGTCCACGGGGTTGCAAAGAGTCGGACACAACTGAGTGACTTCACTTTCACTGTGTGCCAAGCACAGTGCTTTGTTCTTCAGTTGCTAAGTCATGTCTGACTCTTTGTGACCCCGTGAACTGCATCACGCCAGACTTCCCTGTCCTTTACTATCACCTGGAGCTTGCTCAAACTCATGTCCATTGAGTTGGTGATGCCATCCAGTCATTTCATCCTCTGTTGCCCTCTTCTTCTCTTGCCCTCAATCTTTCCCAGCATCAGGGTCTTTTCCAGTGAGTCAACTCTTCACACCATGTGGCCAAAATATTGGAGCTTCAGCTTCAGCATCAGTCTTTACAATCAATATTCATTGTTGATTTCCTTTAGGATTGATTTTGGAGCCCAAGAGAATAAAATTTACCACTATTTCCATTGTTTCCCCATTTGCCATGAAGTGATGGGACTGGATGCCATGATCTTGGTTTTTTGAATGTTGAGTTTTAAGCCGGCTTTTCCACTATCTTCTTTCAACTTTATCAAGAGGCTCTTTAGTTCCTCTTCGTTTTCTGCCATTAGGGTGATATCATCTGCATATCTGAGGTTGTTGATATTTCTCCCAGAAATCTTGGTTATTCTTGCTTCATCTTGTTTATCTTCATCTTGATAGCTTTAAAGTCCACACTTTCATAAAGTAAGTAGCTATAAAGTCTGCAAACTTGGAAAGGTCAGGAATAAGGTGGCCCTTAAAATATACAAAGGTAAAGGGAAGGACTTTTCATACTGTTCATGAGGAGAGTGAAAAAGTTGGCTTAAAGCTCAACATTCAGAAAACGAAGATCATGGCATCCAGTCCCATCACTTCATGGCAAATAGATGGGGAAACAGTGGAAACAGTGTCAGACTTTCTTGTGGGGGCTCCAAAATCATTGCAAATGGTGACTGCAGCCATGAAATTAAAAGACGCTTACTCCTTGGAAGGAAAGCTATGACCAACCTAGATAGCATATTCAAAAGCAGAGACATTACTTTGTCATCAAAGGTCCGTCTAGTCAAGGCTATGGTTTTTCCTGTGGTCATGTATGGATGTGAGAGTTGGACTGTGAAGAAAGCTGAGCACTGAAGAATTGATGCATTTGAACTGTGGTGTTGGAGAAGACTCTTGAGAGTCCCTTGGACTGCAAGGAGATCCAACCAGTCCATCCTAAAGAACATCAGTCCTGGGTGTTCATTGGAAGAACTGATGTTGAAGCTGAAACTCCAATACTTTGGCCACCTGATACAAAGAGCTGACTCATTGGGAAGGACCCTGATGCTGGGAAAGATTGAGGGCAAGAGGAGAAGGGGACAACAGAGGATGAGATGATTGGATGGTGTCATTGAGGCGATGGACATGGGTTTGAGTGAACTCCGGGAGTTGGTGATGGACAGGGAGGCCTGGCGTGCTGCAGTCCATGGAGTAGCAGAGTCGGACACGACTGAGCGACTGAACTGAACTGAACTGACAGGGAAGGACGGTGATATATAACAGTAAGATTTTGTCAGATTCAAAGAACACATGTTCCCTGTGTTGATTTCTACCCCAACTCTCCCTTCTCCACTCAAGTCAAATGTTTACCATCTGCATCTGCCTTTTGGTCTCATATCTAGATTTCTGAATATTTCCCAGATTCTCCACGGATGGTGAATGTTGTGAAATGAAAATAGCTTAAGGTTAATCTACCCTTAATGCAGAAAGTTATCACTCAACATAAACCCACACGTGGCCCCCTCACTGTTGCCCAACAGCTGACGCTGAGGGTTATGCTATTTTGCATGGGGTGGCTCTGGTGGACAGAAGCCAACAGTATTAGAGTCACATCAAGCCTGCATTTGGATCTCATCTCTGCTATTTATTAGCTGTGTCACCTTGGGCAAGTTCCCTAGCCTCTCTGATGCTCAAGTTCCTATTAAGTAAAGCAAGGAGACCCTGGGCTTCTTGTGAGGGTCAAGTCAGAGAGTATATATGAGCATGCAGAATTTTTAAATGAGGAAAAGGACATTGAAGGAAGCAGAGCAGTTAAGAAAAAGATGAAGGAAGAGAGACAGACAGAAAAGCAAAAAGGAGAGAGGAGAAGGGGAGGGGGAGGGGAAGGGGGAAAGAAAGTGCATTGAAGACTGGCAAATTGTTTTGCACATCTGGGAAATATTTGTTTACTGGCTATAATGATGAATCAATTTCAGTGAAAATAATCATAAAGAATAGCTAACAGTTCTCTCTTTCTCTCCTTCATCCCCAGTAGTTTCCATTATCTGCCCCACAATTTATAAGGAGGTAAAATCCCAGGGTTACAGCATCACCTTCTTGGGGCAATCCTAATGAAGAGGAAAAAGAAAACAGCATGTAGGTTTTGGATAATTCAAAAGCTGAACAATCAGCTCCTGAATAATTGAGAGCAGCTGCTTCTGCGCATTGCTTCAAGCCCGTAACAGAGCCGGGCCACTCAGGTGGACATACAGCGATGCATTGTGCATCCCCCATCCTCACCTGTCCCCAGACACGGGGCACAAGTGTTTGACCTTGACCCAAACTCCACCAAGCCCAGAACAGTCTGATCTGCATTCAGTGAGCAGGCTCTGTGTGTGCTCATCATGTATACATCATACATATTTACAATAGTCTGCCATGTTTTCTAATGACTGCAGGGAAACTCAGGCTATCTGTCTGCATACATCACTTACCTGAAACAGAATTAGGAAAATATTTCCACTTGATTTCCTGAAAAATTGTCAGTGGAATGATTCTTAGGTTATGAATTTAGTAACAGGCAATAGTGTTAATTATTAAGTGAAATCTATAATAGTGACCATATCAGTCACTCAGTCACGTCCGACTCTTTGCAAACCCATAAACTATAGCCGGCCAGGCTCCTCTGTCCATGTGATTCTCCAGGCAAGAATACTGGAGTAGTTAGCCATTCCTTTCGTCAGGGGAACTTCCCAACCCAGGGGTCGAACTTGGGTGTTTGGCATTGCAGGCAGATTCTTCACCATCTGAGCCACGAGGGAAGCTCATAATATATAAGAGCTTCCCAGGAGACTCTAGTGGTAAAGAACCTGCCTGCCAGTGCAAAAGACTTGAGAGACGTAGGTTCAATTCCTGGGTTGAGAAGATTCCCTGGAGAAGGAAATGGCAACCCGCTCCAGTATTCTTGCCCTGAAAATTCCATGGACAGAAGAGCCTGGTGGGCTACAGTCCACGGGGCTGCAGAGAGTCAGACACAACTGAGAGACCAAGCATACATATACATATATTTTATATCCATTTAATTATGAATTAAATATATATGATACATGTAATTATAAATTAATGTATTATAGATTTAGAAAATAAATGACTATATAATTAAGTGAAATCTATTCAGATTTTCCTGGAGTTGGTTTTATCATCTTGAATTCTGAATAAAAATGGGTATTTAAACTCCCATAAGAATCAGTAAAAAAATAAAAGCTCTCCAGTTCTTGTATTCTTCTGAATACTACCGAGATGCAATAAATAATCCTATCAGACAATGCTTGTGTTATGAAGCCTGTGATTTCTTTTACTCTGCAGCAGAAACCACTTGTCAGGGGGCTCATTAGCACAGGGTAGATGCCGAAACCCTTTCAGAAGAGTGGGTACCGAGAAATAAATGCTTTCTTAGAGTAAATGGGCCAGCAGCCTCTGCTATATTTCCACATCTTTGGCCTTTCTCCTTAGTCTGGGAATGGAATGAGGTGTTTTTCCCAGAAGTCAGTCTGTCACCTTCTTTATACCACAGGAGGTGAGAACTCAGCCCTGGACTGGAGGTGAAGTGGTGAGCAGGCGCTGGAATGGCTCCAAATATGGGTGTGAAGCTGTAGTGTGATGCTGTCCAGGGAACTCAGCCCATGTAGGGTAGGGCTCCATCACTGCGTTGTGTGTGCATGCTAAGTCTTCGGTCATGTCCGACCCTGTGACCCCATTCACTGTAGCCCGCTAGGCTCCTCTGTCCGTGGGATTCTCTAGGCAAGACTAGTAGAGCGGGTTGCCATGCCATCCTCCAGGAGATCTTCCCAACCCAGGACTCAAATTCGTCTCTTATGTCTGCCTGCATTGACAGGCAGGTTCTTTACCACTACACCCCGAGTTTCCTTCACCCTGTCAGGTTACAGTGGAGGAACCACCTTTGGCTAAAAACAAATGCTTGGATTGCTCTGCTGCAGTCTACCTCTGGCACTCATGGGAACTGCTAGAGGTCAAAAAGAGACAGGTCATGGGGTCCATTTGAAATGAAGCAAGTGTGTTTGCTGTGGAATGAAGTCCTTGGGGCTGTGATGCTAACTAAATGGGGACTGAAATCCTAATGTCCGGGGCAGACACCCCTGCTTTAGGTCTCGACCCTGCTGTATCCATAAATATTTCTGAGATCAGAATCAGGCTCTGTCCATGAATTAGCCTACAGAGAGTTCCTAAGCCTTCAGAATATAAAAGCATCAATGACCAAAACACACACTTTCTCTCAATGTGAGAATGAAAATGAGGACCTTCAGATTTAGTCTTCAAAACAGCTCAGTGCTCATTCACTCTGTTGTGACCCTCACGTGTTCTTTCTTTTGAAATTTTCTCACCAAATGCAGGGCAGGGACGGAGCATCAAAGGGAGATCTCGGCAGCACAAGGGGACCAAGGACAAGCTTGAAGGAGTATTGATCAAAAGGCTGAACATTCATCCTAGGACTCAGATTCTAAAAAATGGCTTCTTGGTATCTAAATTACCAATTTTAGATAAATTATTTTAAAAAAAGTTCATTCATATAAAATTATTTTTCTTAAAATCAATGATAAGAAGCTTATTGTTTATAGACGAATGTTTCCTCCATGAACTGTATAGTAAGCACCACTTCAGGACTTTCTTCCATTCTGTTGCTTGAATCACGAAGTCTCCTGTGGCAGAGGCTGGGTGATCTTTCACTGAATCATTTCCACTTTCCTCCCAGGCATGCAGCTCTTTTACCAGGAGACTTAATGCAATGAGCCATGGAGCACTCCATAGCATTCTCTTTCCTTTCAAATTTAATATTTCCTTCACTGCAGAATCATTGCTTCTAAAAAATGTGCTTTTATTTTTTAAGTTGGTTTTAAAGCAAAAAAAAAAAAAAATTCTGATGTGCTCATCAAATTTGGTAATTAATTGAGTGAAGAGATTGTGATTACCAGTGGCCAAGCATATGCTTCTTATTATACGTTTAGCTGAAAATGGCTTTTTCTTTCCTTTTCTTTTCCTGATTTAACAGAATATTTTTCCACGAGCCTAGTTTAATGGGCTCCTAGTGATGCTCTAAGTGTTCACTTGAATATTATTGGAGAGCAATGGGTTTATAAGCTTAATGAGGTTGATGATTATAGAAATTCAAACCAGAATCATTTTGGTAACATATGCAATTCTTTTTTAACTTCAATGTATTTGTCAGTATCTAATGCATCAGTATCATTTGACTGTTAGCCTTTCACACAGGCAAACAAAATAACGACATTTTTAGGTTCCCAACAGTGAAGTTTCAAGGAAGCATTATGACGTGCTTAAAATTGACTTTATAATTTAATTTATTGTTTGAGTGGATAATGTAATGCATACTATAGCCAAACAACATAAAGGATCACCTAGTGAACAATTGAGTTCTTTTCTCTCCCTTGCCTTCTAGAAACTCAGTTTCTCTGAAAACTACCACTATTACCCATTTCTTCTATATCTTTTCAAAAGTATTCTATGTATATTTAAATAAACATTTATATATTTATTTTCCATAAAAATGTGATATTATACTTAAATACTGTTTTGGAACCTTTCTTTTTTAACTTAACCATATCATCTAGAAGTTCTTTCCATACCAATACATATACAACTTTTCTACTTTCTGTACAGTATTCCATTCTAGGGGTGTGCCATGTTGGCTAACCAGTTCCTATTAATGGACATTTATGTGGTTTCCAATACATTGCTATTATAATATTACAATGGGTATATTCACCCAATAATGTCACTTTGCATGTATGAGAGTGCCTATCTCTTAACTAAATACCAAGGGGTGGGAGATAGGAGGATTTTTATTCTGAGACATACACATACACATGCTTATATAACCATGTCTTTAAAATGACCAGTGTTGGACTCTCCCACTTTGGAGGAAACCAAACAATTATCACGAGGAAAGAGCCAGCCATTTGCTTTGCCTTTCTGGGCCTAGCTGTAGGGTTAAGTAGATTCAAAAGCCTAGACCTAAGGATGGTCAACGAATTTGCAAGATGCAGAGATGTCAGGAGCTTGGAGTAAGGGAGGTAAGAGAGGAGTGAAAGAAGTGGACTAATGACATTTATTATTATTATTTTTTTGTTTTACTTTATTTTACTTTACAATACAGTATTGGTTTTGCCATATATCTACATGAATCCCCCACGGGTGTACATGGTATGGGGAAGGAGGTGGGAGGAGGGTTCAGGATTGGGAACTAATGACATTTAGAATTAAGGTCACCTGGCTGAAGATACTAGGAAATACACAGGTTAGGGAAGGGCAGCTACCTGAAAATGATCATCGTGTAATTGTGGTGAAGGGGGAAAGATAGAGAGGGAGACAGACATAGAATGAACATGGAGCCTGGAGTTAGAAGACCTAGCTTTGAATTCTGGCTCCACTAGAACGAGTGATCTGTGACCGATTAAGATAGCAAGGCTTACTTCACAAGGATTTTGTAGGGGAGAAAAAGGAAAGCATGTGAAAATGCCTGGAAAATTTTGAACTTAATAACTGTTAGTGGAATCTGAATGAATTTAGTTTTTCAAAGAAAACTAAATTCATTCAGATTCCAGGCATTTTCACATGCATTCCTTTTTCTCCCCTACAAAGCCCTTATGAAGTAAGCCTTGCTATCTTAATCGGTCATTCAAAATGTTTAGGCACAATGTGGACTTCCCTGGTGGCTCAGACGGTAAAGCGTCTGTCTATGATGCGGGAGGCCCAGGTTCGATCCCTGGGTTGGGAAGATCCCTTGGAGAAGGAAATGGCAATCCACTCCAGTCCTATTGCCTGGAAAATCCCATGGACAGAGGAGCCTGGTAGGCTATAGTCCATGGGGTTGCAAAGAGTCAGACACGACTGAGCAACTTCACGTTCACGTTCAGGCACAAGGCAATGCTAACTTCAGAAAGTTTCCCAGAACATCAGCCCCATAAGAGCAAGGCTGTGTCAGGCTTGTTCACTGCTAATGTCCCCTCTGCCCAGAATTGTGGCTGATTCCTAATGGGTATCCTATGAATGAAGTCTGGGCCTTCTCTACTCCACTGAGGAAGGAAATGAAAAGGCATAGAGAGAATCTGGTTAAGGTTAGAGGTAGAGTTTTAAGAATTATGCCCTTATAATTATTAGTCCTAATCATTCTTTATAAGGAAAACCTAACAATGTAGGCATTCTATGAAAATTTACTGATTGCATACTTTAATGAAGAAATAAAGGAACTTTTCAGAATGTTTTCAGAAAATATTTCGTGAAGTTGCTGGGTTCCCCAAACCCTACAGGGAGAAAAATACTATTTTTATTTGCATTATTGGATTGTCCAAAAAGGTCATTCAGGTTTTTCTGTAACATCCTACAGAAAAACCCAAACTTTTGGGCCAACTCAATATTTACATTACAATGACTTGAACTGTTGAGAAGTTATTCCAAATTTCACTTTTTCTGTATTTTTAACTGTTTTTTGACTTATGTTTTGCTTGGGATAAATTAACACATATGCAGTTGGCCACATATTTCTAAAGCCTGTTTTACATAGTCACGTAGTTTATGTTGCCATATGGAAATATACAGATAAGGAGAAAATTTCTCAAACTTTCTCACTGACCAGGTTTTTTAAATTAAATAAGGAAATTGAAGGTGATGACCTTGAATGTCCTCGTTGGGCCTAAAATTGTATAATTCTGTGAATAAAAGTACGAGGGAAAGCAGAGGTTAAGAAAAAAAAAAGCCCGGGATCCCTGTGGGACAGAAGCCATGTTACACTTGGAGTATGATAATAAACACCTCTCTTTATAGAGTGTTGACTGAAGGCCAGGCCTTACATACCTTGTTTCACTTAATCCTTACAATCCCTATAAAAGGGGTGTTGGAAATTCTGCCTGGTGTCCAGCAGCTGGAAAGGAGATCGTTCTAAGCACAGATTATGATTCGAAGCAGCAAAGTTGCCAATAATAACAAGCTTTGTAAAAGTAATTGCTGCTTCAAGTCAAAGAACCTAACCATTCCCCTCCTCCCCCACCCCCGCCCCGAAAGGGCCATTAAATCCAGGGGTGGTCCCTCCAGCTATAAGACACACAGAGATAGTATCACCTTGAAGGGGAGGGTTCTGTGTAGTAATGACTTCACAGAGCAGGGCTTTTTTACTTGCTTTTTCACTTTCTCTAGAATCAGTTCTTCTTTCTTGAATGGATGATACTCTTTTTCCCTTCTAGTTTCTGCTTCTGTTGTGAACTTGCCTAAGCCAATGTTGTAGCACAGAGTTCTTAGGCTCTTTTTGTTCATATCGGGTGTATATCAATAGTCAGAGGTAGCTGGGAACTGCAGATCTCGGTGCTCACGTCTTGCTACAGGTAATAAAAGCAAGACTCAGACAAACTCTTCTCTCACACAAACATTTACTCACAAGCAAGCATCACTCACTTCGATTCTTGCCCTTCTGGCTACTCCCATTACTCCCTGTATAAATGGCTCATTTGGGGCAGAAGCCATTATATCTTACAGGGATGCTTCAGTTAGCCTGGTCGCCGTTAGGCAACCAGAATCCTCCAAGCCAGTGGTAGACTTGGGAAAATTTTAGAATTCAACCTTAGGAACCATTTTATTGTGTGAAGAGATTATATTCTTAAACTCTGTCCATTCAAAGGCAGGCAGTGTGTCTACATTATTCTAGACTAGCAGCTGGCAAACTTGGTGCAAAGGTCAAATCTGCTCTGTGCCTCTTTCTGTAAATAAAGTTTTATTGGACCACAGCCATGTCATCTCATTTATATGTGGTCTACGACTGATTTTGTGCTACCAAGGCAGAACTGAGTGATTGTGACAGATTATTCACCTGCAAAGCCAAAAAAAAAAAATTTGTCATTTGACCCTTCCTAGAAAAAAAAACAAAGTTTTCTGACCCCAGCACTGGCCAATCCCCATATATTGAAGTGAAAATGTTAGTTTAGTCGTTCAGTCATGTCTAACTCTTTGCTACCCCATGGCTTGTAGCCCACCAGGCTTCTCTGTCTATGGAATTTTCCAGGCAAGAATACTGGAGTGGGGAGCCATTCCCGTCTCTAGGGGATCTTCCTGAACCAGGGATCGAGTCTCCTGCATTGGCAGGCTGGTTCTTTACCACTAGCACCACCTGGAAAGCCCCCAGGTATATTAAGCAGGACTATATTCAGCAATAAAAATCCATTGCTATTAATAATATCCATTTTGCTAATTAGCAAAACCTCTGGTGTGGATCAGAGATAAATGTAGCTGACGTGTTTACAGCAGCTACCTCTGCAGGGTGGCCTGCCTATTAAATATTAAATGACACCCCCATAATTTGCATGTTCTATTAGGGCAATAGTAGACTCAGAGTATTTATTAAAATTAACATACACTTATAGAACATTGTCAATTTTGACATTTTAAGAGTAAGTTGCAAGTCATCTTAGATTTTCTTTTATTGCATCTCAAAGCTTATATTCGTTAATGATTGTGATTAAATTTGGATTTCCCCAGTGGCTGAGTGGTAAAGAATCCACCTGCAATGCAGGAGATGCAGGGGACGTGAGTTCGATCCCTGGGTCGGGAAGATCCCCTGGAGGAGGGCCTGGCAACCCACTCCAGTATTCTTGCCTGGAGAACCCCATGGACAGAGGAGCCTGGTGGGCTACAGTCCATGGGGTCTCAAAGAGTCGGACATGACTGAAGTGACTGAGCATGCACGGTTAAATTTTAGATACTCTCATATCAATAATAGTGTTCAACCCAGAGTTTGAAAAGTATGTTATTTGATTGGATCTCAATATAATAGCTAAGATAGAGCAGGTTTATATAATCCCATTTTACAGAATAAAAAATCTGGGACTTCCTTGATGGTCAGTGGCTAGAACACCAAGCTCCCAATGTAGGGGGCCAGGGTTCAATCCCTGGTCAAGGAACTAGATCCCACAGGCTGTAACTAAAGATCCTGCATGCCACAATGAGGACAGAAGATCCCACATACCTCAACCAAGACCTGGCACAGCCAAATAAATAATTTTAAAGAAACTAAGGTCTGAAAGTATATCTACTTTTCTCACAGTTGTAGAGCTGGTAGGTAATAGACTGAGGCTTGAATCTGAATCTATTCATTTTCCACATCTTATCATCTCTTCTCTCTACCATCATAACTTCCCAATCACAACAATTAATTGATTTTTTTTTGAGCAAACTGTAGATTTCAATTTCAGCCAATGGAAATATATTCTATTTCTAGTAAATAGAAAAAAAAATTCTTAGGGACTTAAGTATTTTACAAACTGTTTCTACCTCTTTTTCTCCACATTTTTTATTCTTAAAGTTTTAGAGCCATCATTGGGTTGCAGAATTAGTTACTTGAGGTGGGAAGTAATTTCCCAGGGAATCAAAGGAATGAAGGTAAATGCTTGAAAATAGATCTGTTTCATCAACTACATAAAATGAGACTCTATAATGTCAAAGAAGTCTTTGAAGGACCACCTTGGACTTAGAAGTCTGTAACTGGCACAGTATAATAAGGCTCCAGGGCTGGTCATAGACATTAGAAGAGGAAGAAGCTCATTATTAGGTTAATGAGTTCACCCCACCTCACTTTACAATGCTGGGTTGTTCTTCCAGCTGTGTTGGGCTGCATGGGAGATTCAGTTATTAATGACTGGCAGTGGGTTATGTGACCTGGTGTAGCGTCTCCTCAGCCTTTCCTCAGTCACTATTCCCCATGACTCTGACCCTCAGTTTCCCATAATCTATTCATTCCCATCCTATGCAATCATCTTGGTTGGATTTAAGCCCATTATTGGCGCTGGTGCATTTTGCTTCTTCCACCTGCAGGTTCTAAGTTGGAGACAGAAGAGGCTTTCCTCCAAGACATCCCTTCATCTACATGGGCTCCAATAGGCCTCAATCGTTACCATAACTTCAGGTGAAGAAGGGCAAAGGGCAGGTATCATGTTCAGGAATAAGAATGTTAAAGTGTGAGTCCAAAAAGGAAGCTTGAGGGTATCTTTCCAGACCTTATCGAGATTGTCTGCTAGTGACTTGGATGACAAGTCATAACCATATGGTTTCTAATAGCCAATAAGAGCCCTCATTGGAGACTTTTAAAAACAGCTTTAAAACAATAAGTTAGTAATGTAAAGAGACAAAAATGAGTTTAGGTGTGAGTCCACCAGTAGATGGTAAAACAGCAGCAATGTTAGGAGAGAGAAGTTGCTGTGTATGCTCTTTTGAGAAGACTCAAATCTCTTAAAGATAGCTTCTCATGTCTGAACATCTGGGAATCTTCTTTGTTGGCTTCTAGTTGACTTTTGATGATGATGCTGGAAATAGCAGAGTCAATGTTGGGAAGAAGACAAGACTTTCAAAAGTTAGGGTTTGAGATTATATATTTATGGTCTGCCTGAAATAGAAAAGTGGGGAAAACAATGAAATCTTGAGTATTGATTGTAGGAGAGAAGACTTCCCTGATAGCTCATCTGGTAAAGAATTTGCTTGCAATGCAGGAGACCTGGGTTTGATCCCTGGGTTGGGAAGATCCCTTGGAGAAGGGAATGGCTACCCATTCCAGTATTCTGGCCTGGAGAATTCCATGGACTGTATAGTGCATGGGGTCGCAAAGAGTCGGACAAGACTGAGCGACTTTCACTTTCAAAGATAATTTACTTTTCCCATAATATTAACTTTAGGACTATGTAGTCAATCATTCAGGATGGGTTAGCTTATCCTGTGGCAACACGGAACTGCAAAATCTTAGTGGTTTAAAACAACCAAGGTCTACTTTTCATCCAGAGAATATACCCCTTGAGAGAGTTAACTTCACTCTGGAACCCAGGATTATAGAAAAGTAGCTCCGTGGAACAAGACTGAGCATTGTGATAGAGAGAATGAGAGCTTTGGAAGATTTGAACCAGCAATTAAGTGCTTCAACCCAGAGTAACATTTGCTAACAACTCAATTGGCCAGCGCTGGTCACATGCCCCACTCAATCATAAAAGCCAGGGAAGAATAATCTTATCAACTACCCAAAAGGCAGCTAAAAATATTTATAAAATAGTACTAATGATTTCATGTCATTAAGATCAACAGGGCAAAATCTGACCTGGAGTATGTTCAAAATCATGTACACCAAATGATTCTGTTAAGGCTGACTTTGAAAAAACAGATTACAATAGCCAGGGCATGGAAATGACCTAAATGTTCAATAACAGATGAATGGATAAAGAAGTGATACATACATACAATGGACTATTACTCAGTCATACGAAAAAATTGGGTCATTTGTAGAGATATGAATGGATTTAGAGTCTGTCAGACAGAGTGAAGTAAGTCAGAAAGAAAAAAAACAAATATTGTATAGTAATGCATGTATGTGGAATCTGGAAAAAATTATACACATGAACCTATTTCTAGGGCAGGAATAGATATGCAGAGATAGAGAATGGACATGTGTACACAGGGAGGTAAGGAAGGGTGGGATGAATTGGGAGATCAGGATTGACATACATATATAGGTATATATATACGTATATATATACTACCACATAATACAAATGGGCTTCCTTGGTGACTCAACAGGTAAAAAATCAGCCTGCAATGCAGGAGATGCAGGAGATGTGGACTGGACCCCTGGGTCGGGAAGATTCCCCTGGAAGAGGGCATGGCAACCACTCCAGTATTCTTGCCTAGAGAACCCCGTGGACAGAAGAGCCTGGCGGGCTACCCGTCCATAAGGTCACAAAGAGTAGGATATGACTGAAATGAGTGAGCGCACATGCATATACAATAGATAGCTAGTGGGAAGCTGCTGTATAGTGCAAGGAACTCAGCTCGGTGGGTGACAACCTAGAGGGGTGGGATGGGGTTAAGAGTGGGAGGGAGGTCAAGAGGGAGGGGATATGTGTGTATATATATAGCTGACTCACTTCATGGTACAGCAGAAACACGACATTGTAAAGCAATTACATTGCAATAAAAACATAAAAATAATTTGCAGACACTCACAGTAGTGAGAGAATCTACTCAAAGTTTCTCTGCCTTTGGAGAGTGAATATGGGGATATCCTGGAAAGTGTGAAAAACATTTATGCCTGGGGCCCATTCCAGAGATTCCGATTTAATTAGTTTGAAGTGCAGCTTGGGCATCAGGATCTTTAAAAACTCCCTGAAGTGATACTAAGATTTGCCTAGAGTAGAAAGCCACTGATCTGATTTACAGGTTGGGGTTTTATGGTCATCTTCAACTCCAGAGTTATCTGTGCATCTGTGTGGTCTTAAGTCAATTAACCACTCTAGGTCTCTGTTTTATTATCTGTGAAATTAGGGGTGGAATACAATGACTTCTAGTCTTAAAAATCTCTCTGAGACCACTGACTTCTATTTAGAAGGCGTTTCAGAGCTCAAATTAATGTGTAAGTGCAGCCAAATCACTCTGTTAGTTCATCTGGTTAAGCTCCTCTATCTTCGATAATGGAAACAGGGCAATCATTGGCAGGAGTCTTTATGAGGTAAGGAGCTGTGTTTTTTTTCCCACCAAACCAAAAAGCTTGGCCAGACTTGGGGCTAAAGTCATGCTATAAGAAAAAACATGAAGTTAAGTTCATCTCTTGGTTCTGCGTGGACTGAGGGTGAACTTCCTGCTCCAAGATGAAAAAATTGTATGACCTAAGGCTATTCAGGTAAAAATAAATTTAAAAAAGCCACTTCCCTCAATTCTTCTTGCTGAATATGAAAAAGTGAAAGGTTTCACCATTTCTTCACCACGTAATCCTATTTCAGTGCTGTCAGTGTTTTAATGGCATATTGATTGGCCCACATGCCTGCTATCTTTAAAGAAGCATTATTACTCTGTTGGGCCCAACATAAAAAACTACTTTTAAAGACCTTTTAAAGGTTTCTTTTTTTTTTTTTTCCCAAAAGCTTCTTGGGGGTGTATTGAGCTTCTGTGGCAGCTGGAATTAACTCTACAATGCTCTTTGTCTATTTCTGACACAGTGAATCAGCTGAAGACGGCAGGTTATCAATGACTCATAGGAGGGAAACGATAAGATGGCTCCGGAGATAAATTAATGTGGTAATTAGTTATGTGGATACCTGTATTTTTAGGCTCTTTCTAAGTGCTACTGTTGCACTGGAAACTCACGGTAATTATCAATCGCCATTTTAAATATATGACATTGACTAGTATGACAGGGGAGAAAGTGAAGAGAGGAGAAGATGGATTGTAAAAATTAAAACTGTTAGATGTTAATCTGTTTTTCAATTATCAAAATGCCTAACAGGCTGAAAAAAAGACAGACTCTTCATTTAGAGCTCTGCTATATTTATTCTATGTCTGCATCTCTCTTCTTTAGTTATTAGAAAAAAGCATCAGAATAATTTTTGTTGAATGCTTAGAAAAATATATAATGATAATAAAACAAAATGTTGTCATTGTGGGTGATGGTATTGTGAATAGGTCTTTTCTTCTTCCTTGGGGAATCTCTAAGTTACACTACTTTTCTCCATTAACCAAAAAAAAAAAATTTTTTTTAACCTCACTCCTTCAACGTGTTTTTGGAAAAATCACTTAACCATTCTGACCTTATTCTGAAACTCAAGATGAAGATAATAATAGTATCTGTCTCAAAGAGCTGATGTAAATATTAGGTTTAATCACCTGAAATAGCTGATACTTGATCATCTTTTGACCTGTGAACATGACAATTTGAAATGGTTCAGCATAGTATTAAATATTCAGCATTGTGCCTGACAAATACTAAGCACTCAGGAAATATTCACAGTGAAAGGATGTTAAGGAAATACAGAGAACAAATTTTAAAATAGAAAGGACATGATATGGAATTTGAAGAATTAGGTTTATGGAGGTATCATCTGCATGTAGCTTACAGTTCTAGAAAAGATGACAAACACTTACAGTTGAATAACCACAGTCAGGATACAGAACAATTTCATCATCCTCTCAAAATGCATTGCGCCTCTTGTAGCCAGCCCCTCCCCTCTCCATAGTTCCTGGTAAGTGCCAATATTTTTCTATCCTGATAGTTTTGTCTTTAAGATGAATTTCCCCCTTAGTTTGGGCTTCCCTTGTGGCTCAGCTGGTAAAGAATCAGCCTGCAATGCAGGAAACCTGGATTCGATCCCTGGGTTGGGAAGATTCCCTGGAGAAGGGAAAGGCTACCCCCTCCAGTGTTCTGGCCTAGAGAATTCCATGGACTTTATAGTCCATGGGGATCACAAAGAGTCAGACATGACTTCTCGACTTTCACTTTCACTTCCCTTTCTCCCTTAGTTTAATTAACTAAATGTATTCATTTGCCTCCTTCTTACGTGGACACACACTTTCAGAGGCAGAAGTGAAGTCCCCTCCCTTTGGCTAGTTGCTAACTTCCACAGGGGTTCAAGGTGTGGAGGGGGCAGGGACAGGCATTTGCTGAGGCTTGACTTCCAGGAGTTAGAGAGGTTCATTCTCTCATGAGAGGAGGTGAGAATGTACACAGGCAACCCATTCTGACTACTTTTCCTGGGATCCCAATGTGGTTATGGACTCTGACTTTTCTGTTCAGACTTTTCTGTTCTGACTTTTTCTGGTCTCAGGATCTAAGGTCAATTTAAATTATTCCATATCTCCAGAAAGTGTTTAGCAAAGAGCCCTCCTCAGTCCGGTTCTCCTTTTAGAAGAATGTGCATCCTGTTGGTGTAGGAAAAGCCCTCCCTTCTTAGATACTGGGGTACGTTTATGAGGGTCAGGGTTGTGGTCGTGCCCTTTGAGGTATTTTTTCCTTGCCTTCTAAGCATCTCTTCCTCATGAGATCACTGAGAATAATGGCCTTATTTCACATTTCTGCAAGTCTCTTTAACATCCAGTTTAATAGAAGATGGGTCTTCCCTGGTAGCTCATCTGGTAAAGAATCCACCTGCAATGCAGGAGACCCAGTTTGATTCCTGGGTCAGGAAGATCCACTGGAGAAGGGATAGACTACTCATTCCAGTATTCTTGGGCTTCCCTGGTGGCTCAGCTGGTAAAGAGTCTGCCTGTAATGTGAGAGACCTGGGTTCGATCCCTGGGTTGGGAAGATCCCCTGGAATAAGGCATGGCAACACACTCCAGTATTCTGGGCTGGAGAATTCCATGGACTACAGTTCATGGAGTTACAAAGAGTCGGACACGGCTGAGTGACTTTCACTTTCACTTAATAGAAGATGTTATGCTCACACCTGCTTCGCTTCTGCAGTCAGTCTATTATCACAGGATGTGTGACATGCAGCCTCTGAAAACCCCATCAAATTCTCGGGACAGGAGACAAGTCAAAAAAGGCAAATGGCATCTTAATATTATAGGAATAGTTTTAACCTTATAAACCCCACCAGAAGGTCTCAGATACCCTACTCAAGGGTCCCCAGCACTATCTTTAAAAACCACTGCAATAGACCACTCTTAAGAATCCTAGAAAACTCTGGAAGTTATTACATTAATTCTGGAGTTGGGCTTTATTTAAAAACTAATTTAGTCTATTTATTTATTTTTGGCTGTGCTGGGTCTTTGCTGCTGTGTGGGCTTTCCTCTAGTTGCAGCGAGCAGGGGCTGCTCTCTAGCTGCGGTGCACTTGTTTCTCATCGCTTTGGTTTCTCTTGTTGCAGAGCACAGGCTCTAGGGTGCCTGGCCTTCAGAGGTTGCAGCATGTGGTCTCTGTAGTTGCAGTTCCTGGGCTCTAAACCACAGGCCCAATAGTTGTGGTGCACGGGCTTAGTTGCTCTGAAACATGTGGGATCTTCCCAGACCGGGGATCAAACCTGTGTCTCCTGCATTGGCAAGTAGATTCTTTACCACTGAGCCATCAGAGAATCCCCAGGCTTAAAATATATATATATATTTATTTATTTATCTCTTTATTTGGCTGCGTCAGGTCTTAGTTGAGGCATGGGGGATCTTTTTGCTGTGGTGCATGGACTCTTTAGTTGTGGCGTGTGGGGTCCAGAGGACTCAGGCTCAGTAGTTGAGGAGCACAAGCTTAATTGCCTGGCAGCATGTGGGATCTTAGTACCCCAGCCAGGGACTGAACCCATGTCCTCTGCCTTGCAGGGTGGATTCTTAACCACTGGACCATCAGAGAAGTCCCTGGAATTGGGCTTTTGATGTTTTGTACAATTTCTAACTTCTTAAATTCTGTGAGGACACTCTTTCTGAACCTAGGTTTTGTTTTTATTTCAGTTGCAGTTTCCTTCCTCTTCTTCATCCTCTGATGGTGTCTGTCTGATCATAGTCTCAATGCAGAGGAGAATCTCTCCAGAAAATCACCAGCCAAAGAGGTAGTATTCTCTCTAGACAAAACATTTGATAAAGAAGGATATCAAGTGGATAAACATATTTTATTGAATTCCTTAAAGATTTTAAAAAACTACTTTGGAATAGATCACCCTAGCCTCATGTATTAAATGACAGAGTATGATTTTTTTTTTTTTTTTGCTATATGCATTTACCATACTTATCTTAGTATTTTTTATTCAAACATGGTTTCACAATTCTTTAAATATAAAATGTAAACTAGAATAATTTGATTTGTTTAAATATCATATGTCCATTTTTTGTCCCTAATTTTTAATACTCTTATGCCTGGATTTATACGTTTATACCAGGTCTTCTCAGAAGAGCTTTAGAGTAGGCCTCTGAGTTCTTTGATGTGAACTCTCCTTTGAGCTTGGAAATGTTTCCTTAGTGTATTTGCTTCTCCATTGGATCTGTATCAGCTTGACTCCTCCCAAGTGTATATTGAAGGAGTTGTGCTGACTGGCAAATCTGTTGTTCATCATTACGTCAGGGCTAAGAAAGTGGGACCCTGTGAATTCAAAGGTCTTTCTCTGCAAGATTCCCCTGAAGGCTTAATACTCTCCATTCAGAGAATCATAGAATATTAGAATGAGGAGAGATCTTCAAGGTCATCTTGACCATGCCACTCAAGAACTAAAGCACAAGTACCACCTGGGAACTTGCTAGAAATGAAGAATCTCGGGAGCCACTCAGACCTACTGAATCAGAATTTTCAATAGAACAACAAGATTGGAAGAGATGAAGTGTCCATGTTAGTGTCTGAGAAGTGCTGCTCCAGACCAGCCCCTTATCCAGTGGAGAAATTGTATCTGAAGCATCTTCCATGTGGTGGTCCCCTAGGGCTCAGAAGTCTTCACCTTCAGGCTTTGGGATACAGATCAGTGATTCTAGATCAAGATTCCTAACTTCGATTGCATATTAAAATCACCTGGTAAGTTTTAAAAAATTCTAATGTTGAGGTCTCACCTTGGACTAATAAAATCTGAACCTCTGGCATTTGTGTTTTATGAAGTTTCCCCACAATAGCCTAACATGTAACCAAGAATGGACCATTGATCAAGAGCTATCCATTTGTAACTTAGGCCATTTACTTCATTCCTGCTTTGATTTTCTGTGAAATGCAAATATTCCCTAATTTCCCTGGAAATAGGTTTTTTTTTTTTTTTTTAAATCATCCTAACTAATTGATGGCAAACTCTTTAGTAGCATGACAATTTACACAGTGTTGTTCTGGGATGGAGGAACCAGCAGTTAGGAAACCTCACGCCTTGTTCTTGGTCATGACCAGTTCTTGGTCAGCTAAACTGCCCTGGGCAGGAAGGGGCTAGGCCAAGCAGAGAACAGGAAATCCTTTGGCCAGCCCACTTCAGGTTTCTGGTCTGTCTTTCTTGCTTCTGCATTCATGGTCCCTGAGGTGAGGAAGGTGTAAGGAGGCAAGAACCTTTATAACTGCCAAGCTATTGGGCCCCCACAGTTAAATATGGGGTCCTCAGTCTAGTCCTTGGTCTAATAGGTCTAGGGCAAATTTTGCTGATGTCAAAATCTTATTGGCCTCAGAAGCAGTTGGTTGTTTTTCTCCAGTCAATAATCCTCTTGAGTCATAAGCACTTTTGTTTGTGGCATGACTATTGAGGAAACTGAAACCTGCTTTTATTACTTTTTTGCAAGATTTGTGGGAGAATGATTTTGTTGACATTTATTAGCTTTTAAACTATCCAGTTTTATTTTGATAGTACTACATTAGATTAGTTATTGCTTGACAGTGTGTAAATCATGTTAACAGTAATTCTGAACAGACTAAATTTATGATCAGGTCAAAATTTTGAGGACTTGAGAGAGAGCATTATTTTAAAAGGAAATTCAAGTTATCACTCATAGTCATTTTAATTTACTATTAATAAAAATATAACAGAAAATGAACTCTTAATAATAAATAAATTTAGAAGTTCTAATATCCTACAGTCCAATGAGTTTCATTCACATATTAAAATAAAATTCAGAAAATGTATAGCTTATAAACTTTCCTTTATACATGTTTGAGGATGAAATGCCATCGCATCTCCTTCCTCCCATCCCTGCTTGCTCGGTTGCTCAGTTGCCTAACTATTTGCGACCTATGGACTGTAGCTCACCAGGCTCCTCCTCCATGGTATTTCCCAGGCAAGAATACTGTAATGGGTTGCCATGCCCTCCTCCAGAGGATCTTCCCAACCCAGGGATCGAAACTGCATCTCTTGCATCTCTTGCAGTGGCAGGCAGATTCTTTACCTCTGAGCCACCTGGAAGCCCCATCCCTGCTTACATAGCCTTCAAATCTGTGCATACATATACGCGTGTTATTTAATCATTAATGTGACACATTAGCTTTATAGACGTGTGAAGGGTTTAAAGTTTTGATTCCTAGCTCTTTAAACATCCCAATAAGTATTCTTAGAGATAACATTAAAGTTTACTTTGTAGACTAAGCAAGTATTATAGGAAGAGAAGATTGTGTCTTGGGTGCCTGAAAAGTATAGAGAATTTTAGAGCAATTCTGTTCTCCATTAAGGAAAACGTGGTTTGGCTTCCCAAGAAAACATGAGAGAGGAAGATAGAGAACATTTTAAGAAGGATATTTTTTCTAATTATAACTCTTTTCTTCTACTACTACAACATTTGTATTTAAAAAATTTTAAAATAAAATCTCAATTTTGGTACATGTATTCTACTTTTTGTTACTAACTTACATTTTCATTTCAATAATGCTTTATTCTTATATTTGAATATATATGAATTGAAGTTAACACTTTGTCTATTCTATTTTCAACTAAAACATTTGGGAAAATCTCCCTGTAGTGACTTTTTTTTTTTTTTTTTAATTTAAATTTATTTATTTATTTTTAATTTTTACTTTACAATTCTGTATTGGTTTTGGCATAGATTGACATGAATCCACCACAGGTGTACATGTGTTCCCAAACATGAGCCCCCCTCCCACCCCCCTCCCCACAACATCTCTCTGGGTCATCTCCGCACGTCAGCCCCAAGCGTGTCATATCCTGCATCAGACATAGACTGGCATTTCGATTCTTACATGATATTATACATGTTTCAATGCCATTCTCCCAAATCATCACATCCTCTCCCTCTCCCTCTGAGTCCAAAAGTCCGCTATACACATCTGTGTCTTTTTTGCTGTCCTGCATACAGGGTCATCATTGCCATCTTCCTAAATTCCATATATATGTGTTAGTATACTGTATTGGTGTTTTTCTTTCTGGCTCACTTCACTCTGTATAATCGGCTCCAGTTTCATCCATCTCATCAGAACTGATTCAAATGTATTCTTTTTAATGGCTGAGTAATACTCCATTGTGTATATGTACCACAGCTTTCTTATCCATTCATCTACTGATGGCCCCCATGTGTAGTGACTTTTATAAATATTTTTTTAAATGTGAAAAAATCCTAGTTGTGGCCCAAAGGGATCTTTTACATATGTTCAGATTTCTTAAAGAAGGGCACATCTGTAAAGAGTCATATATGTGAACAGCTAATTTTCTTATTTACTTGACTGGTGGGGCTTCCCTGGTAGCTTAGATGGTAAAGAATTTGCCTGCAGTGTGGGAGACTTGGGTTTGATCCTTGGGTCAGGAAGCTTCCCTAGAGGAGGGCATGGCAACTCACTCCAGTATTCTTGCCTGGACAATCCCCATGGACAGAAGAGCCTGGTGGGCTGCAGTCCACGGGGTCACAAAGAGTCAGACATGACTGAGCAAGTAAGCACACACATATACTTTGCTGGTCATCGGGCTTCGCAGGTGGTGCTAGTGGTAAAGAAATCTGTCTGACAATGCAGGAGACACAAGGGACATAGGTTCCATCCCTACGTCAGGAATATCCCCTGGATTAGGAAATAGCACCCCACTCCAGTATTCTAGGCTGGGAAACTGTTAAAATGTGAAATTATGCTATTAACCTTATGAACTAATTCAGTATATTTGAGAATATACGTGAGAATGTTCTTGATATCAGTATCTTCCACTTCTGTTCCTTTCTTCTCTCCCAATTTGTTTCCTTGACTTCTGGGTTTCTTCTTTGTCCTAATTTCCTTACATAGAGCTCTCTACTTTTTGAGAAGGGCCCATGTGTACACCTGCATGGGTGAGGATATATGGGGACAGTTTCTTACATTTTCAAATGAAAGTCACTATGTTGCTACTGTCTGCTTTTCACGCTGGTGAAAGTGAACAGCTTGAATTGTGTGCTGTTATTATTGTTATTTCAACTCAACCCATGATTGTCATAGAGTCTGGGACCAAAGCGCAATTAAAGCCATCCCTCTCCTTTCACCACATAAATACCTTGAGGACTGCCTACTTCCTGCAAGTCAACATCTGACATTCTTCATCTGCTTCTTGGGTCTTTTCCCCTATCATCTGGACTCAGCAACCACTTTGGTCTAATCCTTCAGCTCAGACACCAGGACCATGGTAGCATTTCCCAGGATAAGCAGTTGGGGTCTGGATGTAATTGAGGAGGATATGTCTGAGGCCACATTGCCCAAACATGGATGCAACAATGTCCAAGCTGGGAATGATCTTGTGCTCCTTCTAGTTCATCCCAGGAAACTGCTGCCAGGGAGGCAATGTGACTCATCCAGGGACATATAATAAGTAATAAACAAAAAAGAAGACAGGGAACATGGAAAGCACGCATACTGGATTAATTAAGAGGCACTAAAGCTGAAGGAAAATATGAATGGGGCTCAATGTTCCCAGGAACAGAGAGGACTAATTGGCGTGCTACCAGTGGTTAAGTATATCCTGTGTGTATCTTTATTCATCTTGATGGCCTAGCCATTATTCCTTCCCTAGAGAATCTCTATCTTGTATATCATTGTCTTTTTTGGAGCTGTCTTTCATTGTCCCAGAATACAAACCTTGACTTTTCCCTTATTTCCAATTTACATTGAAACTGTTCAGATCAAAGCTTTATCTCTGGCCTCGAGCCTTATTTGCCATCCTAGCAATAATTCATTAGTGGTTCTGGAATTTAACTCTGGAGAGGACTTAGCCTGTCTCTGTGATAAACATGAGTGATGCAGTGAAAGAAAGCCGACATTTAATGAATGCCAAGGGTATGGTATCTACAGTGCCCTGGGTCATCCCATCTGATGGTCACAGCCTTTGAAGTAGGCTGTACATCCCATCGGCTCCCCAGGTGGCACGAGTAGTAAAGAATCTGTTGCCAGTGCAGGAGACGTAAGAGATGTGGGTTTCATCCCTGGGTTGGGAAGATCCCGAGGAGGAGGAAATGGTGACCCTCTCCAGTATTCTTGCCTAGAGAATCCCATGGACAGAGGAGTCTGGTGGGTCACAGTCCATGCGGTCACAAAGAGTTGGATGCGACTAGTCTTGCTTCTTGCCTACATTCCATTGCACAGGGGAGAAAAGCAAGGATAATTTCTCCCTCATCCTTCACCACTGATCTTTCTTTATATTGACAAATAACTTAAACACGGATCTAAGCCATTCGGTCTTGTTTTTTTAGAATTTCCTTTGAGACTATCCCATTTCTCCTTCCTTGAAGCCGTGCTGCCATCTTGACAGGCCACACAATTTCTTCTCTGACTTGAATCTTTTCCTCTCGCACCTCTCCTCCCCAGGGGCTGGGAACAAGCCAAGTCTCCCCTTCTTCAGCTGTTTTGCACCTCCTTGAGTTGTCCCATGTGGTGACATCAGATTGTATCTTCAAACCTCCAGTCCCCTCCTCCTCACTTCCTCCTTCAAGAAACACCCAAATACAAATATAATCAAACTCAGATGGAAAAACTGGCATTCTGCTTTTTTCCACAGGTTTTTTTTTGGCATCAGAAAATCTGCTTTTACTTGCACTGTCATTAAATGACCCTGAAACTGAGCCTGGCTTCCTCTGCTTCCTACGCCCACCTCTCTAGAGGAGTCTCCCCTACCACCTCCCTTTTCCCAACTCTCTATTCCCTCTGTCTGGGTAGACTGGAGATGACTTGCTTAGAAACTCTGGGTCTGCACCCTAAGCCTTCTCAAAGGCTTTTGTCCTGCTGTGTGTGTATTAAATGTTGCATTTTATCTTGTCTTTCCCTCCCTCCCTTCCTCCTTCCCTCTTTCTTTCTTTCACAAGAGACCCTGCTTTCCAACTTCATCAAGTTTTTCTGAGAATAAACTTTTTACAAGAGTTCTTGTTGTTTCTAAGTACTGACATCTGTCTATCCTGGAAAAGTAAAGAGGTTCTTCTGTGGATTCTGAAACGTTGAGCCCCAGGACAAGGACAAACGTCTTCTCATCCAATACCCTCATTTGATAAGAGGAGAAAAACAAGGTCTAAAGAGGTCGGCTGAATCACCAAAGTCCCATTGACTGTTTCAGACAGGGCTAGAGCCAGAGGGCAGGTCTCCTGACCTCTAGTCCACCGAGATTTTCTTGAGATCATGTCATTTCACAAACAAGCCCTGCCTTTTGAAGTTGCATGCTGACTCTTGAAATAGCTGTCCGTTAGTCTGCTGAGCAGTTGCCTGCGGCCACTTCGGGGCTCCGGCATTTTGTTGTGTTCTGTGTGTGTGGTCACTGGTGACCACACAGCTCTGGAGACCCCAACGTCTTTAACATGTGTGTGGGGCTGGGGTTGGGGGGATTCCCTGCATTTCCAAGAAGAGAGTAACTCCTGTTCTCTTTCTTACATTAAATCTGGCTGCACCAGATAGAATCACATGACCCATTAGGGCTGCCTTTCCTGTCCCACCCTCCTCTGAACAGCCTGCCTGTCTCAGACTTCTCTCCTAAGAAAGATGCCTGGAGCCTCTTCGTTTCTCAGTCCCTGCCATTCCTCCTCTCCCACCAGATACTCCAAGTAGGCTGCCCTATGTTCTTTTAAAATCCATTCATTCTTTCTTTTTAACCCAAATAAAGACATTCCTGGGCTACCCCAGGTGGTGCTAGTAATAAAGAACCCGTCTGGGTCAGGATCCCTGGGTTGGGAAGATCCCCTGGAGGAGGGCATGGCAACCCACTCTAGTATTCTTACCTGGAGAATCCCATGGACAGAGGAGCCTGGGGGCTATGGTCCATAGGATTGCAAAGAGTTGGACACAACTGAAGCGACTTAGCGTACACACAAAGACATTACAATGTTTACAACATAAGAAGTAAAAACAGTATCCCAGACTCCCCAGTCCCCTTCTCAGGCTCAATTAACCCTGGCACTCTGTTCTGCATCTTATTTTGTCCACAGATTTGGGAATACCAGGTAAGATATCCTGGCGACTCCAGTCCTGTCTCTGGTGAATCCTGTTATGTATGCAAGCACTGTTTAAACATTTGTGATGCGGAGTGCTGTATTTTATAGTATATGATTACATAGTTTACCATTTGAAATCCAGGATCTTCCTCTCCTGACATACCAACAGCGTGTTCACTCTCATCTGTTGCTTCCTTGGCTCTGTTTTGTATGCACTGTCTTCTCGCAACAAAACCCCAGTCTTTTTGAGTGTGGAAGATACTGTTGTCTTTTCTTTCCTATAAGTCATTCTTTTCTCAGCACAGAACCTAGCACATAGTGGGATCACACTTCAGTTAATGCTTGCTTCATTTTGAGGATGGGGAGTGTTGACACTTTTTGCTGATCTATTTTTATTTGTGTATTTTAAGGAAAAGTGAAAGGGAAGTGTGAACTCTCTTCATTCTTCTTCTTCAAAAGTATATACAAGGACGGATGAAGCGCGAGGAGGGATTCTTGGGTTGACGGTCATGTTCTAGTTCTTAAGTCTGGATGGTAGTTACATATATGTGCTCACCCTGCTATAACTCATCAGTTGGCACACTTCTTGTTTGTGCATTTTTCTGTACATGTTGTATGTCATTTAAAACAGGTAATATGTATTATATGATATATAGTTCTAGTCTGATAAGACACTGTGTTGGTGAAAGTTTGTGGAAATAGTCATGCTCCTGCATTGCTTATGGGAATGTAAATTGTAAAACGTCCTTAGAAGTAAATTTGGCCAAATTATCAAAATGAAAAGGCACTTACCCTCTGGCTGAGCAATGGCTGGCCTAGCAATGTCCCCCACATCTATTGTAACATGTGTGAACTTGTTATACATTCAAGATCATTCACTGCAATGTTGTCTATAATAGTAACACTGGAATCAACAGGAGGAAGAAAAGATTGTTGTACGTCATACAATAGAATATTATTCAGCAGTTAGTAAGAGGGAGGCAGATCTGTATCTGCTAATTTGGAAGGAACTTCAGGTTAAAAGGGCTTCCCTTGTGGTTCAGATGGTAAAGAATCTGCCTGCAATGCAGGAGACCCAGGTTTGATCCCTGGATTGGGAAGATCCCCTGGAGGAAGACATAGCAACCCATTCCAGTATTCTTGCCTGGAGAATTCCATGGACAGAAGAGCCTGGCAGTCCATGGGGTCACAAAGAGTTGAACACAACTGAGTGACTAACACTTTCACTTTGGGGTTCCCTGGTGGTTCAGACAGTAAAGAATCAGCCTGCAATGTGGGAGACCCGGCTTTGATCCTTGGGTCGGGAAGATCCCTTGGAGAAGGAAATGGCAACCCACTTCAGTATTCTTTCCTGGGAAATCCCATGGACAGAGGAGCCTGGTGGGCTACAGTCCATGGGGTTGCAAAGAGTTGGACACTACTGAGAGACTAGCACTTCAGGTTAAAACATATGTACAAGATGCGTCTGTTTGTGTTAAGTATATATATATATGTGTGTGTGTATATATATATATATATTTGCTTGTATGTTCATAAAATAACTGTAGAAGGACACACAAGAAAGTCTTAATATTTATTGCTTATGACACAGGAGAGGGTAAAAAGAAAGTTACTTTTCACCGTTTACTCCACTTGATGCACATTTCAAATATTATATGTACATACAACCTATTCAAAAAATTAATTAAATCCAAAGCTGCTCCTTTGCTGCTGTCTATTTCTCACTCTCATTCATGGACTTCCTAAACATCCTATAATTGATAACTTTGCCTTTACTTTCTTCTAACAGCCTCATATCCACTCCATGGAGGGAAGATCATACTCTTCTCCCATGATATTGAGCAAAGCAGGCAGGTCACTCTTCTGCTGGTGACCTTATTAATTGAGTTTAGACCTCAAGTGAATTTGCACAGCTTTTTTTTTTTTTAATGAAACATTCAAAGCCTCTTTGCCCTCTTTAGCTCCCCTCCTCCCAGAAGGCAGGAAGAGAGTCAAAGACAAGTGTTCCATTTGTCTTTAATCAGATTTATAAGTGCTGTAAACTGGACTAGAAGAAAAGAAAACCTTAAGGGATGTAATTTGACAAGTGAAGGGAAGAAGTTGGGTCTAACATGTGCCCTAGATTTGTAACAAGCAGATCCCAAGAAGTAAGGTCTTATCTCCATGGCCTGAGAATCTGGAGCTATTAGAGGCCCTCAAAACTAAAATATAACAATATAACCAAAGATAATCCCAGCAAAAAAGAAACAAAGGGGATTCTGATAGAACCAAGGCAGCTTCCTGATCACCCACGTCCAGCTGCAGAGGATGGAAAGGCCAAGGGTGAGGAGGTATATAGGTGCTTGTTGAGAATGTCAGCAGGAAGGCTGAAACAGCCTTGCAAAATTCACAATGTACAATGTGTATAGATTTTTGAAAAGAGACATTCAAACCTACTGTATAGTACAGGGAACCCTACTCAATTCTCTGTGGTGATCTAAATGGGAAGGAAATCTGAAAAGAGGGCATATATGCATACATATAGCTAATTCACTTTGCTGTACAGTAGAAATGAACACAATGTTGTAAAGCAACTGTACTCCAATAAAAACTTTTTTTTAAAGAGAAAAGGAACTTTCAGAGAAAAAGAGACTTGGATTAGATGGTGCCGCTTAATTGGATAATAAAGAGAAAGCAAGCCCTGGGACATGGCAATGACTGCATCTGGCCCCTTTATTCTGCCAAGATACACTACAAGTAGAGCCTAATATTAAACACGTGGATCTCAGGATTTTTGGTCTACTGCTGTGTCTGCCTGCACCTGTCTTCTTCAAAGTCTGGACTCTGGAACCAGACCACCTGGATTCAACTGAAGCTCTGATTCTCAGAAGTTGAATGATTTAGAGCGGGTCACTTAACTTTTATGGGTTTTCCAGGTGGCTCAATGGTAAAGAATTTACTGCCAATGCAGGAGACACAGGGGATGCAGGTTCAATCCCTGGGTCAGGAAGATGGTTTGAAGGAGGAAATGGCATCCCATTCCAGTACTCATGACTGAAAAATTCCATGGACAGAGGAGCCTGGCAGACTACAGTCAGTCCATGGGGTAGCAAGAGTGGGACACGACTAAGCATGAACGCAGTTAACTTTTACATGTTTCAGCTTTCTCATCTGTCAAATGGGGATAATACTAATAACAATACCTAGCTGGTATGGCTGACAGTGGGATTAAACAGTCTTTTAAAGAGGGTCTGGTACATGGTAGGAGATATATAAATGCTAGCCATAATATTAATGGTTAATATTACTTCCAATTTTTACATCAGGGAGAATAACTTTTAAGTGGCAAAGAGCAAAACCAACATGGGAGATAACTTCAGGGTAACAGTTATTTGGTTCTGGGTGTCAC
The DNA here is from genome assembly GCF_014754425.2 of Oryx dammah. Classification (NCBI taxonomy): domain Eukaryota; kingdom Metazoa; phylum Chordata; class Mammalia; order Artiodactyla; family Bovidae; genus Oryx; species Oryx dammah. The sequence goes on from NW_024070204.1 coordinate 35,291,816, forward strand.
CTTAGGTCCAGCACCTTCTCGGCTGGTGGTAAGGTAGGCGCTCTTTATCACAGGTGGAGCTAAAGGCAAAGATGCTGGCGACAGATTCCTGAGTGGAATGGAGGCAGGGCCTAGATGACCTCTAATCTTAAGATTCTGCTACCTTTGAGACTAGCAGCCTTGGGGGGCAGACGCATTGCCTGGCTACCAGACATACATTTAGTATCACCTTCAAAGTGAAGGGCGCAGTCTGTACGAATTTTCCCCTCCAGCTCCGTGTAAAAGGACAAACTCTGGTGTCACATCTAAGACTTCCAATGACTCAAGTCGGAGTAGACTTTGAATTTCTTTAGGGATAGTAGTACACTTGAGAACGCCAAAACAGAAGCGAACGTATTCTCAGCTTTGCTAATAAACCAGATCCGGCCCATTACAAACCCTCTAGCCAGGGAATAGATACTTCCCTCCTAAAAGAATAGTAGCAATCTTTGAGGGGAGGAGGCGAAGGGAGATAGGTAACATCGTTCCCTCCGGTTCCCTGAAGCCAGGTTAACAATGAGGGGCCTGGACCCCAGGAGCCTCCCGGGCGCGGCTCGGTGGGGCGGGGCCGGCCCGGAGTCCCCCAGGTCAGCCACCCAGGCTTCCTCTGCGGGGTACTTCCTAGGGCCTTTGATCTTCCCCCAGGAACTGGCGAAGCCAGTTTCCTCCAGGTTTGTTCCCTCTTGGTTTATTTATTGTATCCGCCTTCTCTTTGGCTCGAAAATCAGCACGCGGCTGTGCAACAGGACTGGAGTCACGGCGTCTCCTCTCGCCACCTGGAAATCCGGCAACAGGCGCTTTTTCCTGAGTTCTCCGCAGCAAATACGGAGGAGAAAGGGTATTTTTCGGAAATAGGGAGCCGATCTGGGGACCCTGGTCCTAGGATCAGTGGCCAGGACCCCCTGTTGGCCTCCAGGTCCAGCCTGGCTGGCGCGCGCCCCCCTCCCAGCCGTGTCTTCCCCGTCTACCCGGGAGCTCGAGCTCGCTTTCTTACCCCCAAAGCCGGGCTTAACCTAAAGCTTCATCTCCTCCCCTGGAGGGTCTCCGGTTGCCTTCCTCTACCGGGAGGGCACCCCACTTCCCCGCGCCGGGCCCTAATCTCCACTCGGCGTTTCCAACAGAGTGACCGGCTTCAGCTCTCCGTAAGCGCGCCTTAAATCCCATTTATCTTCTTAGCGCCTGGGTCCCGGCCGGCCCCGCCCCCTCTTCCTCCTAGCCTCCCGCACTGCAAACCTCAGACCCTCGCCCCTGCCCCCTGCTACGCCCCTTACCCGAGGGCGGTGGAGCGGCTAGAGCCACCTTTGGAGGTGTTGGGAAAAGTGCCCACGGAAGGTGGAAGCCACCCAGAGGGGCGCGGCCCGAGGAGAGTTTACTAGGGAAGGGCGGGGAGGCCCCCCAAGATTTCAGAATCAGAACCAAGGCAGAGGGTCCTGGGCTCGCAATCACCTAAATCCTGCCCTGCGTCTCTAGAGGCTGAAGTCGGCCCCTCCTAGCGCGCCAATCTAGGTCACCAGCCGGGAAGGGCTGCGCAGGGGGTCGCTCGAGGGGTGATGGGCGGGCTGTCTGCCCCCGCGGTGGGCGAAGAGTCAGTTGTCGCAGGGCCTGCCCTTCTCACTTCCACTCGATTGTAATTCCATCCCCGGGCGGGTCGAGCCTTTCTCCCTCCCTCCGGCGGCCAGCCAGTCCCTCCCTGTCGGCTTCCTCAGCCGCCCCCCTACCCCCCCGCCCCGCTCCGAAAAGCCCTGCCGCTCGCAGCCGGCTTCACTCCAGCACGCCGACCTCCCGGCTGCAGTCCTGCCTGTTTGGACGCCTCCTGGTCCAGTTCCCTCAGCCCTTGGCCCGCTCACCCAGGTCAGGGGCTCCGCGGAGGCCGCGTCCCCTACGTTTCCCAGGAGACGCCCTTTCCGTGTGCGCCCGGGACTTGGTGAAACTTTGCAGGCGCCCGCGGTGAAATGGATTTAATCCGAGGAGTCCTGCTCCGGCTCCTGCTCCTGGCTTCCAGCCTCGGACCCGGCGCTGCGCCGCTCAGATCAGCGCTCAGAAAACAAGGTAATGCTGTCAGTGCTCCCGGGAGCACCGCGCCCGGAGCGCCCTGGTCTCCGTCCCCAGCGAGGACGCGAAGCTGGCGACGTACCTTCTCTCTCACCCCTGATCCACCGCACTTAACTGGGTTCTTCTCTGCCCAGAGCCTAGAAGAGACGCGAACCTCGCCCTCCCCTTTCCATCCCAGGCGGTTCCAGGGATATTTGTTTGTTGATAGAAGGATCTCTTTTCCAGACACAGTAGAGGTGGAGGGCTCTGTATTTGACCGCAGAGAGCTGAGAGTTGTGGCAGCGATCACACTGTCTCAATTAGAAGGATTGCAACTGTGCAGGAAAAGTCAAACGGCTCCTCCTGTGTCTCTAAACAGCTTATTGAATTCATACTGTCCAGAGCCCAGCCATTTCCTGTTGAGTGTCTGAAGATTTGCCTGTTGTGCCCTGTGCCCGTCTCCGGTCCTTCCCACGCCCTGTGTCGGGATGTGGCTTCAGATGTTAGGGGCTTCTTCCACTCGGGCTGTTTTCTCAGAAAGGAGCGCCCAGTGGTTTAATTTTATGCTGTGGTTTGAGCTCCTGTCTTTGCGATTTAAACAAACATAGATAGCTTCATGAGCTATTACAGTGAACTGGAGAGAACTTGAAACACAGTAGCTTGCATTTCCTCTAGTTACACAGGTAAAAAATCTTGTTTTTGTCTACTTTGGTTTGGCCCTGTGGTGAGATTACTCAAAGTAGAACATTCTAAGCAAGAAAGTTCTTAACATTGTTTCTCTAATGATTTTTATTCCTCTTCGCTGAGGTTATATTTAGAATTCTGAAAAATCTGTTTTTTCTTAGTTTACTTTGTAAGGAGGGTGTTGTCTTATGGGATTAATTATATCTTATGAACAATGGAAACAGTATAACTTTATTTGAATGCAGTCTGCAGAACTTTGCAGAAAGTGCAGTTTGTCTTCAGAAATAATTTTTTCCGAAACCAGGAAAATTTTGCTACATTTTACTGGCGAAGTTGTGTCTTACTCTTTGAGACCCAAGGACTGTAGCCCATCAGGCTCCTCTCTCTCTGTCCATGGGCTTTTTCAGGCAAAAATACTGGAGTGGGTTGCCATTTTGTTCTCCAGGGGATCTTCCCAACCCAGGGATTGAATCCACATCTCCTGCATTGGGAGGCGGATCCTTTTACCACTGAGCCACCAGGCAAAGAAAATAATCTTGGCAGATTCCTGTATAACTGCTTAAATATTTGCACTGCTCAAGAATCTCTACTTGGAAATATGACTTGTTGCTTTTCAGTTTTGGAAGACACCTTCACCCTTCAAGCTGTAGCAGTCATCACCTACACTTTGCTACCTGCTTTGAAATTTATAGTTGTTATTATTATCTGAAGCGCGCTTAAATTATGAGCTATTCTATTCCTACTGATCATTGACTTTGGAGAAAACAGCAACAGCCCCAGGTGATATTACATTATGTTGTTTCTCTTCATAATGCACACAGACACATATCTTAAAGCGTTTCAATGAAAGAATTCTTCCTAACTTCCCTCCTTAAGATATGCAGATTGTGATCAACTCCCTTCTGTGGATTTATTTACATAAAACCATCTAGTCACAATTTTTTGTACAATGCATAGTTATAGCTGTAGTTCTTTAGCATGAGCAGTGTATGTAATGTTCTTTTAAGGATAGATTTCAATTCATTTAATCAGATTTTTTTTTAAAAAAAAGTATTGCACAAAAGCCTGCTGTGTAAAACTGCTCATATGGTTCACCATATTTCCTTTCTTATTTTCTATAGTTCCTCTCCTAAAAATATTTCCTACCTGGTTCATCCAGGGTCTCATTCTGTTATTCATGCCATGAATATGCTGTGTTGGTCTCTTTGGTTTTATGTGAAGCATAGATAGGGTTTTGATAGCGGAAACTCTACCTTTTAGATATTTTGGCACATTAAACATATCAAACTGGAGGTAGAAGGAGTGTTTGGACTAGGTTCAGCCTAGGAGAGTTTTTCATTATTTTATAATTTTATCCAGACACTGGCTTTCAGGTTGGAAGGCTGTTCAGATTAAAATGACAGCTACTTCATAAACTTTGGGGGAAAATATCCTCCTGGGCTCATTTACATCCCTTGGAAAGACTGGTTTTTGATCCGGAAAATTGGTCCAGATTAAAAAGTGAATGTGCCCCACTTGGCTCTGATGTGAACAGCAACCAGCTAATTTATAATCTTCCCGAGACACCAGCAAATCCTGCGAGTAGCCGTGTGGGAGTTTCTTTGTACCTTGTTTCCTCAATAGAAATTGATTTGTGTTCAGTACTTTGAAGGTAGCATGGCTGCCACCTAAGGCATACTGGAACAGTCCTGTTTTATTTGAATGGCCCTGTCTTTCTCCTCACACTCCTAAATCTATCTTTGACAAGTACGGCTTTGTTGAAGTCTTGGATTCAAAATCCACCTGAGAATTCCCCACCCCCATCTAATTCTGGTGAGAAAGAGAAAACCTAGGCAGCTGGAAACTCAGTTTTGAGTTTCATTTGGGTCTAAGATAGGCAACCTTTCCCTCCACCCCAAGATAGCTACTCCTCTGTTATTAGTGTCAGTAACGAAACCTCGGCACTTGCCGAGACTCAGAAGAAAGGACGGTGTGCAGGTGGAGTCATATTAAATAATAATAACACTGATTAAGTGCTTGCTGCTCTTTCCAAAGAGCTTGACACATAACGCCTTATTTAATCAACCCAGCGGGTCTGTGAGGTGGGTACCATTGTTATCCTTGTTTAACTGGAGAGGAAGTTGTGGCTTAGAGAAAGAAATTAAATGTCTTAACCAGGGTCACTCAACTAGCAAGCAGGGCAATGGGAATTAAAGTCTCTGATATTTAGGAGCAGAAAGGAGTCCTTAATGGCCTGATTAGCAGAGATGTGCATCCCTTCAGAGAGGGTGTCCTCCTCCTGGATGAACTAGGGGGGCTCCCATGGGGCTCCCACATTCAAATCACAGACCTGGCAGGAATTGAAACGCCCTCACTTTACAGCTGGGTTGAGCATGACTCAGGGACTTGCCCCAAGTTAACATCAGAAGCTGAGCCTGGAACTAGTACCCAGACCTCCTGAGTGATCTCCAGCACTTCCCTTACCCGGTCTCTCAGCAGCATGTGCAGAGAGGACGGCTGAGCCTCTGATGTGGGGCAGGAGGGAGGGAAAGGAAAATCCAGACAAGACACATCTGCTGGGACCAGCATGCGTCAAGCCACGTGTGTTCCCACAAGCAGATTTGTATCTCACAGTGTGAGCTTAACTCTGGCATACAGAGAGAGCTGAGGGCTCCCCTGCCTTTTCTCTTTCCAGCTGCCTGAGGTCTCAGGGTCAGTGGGACAAGGTCAGAGTCGAAGATTTTCCCCTGGAGAACTGGGGTTCACAGTCATTTTCGGGGGAGATGCAGGTCTGTAATCTTTTCCTTTCCACCTTTCCCCCCAATATTTCTCTCCCGAAGTGGACTCAAACAAAGATCCAGGGAAACTCAGCAAAACAAAAACCTGGAGGAACGGAGCAGATATAGCTCAAGGGCACCGTGCCTTGGGGGTTGATGGTGGGGAATATGGGCACCTCCAGGTGGTTTCTGCTGCTACCAGTGTGATACTGAATGGCTAGAGGATCAAGCATGGGTCCCGGGTCATCTTGTTCTACTTCCCCCACATACCCAGAATAACCTGATATTTACAAGAGTTTGCTTACATCCTTACTCGAAGCTCTCATCAAGTCCCTTTCACGGGGCATGTAATTTGGGGGACTCAGCTTTTCTGGACACCCCCCTTCCTTTCCAACTAACCCTACTCCTCCAGGAGGCTGATCTAGATTGCCTTGCTTCTGGATGAAAACTGGAGCCACCAATATCACGAGGGAGATTATGTGAGTGTGTGTACTCAATCTCTCAGTTGTGTCTGACTCTTTGTGACCCTGTGGACTGTAGCCAGCCAAGCTTCTCTGTCCATGAGATTTTTCAAGCAAGAATACTGGAGCAGGTTGCCATTTCCTCCTTCAGGGGATCTTCCCAACCCAGGGATCGAACCTGAGTCTTCTGCTTTGGCAAGTGGTTTCTTTACCACTGGGCCACCTGGGAAGCTATATATATATCCCCCCCGCCCCCCGCCTCAGCACCTAGCTACTAGCGTCCCATGCAGTTCTGGCACCATAGCAGAAATATTTCCTCCAACCCATTCTTCCATCAGCCCTCCTTTTTGTTCCCACTTCACAGCCAATCCCTATAAAGAAGCCCCTCCTCTCTTTCTCTTTCCTTTGATTCTCTGTGAGGTAAAGGGACCTCTGTGAGGCCACCATCGGGAGTAAATGTGTGTAACATGAGGCAGTACTTTTTTCTCAGAGTTCTTTCTCATGGAAGAGTGACTTGTTCAGAGAGGAGCTGACTGGTGCTTTTTGTTTGTGCTTTTTATTTCTTACGCTGAGATCCGGGCTTTAATAACCTTAGAATTCTTTCGGGAGTAGTTGTCCATCTGTTCATGGGTTGCGTGCGTGTGTGCTGAGTCGCTTCAGCCATGTGCGGCTCTTTGCAACCCTTTGGACTGTAGCCTGCCAGGCTCCTCTGTCCCTGGGATTCTCCAGGCAAGAATACTGGAGTGGGTTGCCGTGCCCTCCTCCAGGGGATCTTCTTGACCCAGGCATCAAACGTGCGTCTCCTGCATTGCTGGCGGATTCTTTACTGCTGAGCTACTGGGGTAGCCAGTAGCTCCTCAGAAGTGGTCCAATGACCCAGAGCTAGATTTCTGGAAAACAGGGCTCAGGTGTCTGAGGCAGAGGGGGGATCTCAGCTCCTGCGGGGTTATTCTGGGGAGATCCTGTCTTCTCCCACCTCTGCCCCTCCACAAATGGGACTGTATTTCTCCCAACCCACTAAATGAATGAGATGATGTCTCGATTGCGGCAGAGAATCTTCGGAGCTGGTCAAGACCCTTGCCACTTGCTTTGGTCACAGCTAGTTGCGGGTATTAGAAGTGCACCTGCTATTTCAGGGATTAAAAAAACACAGGGGAAAGATGAGGAGATACTGCAGAGTGTAAATGGCAGTTTATAGGAGAAACACCCCCACCCCCACCCATCTTTGATTGCATTGGCTGTGAACCGCCATTTTGGAGAAGGACCTCAAGGTGTGAGTTTAATCTCATGAGCTGAAAGACATGAGCCCTCTGATCTCATGGGTTGGGGGTTGGGCGTGGGGACAGGGAGAGACTCAGGTGAAAAATCAAATCAAATTGCTGCCACCAGAGGGCACATTTTCTAGCATTGGCTCAGAGCAGATATTAGACCTGAGTCATTCCTGAACTCCTGTGTGGATAAGAATTCCTGGAGTGCCTCCCAGACATCTGCTTTTTCAACAAGAACCTCAGGTCACGTGGTGCATGTGGGTCACAGTTCACACTTGGGGACATGACGGAGAATTTGGGTTCCTCCACTGCCTCTCTTCCCTGGTACCTCCACCCCAGGAACTTTCCAGTACCCCGACACTCTCCACTTCGATAACACACTTGTGTTTCAACCGGAACAAACCAGTGTCTAGACACTCTGCAGGGTTTCTGAAGATTGGATTTAGGACTTGAGATCTTCGAAGGTCGCTGAAGGACATCTCTTCTGAGCAAGTCTTCCTACTTATCCTCTTTCCCCTAGCCCTGTCACTGAGAGATGGCTGCACCCAGGAGGGATAACTTGCAGTAACATCAACAAGAAGCCAGGCTGAACTGTACATGACCAGCCCTTTCTCTGGGCTTGGGTGAAAGCACAGACTCTGCTATTCAACAAGTTTGGGTTCAAGTTCTGACACTGTGTTTTTGTTGTTGTTTTCTTTTTCTTTTTTAAAAAATTACCTGGTGACATTAAGGCTAGTTATATTAACTCTGTAAGCCTGGGTTTCCTTGTCTGTAAAAATATCGGGCTGGCCAAAAAGTTTTCTCCGTTTTTTTCATAATGTCTTACAGAAATAGGATAAAGAAAGAACCAACCAATTAAGGATTAAATGAGGTAATGTATACACCAAGGCATTAAAAAGGATTAGAAGCTTGAAGCTTGAAGGCAGTGTTTATGAATTTGGGCTTGTTTAATCTGGACGGGGGTGGAGGGGAAAGGAGGGAAAATGTGTATTTCCAGGCATCAGAATAATTAACACAGACATGAGTTCATGTACTTTTTATCCTTTCTCATGCGTGTTGATGTATACTTGATAACATAATTTTAAGTTTACCGAGTTGTACAATATTTTTAGATAAATTGGCAAATGAGAAAGACTCTTTGGTCAACCACATGCCTTGAATTGGGGTTTGGAGATGTAACTATGAGGTTTGTGGTCTTGCTTGAGTGGCTTCTTTTGAGAAACACTAACTCCAAGGGTGATGGACGGTTTTTGTCTGGTAATTGTCATGTGGAAGTTTTGTAAGGTGTTGGGGGTGGGGAGCAGCTATTCCTGAAAGAGAATTATCCAGACTGACATGTGACTGGAGGTTCATGAAAATCTCCACGAAGCTAGATACTAGCTAAGAAATGGCCAGGGTTTGCTCATTGATCAGCAGATTGGAGTGATTCATGGCCACTACTGGTGACATAGAAAGATAAGAGACTGGACACCAATGGCTCTTGCATTTCTTATTCATGATTCTGCATTTCCAGAGCTGTAAGAAAAACCCCACTTACCCCAGATAACCCCACCAGCTTATTTTAAGAATCAAAGGAAATCAGACTAGTGCTTTGAAAGAACTAAGGTGCTACACAAAGATATGATTATCTAACAATACTCACACTAATTATTATTATCTTAACTAATGGGACCAACCTTACTTTCTGAAGCTTTGATCTCTTTTCCAGCCTCTTCCTCCTCATTCCTGCTAAAGATATGTGAAGATTCTTTCTTTGCCTGAGTCTGCAAATCCTGAGCAATTTAAATCTTAACACTTGTGTTTGCTGACAGGGCACCCAAAATCCTGAATCAGATTTAATGCAATGTTAATGCTGTTTATTTTCCTTGGTGCAACAAGTTTATATTAGCCAGTTAATGGTTTACATTGTGCAAAAGGAGTTCTATCAGCAGGCACTTTTCTGTAATATTTGGGCAGTTGGAAACGTAATATTTAGATACAACCTGAGTTTAAAGCCTTCCTTGGACAGATGGCTAATTTTATTGATCTAATCTGACACTTAGGGATAGGTCCCTTGATCCTTTGCTGGTAATTCTTAGGGTGAGCAGAGACATAAATACACTGGATGATGTCTGTGAATTAGACGCTTATTTGTTTCTAATTTATTCTTTAAATACTTCAGTATAAATAGTCATGGTGTGAATTACTTTAATCTGTACCCTAAGGGCGCTTAATTAACTTTTGAAGTTATCCAGGGTAGAAGGTACCGCTCCAACATAAGAGTTTTTACTTTTTTTAATCCCTTGGTGATGTGCGGTACCAGTGGTTAAATATTTTGAACTTCACCTCTGTGCTGGCCAGTAATCTACACTCCAGGGCTAATTGGTTAGTTACCACCTGAAGAATTTTACTGCAAGGTCCACTGTCGAAGGTGGTTGGGGAAAGTACTTTGAGTGATGCTATCAAAAAATGCAGACTGGAGGGTTTGGTAATTAGCACAAATTGTGTTAGAAATGTTTTCATTAGCGAAATATATGGTTGGCTAGAAAGACTGTGTGTGCCCCTCTATTTTTGCATGGACAAAAAGTAACAATCCAGCAAGCCCCGAGGGTCAAGTTGCTTTGGTGTTGGCTCAGCGCTCCATTCACTCCTGTATCTTTCTCACTTGACCGTAGGCTCCTTTAACGGCCCTGGATGACTTGCTGATCCTCCCATTAGAATACCGATGCAATTTTGTATTATGTAATTCAATAATATCTGCCTCAGCAATGTGCTTGCGGCTGTAACAAACAACTTCAAAATCTCAGTGACTTGACCTAAAATTATTTTTCATTTACTCCAAGCCCAAAGTGAATGTTTCTTCATGGGCAGCTCCCCTGGGCTGCTCTCCTCCAAAAGGTGACTTGAAAACCTAAGTCACTCGGTCTTTAATACCTCCATCTTGTACTACCACCATCTTTAAAATGGGCCTCCAAGGTGTCATGGAAGGTAAATAGAAAGAAGACTTGTATGGGAGACATTTGTGTCCCGGGCCAGAACAGGATCACTGGGCCCCAACCGAACTGTAATGAAGCTGGCAAATGTAGTTCAACTGTGTACCCGGGAAGACAGTTACCACATGTGGTGAATTTTCTCTGAGGCAGTGCTTTTTTTTTGGAGCTCCTAAGAGAACAAATAAGGATGTTAAAAGGTTAAGTTATTTGAGACTTGCGCATGAATATTTGTATATGTGGCAGAAGTTGGCCTGGAATTTGCTTTCGTTGTAGTCTATGTGCTCAATCGTCCAGTCATGTCCGACTCTTCGTGATTCCAAAGACTGTAGCCGGCCAGGGTCCTCTGTCCATAGAATTCTCCAGGCAAGAATACTGGGGTGGGTTCCATTTCCTTCTCCAGGGGATCTTCCTGACCCAGGGATCGAAACTGTGCCTCCTGCCTTGCAGGCAGGTTCTTTTCCACTGTGCCTTCTGGGTAACTAAATACTACTTGTTGCTATGTATTTCCTACATTTTACAAAAAGCAAAATTTATCCCTTTTGAAAAGTGAAATAACTACCTGGAGGGTTAAGTAGAGTGAATTTCTAAGGCACATCAACTAGAACTCCAGTTTTTACCACAGTTTTCTAGAAGCTCCTTCTATTTGTGTCCCATAACAAAAATGACTATTCATGGTAGAATAATTTATTCAGTGACAGATGCATCTTAAAATACAAAAATCATATTTTAGACACCACAGCCTGCTTCGACGGGGATGAAGATGGTGTGGACTGATCCCCAAAAGATAAACTGATGTTTTGTTGAACCACTGTGTTTTCCAAAGCACTTTCAAAGAAATAATCTCACTTGATCTTGTAACCCTCGCCTCACTGGGAAGTCAAGGGCTGATGACTTAGCAAAGAGGAAACAGGCACAACCCAGGACATGAGCCTATCCCCTGCTGCTTTCCATCAGTGCAGAGGTGTTCTTGCAGCTGCTGGGTAAGAGCATGACCACTGTGACATGTTTAGCTCTGCAGTCAGGAGGGACCTTGCCAACAGGACTCACCCCCCTTTCACTTGCAGAAGCTCCATGCATGTCATGGGACACTCTGTGGAATGAATTGGTGCTGCTTTCAGTTATACTCCTGACTGGTTGATGTGTGTTTTGTAAAATACATGATGACTGAGGGGCTGTTTGCAAATGAGAAGCTGTTATCATGGCTGGAGGATGGCCCCAGAATTCTTCTAGTGTCCCCTACAGAAGACCCTTCTGGGGTCTCAGGAACACCCAGGATACTCAGCCTGGCTTTGTCATTTCCCCAAGCTTCCCATTCCTCCAACATGTAGCCATTTTCTTTAGTGGAAATGGTATTTGCTAGACCTTCAATGTGGCATATTTCAAAGGTTTATCATTCAAGTCTCAAGACTTTCTAATAATTTCTTAGGCATTTTTTTTTTTGATGTTCTAGGAGTTCCTAATGGGTGTAGTTAAACAAGTATGTCTTGAGGTTGGGAAATGAAGGATTCCTTTGATACCTGTTTGAGAGTAATTGATGGGCTTTGGCCACAACCTGCGCATATAACACACATCCCTGCAGCTTGGAAGAATTGTAACAAGAATCTAATCAACGGATGGGTTTCAAGCTTGGCTTCAAAAGTTATGGCTGCCTGATTCCAGATAGATTACTTCATGTCTTAGGCTCATAATACCTGTCAGATAAAATCTTATCTGATAAATCAGTGAGTTAATATAATGACTGGAAATGCAGCTAGGAAAGCACTTAAACATTTGGTACACAATGGGCACTCCAGAGTTAGACCATATTCATTAGGTTATAGTTTATAGAGTTTATATAGTGGTAGAGATGGTAGTTTTTCCATATTTGATATGGAAGATATTGACAACCCCAAATATTGACAACATTGACACAAATGTATAATTGAGCTTAGGCTCCCGTGAAAATGGAACTGAAAGGAATTTCATTTCCTTGGTTTCATATTCTAGATTCTTCAAATGTGCATCATCAAACAATGACTTTTGGTATCTAGATCAGTCATAAAGTTCATGTTATTGATGAAAGATCTGGAATCAGTTTAGAGTTTATAAAAAAAAAAAAAGCCAGGAAGAAATAATCAAGATACTGTATCAAGATTATATATATCTACTGTAGTGGTGATAGATTTTCATGAATCATCTGTATGGCTCCATATCCAAAAAAGAGGTTATTTGCAGTTAGAATGTATTCTAATAAGAAAAATTTTCCTTATCTACCTTCTTCGCTGTGGTATTAAGAGAATAAATATGAAAGATGCTGTTTCTATGATATCTGCTCTCTCTCTGCCTGTTTTGAGTCAAGTCACCTCCCTGCCAGAATAATCTTTCTAAATTGTAGTTCCAGTCCTGTCACTTTTGTGTTTAATAAAGCTGAACATCCAAGGTCTATCACAGTATGGCCTCCACTTCCTTTTCCTGTCTTCTCACTGAATACATGATCTCTATTCCAGCCAAGCTCGATTATTTGCTCTTCCATAGACCTCCTCTTTGCTTCCCAGTGGTGAACCTGTCCACATGTTGATATGCCTCACCCTTGGAATATCCTTTCCTCATCTCTGCCCAAGGAAATGCAATGACCCTTCCAAGCTTGGCTCAGTTTCCCCTGTTCTGTGAGGTCTTCATGTACCCTCCCAGCCAGAAGCCCTTTCTCTTTCTCCTATTTTGCTTTGCTTTATGTTTTTGGTGTGAGGAGCTTTCCTGGTGGCTCAGAGGGTAAAGAATCTGCTGCATTGCGGGAGACCCAGGTTTGATCCTTGGGTCGGAAAGATCCCTTGGAGAAGGGAATGGCTACCGGCTCCAATATTCTTGCCTGGAGAATCCCATGAACAGAGGAGCCTGGCGGGCTACAGTCCATGGGGTCGCAGAGTCAGACAAGACCCAGTGACTAACACATTCCTTTTCATGTTTTTGGTGTACTGAACCGTGCCTTCGGTTAGATTGGTATTTTGTGAAGGAGAGCACTCTGATGTCTTCACCTGGGTGTCCCCTCCATGGCCTGCTGGAGTGTCTAGCACGCAGTTGGTCTTTCCCAGACAGTTATGCAGTGAAAAACAATGGCCTCGTTTGGGGCAAATACATTTTAACATGGTGTGATTAATTTGATCATGCTCCCAGCTCCCAAATTCATTTCCTTCCTCACTCATGATACAGAAAAGATGTCGCTTCTCTGTGTCAACCTTTTTTCCCAACCTGAGCAGACGTTTGAAAACCCACACTGAAGAATGATTTAGAGAGGGAAATGGCCCAGGAGTCAGTGTGCAGCAGTATGTAATTTAAATTCTCCCTCCAAGTTGCCAGCGGCTATTGGAAATGTGGGTTTTTAAGGAGCGTCTGATTGAGTCCATACTGTGAAATATGTTATTTTTGATACCCAGAGAAGAGGTAGAATTTGAAGTAACAAGTTGGACTGCCTCAGACCCTCTTTTTATCACGGTTAGGGAGGTTAAGAAGCAAAGGCAATAATACTGTTTACTCATACATCAAAAGGTCGTGGGGGAGGAGGAGTTAAAGCAGGCCAGTGTGTTCAGTTCCCCTCCTTCCTCCATCTGTCTTTGAAACCAAAGGAACATGAGACTTGTGTGGGAATGGCATTGGCAGTATAATAGAAAAGGTCAGGTTGCAGGAGAAGGGATAAAGTCAGTCCATCTCTTGTAACGAGATCTGATTGTGAGGTTGGGAGGAAAACAGTACTCAAGAACTTGCTTCAGTTTTATTGTGTTGACCCTGGCTTGCTTACCAAGATCAATTCTGGAATCCTTGGAAAGTAAAGCAGCCAAACGCTAGAGTCTTTGTTTTGTAAGGGCTGTTACACCTGATAAAATGAATGCCGCGTGTGGCCCAATTGAAAGCAACCAAATTGATTGACCCATTCACTAATTGATTTCTTGATATATACATATACAAGTGTATTATGAGTGTGTGTATGAGTTGCTCCGTTGTGTCCGACTCTGCAACCCCATGGACTGTATAACCGGCCAGCCTCCTCTATCCTTGGAATTCTCCAGGCAAGAACACTGGAGTGGGTAGCCATTCCCTTTTCCAAGGGACCTTCTCAACCTAAGGATTAAACCCAGGTCTCCTGCTTTGCACGTAGATTCTTTACTGTCTAAGCCACCAGAGAAGCCCATATGTGTGTGTGTGTGTGTGTGTGTGTGTTCACTAAGTTGATTCAGTCATGTCTGACTCTTTACAACCCCATGGCTTGTAGCCCACCAGGCTCCTCTGTCCATGGGATTCCAGGCAAGAATACTGAAGTGGATTGCCATGCCCTCCTCCAGGGGATCTTCCTAACCCAAGGATCGAACCCGTGTCTCTTAATGTCTCCTGCATTGGCAGTATATATAAAGTAGAGCTGCATTATAATAACATTATAAGCTGCCTTATAATAGCAGTTGAAAATGAGCAAAGTAAATGATTTGATGCTGAAGTATTTAAGAAGTGATGTCTAAAATTCACTTTGAAATATCAATACATCAAAAATCAGATTCACTGGTGGAGACAGGATTAGACTATTGATACATGCTGACTCAGACAGTAAAAAATCTACCTGCCATTCAGGAGAGCCTGATTCGATCCCTGGGTTGGGAAGATCCCTTGGAGAAGGAAACGGCTACCCACCCCAGTGTTCTTGCCTAGAGAATTCCATGGACAGAGGAGCCTGGCAGGCTAATAGTCCATAGGTCACAAAGACTCAGACACAACTGAGCGACGTTCACTTCACTCAAACTCTCACTTCATCCATGTGGTAGGATTATACATATGTTCACTCAAACTCTCACTTTTCTATAATTTTTGATTATTTTCACAGTTTAAGTGAAAAGATGAACTAAGTATTAAGGAAATAAATGAAATGACTACAGAGTTTTCCCCATAAAGAGGGGTTCCATCATGCTCTGCTCTGCACCCAAATAACGGTGGGTTCTCTGCTCCATCCTGCTCCTGGCTCTGCGTTTCCTCTCCGCTCTTCTCTGCCCTGCTCCTTGCTCTCTGGGGCTGGGCTTGCTGCGTCACTTGGGCTGCTTTGCACTTGGCTTCTTTGAGTTCAGCTCATGAGAGAAATCGAAAGGAGATCAGGAGAGCGCAGGGGAGAGACTCTGGTGTACTTCTGCCATGACTCCACCCTCCTTTGGAGGCACTAAATTCCTGGCAGCAGTCACGTTTCTCTAAAACTGCATCTCCGGGCCATCCATGGCTTCTGACTCTGGCTGGCTCCAGGAACAGTTTTTTCTTCACTTTGCATTTTCTGCCCTGGGGTATTGGCAGCATCTCACTGGTGCTGGCCTCTAGGTGCATCAACACCTCTAGTTGTTTCTCAGAGCTGTTCACACGTCTGTTAAGTAGTCTTTTAATGACCATATTTTTAGATCAAATAAATTCTACTTCTTCCTGGGACCCTAATTGCTACTTTTGTTACCACTGCTGCATAATATGTCCTCTATTTCTACTATTTTCCTCCTTAGGTGTAACCATGAGGTTTTGATTTGTGTTTAGCTTGCATTCAGAACTCTCAGAGGATCAGGTCTGATTTAGCTTAAGGATGCCTGCTATAAATTCACAGAGTATCTACAGGAGCAAGGGAAACCTTTATCTTTTGAGAATGAGCTTGTCCTCTGGGCCCAAATCTGCTGGCTTCTTGGCTAAGAGCACATTGAGACTGACCTATCCTTCGCTGTGTGGTGTTGAGAAACTACTGCAGTGATGTCCAGGACTTTTAATAGAAATTTTAGGAACTCAGGTTTCTGGAACACGTATGAAATGAAGGCAAGATAATTCTTCATCTCTTGAGAAAGTTACCATGAACCTAAACTAACCTCTTAGAACTCCAGGGAATTTGACCTAAAGGGGAAGACCACAAGCTTGGACTTTCTCCCACTTCTGTTAGGTTTGTTGCTGGTTTCTATGCTAATCATATTTTTTCAACTCCGTTCTGATTTCTTGGCTATAAATATCTTGTACCTGATACTCTGCTGATTAATGTTTATTATTCAAACTTTAAAGAATTAATTAGTCAACACCCACTGTCTTCATTTGAATTTCCCAGGAACAGACCATAGGATAAATATTTGAATTAAAATCATTTATTTAAAAAGTAAAACAAACCAAAGCAGAACAACAAAAAAAGGACAGTGGGGAAGTGAGATAGGGAGTCCATTGAGAAGGCAGTCAGTGAAGGTTTTCTCATCAAGTGAGTTAACACTGTGAGTAATTAGAGCTTAGACTTATGGAAGAAACTCTAGAAAATGGTATAGAACAGGTGGCTCAGAGTTTTCCTACCTGAGGCGTGAGAGCTGTGGTATTTACATCAATTCCATCTGTCACCATGAGGCCTGCCAGAATTACGGTCAGGGAAGTTTTCTGTGTCTTCTGAGAAAACTCTTAATAAAATTTTTAAAATTTATTTTAACTGCACGGGGTCTTCATTGCCGTACATGGGCGTTGTCTAGTTGCAGAGGCAGAGGCTGCTCTCTAGCTGCGGTGTGTGGGCTTCCCATTGCAGCGGCTTCTCTTGCAGAGCATGGGTTCTGGGCGTCCTGCCATTGGGAGTTGTGGCATGTGGGCTCTAGAGCACAGGCTCAGTAGTTGTGCTGCACAGGGTCTTAGTTGCCCTGGATCTTCCTGGACCAGGAATCAAACCTGCGTCCTGTGCATTACAAGACGGATTCCTAACCACTGGACCACTAGAGAGGCACTGAGAAAATTCTTAAGGCGAAAGTTGCAAAGATTGGTAGCTGGAAGTGGGCTGGCAGGTCTGAAATGGCAAGGCCTGAGGGACTTTGGTGGGTACTAACAGTTTTTCTAAACCCATAATCAACTAATTTTATTCAGAAACTGAAGACTGAATTTCATTTACCATTTTGTTGGACAACCCTGCCTCCTCCTCTGCCCCCACGAGGAGTTTATGTCTTATGAGAAGATGGAAAAAAATGTTTGGATACCCTAAAGAATCCTAGTTCTCAGTCTCAACCTATTGATATCTCGAGATTTTCAGGGGAAATTTTTTTATATTGCAGTACAAAATAAAGGCTTCAGTGGGTAAAGAATCCGCCCCCTGCAATGCAGGAGACACAGGAAATGAGGGTTCTAATCCTTGGGTTAGGAAGATCCCCTGGAGGAGGAATGGCAACTCACTCCAATATTCTTGCTTACTCCAGTATTCTTGCTTGAAAAATTCTCTGGACAGAGTAGCCTGGTGGGCTACAACCCAAAGGATTGCAGAGACCTGGACATGATTGAGCAACTAAGCATACACACAAAATAAAAACTTTTGAGTAAACCAGTTCTCTAACTGGAGATATTCAAGAAGGGTGACTGTTTGGGTTTTAGATTCAAGAACTAGCATCACCACCAACTACCTTCTTCCACATAAAAAACCTTTATTCATTTGTACTAATTGAGAAGGCCAGTAGAAGTTGGAGACTTCATTGCTTATGGTTATGTTCTGTTTAGAACTTGAGTTTAGGTTGTTGATTGTTACAAAGGGGAAGAACCCACATTAACATTTAAAGGCATGTATTATGCCTTCACAAAACAATAGTGATAGTTAATGCTTTTATAGTGTTTGCGATGTGCCAGGCACTGGTAAGAGCACAGCCTCCTAAGGCTGGCATCATAGAATCCTAGAACCTTAGCACTAGAAGGAACCTTAGGGATAGCTGGCTAAGCCTATGTGGCTTAGTGAAGGTAAGTCACTTGCCTGGGGTCATGCATTTTGTTAGCAGCACAATCAGCACCACGACCGGAACCTTCTGACCACAGACCTAGAACTCTGTCTACTACAGCCACCATCCCTATGGCCATCGGGATAGGTAGAGACTCGTGTTTTCTTTTCATTGACTAGCTCTTTCCTTTTGAATTTGATTGTGTTATATGTTTAGAAGTAATGAACCCTTTGCCCAGGCTCATGTAACAGTGCCATGCTTGAAGAAACAAATGATACGTGAAAAGACAGCTCAAGCTACCTTTTCAGGAGCCCAAGCTCCTTGTTTGCTGCAAAATGCAGGGTCTGTGAAAAGCACTATTTTCTAAGCCACGGAGATCCATAGGTCAGTTCAGTTCAGTCGCTCAGTCGTGTCCGACTCTCTGCCACCCCATGAATCGCAGCACGCCAGGCCTCCCTGTCCATCATCAACTCCTGGAGTTCACCCAAACTCATATGCATCGAGTCAGTGATGCCATCCAGCCATCTCATCCTCCGTTGTCCCCTTCTCCTCCTGCCCCCAATCCCTTCCAGCATCAGGGTCTTTTCCATTGAGTCAGCTCTTCACATGAGGTGGCCAAAGTATTGGAGTTTCAGCCTCAGCATCAGGCCTTCCAATAAAGACCCAGGACTGGTCTCCTTTAGGATGGGCTGGTTGGATCTCCTTGCAGTCCAAGGGACTCTCAAGAGTCTTCTCCAACACCACCATTCAAAAGCATCAATTCTTTGGCGCTCAGCTTTCTTCACGTCCAACTCTCATCCATACATGACCACAGGAAAAACCATAGCCTTGACTAGACGGACCTTTTTTGGCAAAGTAATATCTCTGCTTTTTAATATGCTGTCTAGGTTGGTCATAACTTTCCTTCCAAGGAGTAAGCGTCTTTTAATTTCATGGCTGCAATCACCATCTGTGGTGATTCTGGAGCCCCCAAAATAAAGTCTGACACTGTTTCCACTGTCTCTCCATCTATTTCCCATGAAGTGATGGGACCACATGCCATGATGCATAGGTAGACAGAGGTATTAGAGCGGAGGAAAGAGTACATTTGTACAGCATCAAAATTCCCATCTGAAACTATCTCTACAGTGTGATTTTAAGGGAATTCTTCTAGGAAGCACCCTTGAAGGGGAAATTGAGGGGAAACTTGTGTCATAAGACATTGTCAGTGGCTTAGTTAATCGCTTGGCTTGCTTCTCATTGTTGGGGATAACCTTGAGGAATTAATCCACTATGGCTAAGTTCCAGGACACTTTATAAAGCACAATTATAATCATACCTTGTCAAGTACTATCTTGGGCAGAACTGATCCTGTAGAACTAAAGTTAGCAGACTTTTTCTGAAAAGGGCCAGATAATGAATATGTTATTTATTTCACTTTTACTTGTTGGGTCTGTATTGCAACTACTCAGCTCATTCATTGTAAAGCAAAAATAGTCATTGATCAATATGTAAATAAATGTACATATGTTTCAATAAAACTTTATTTACAAAACAAGCAGAGGGCCACACTTAGCCAGAACCCTAGTGAGCCTAACCCTTTAGACAGTGCACATCACCTGGCCTGCTGCTTCCTCTTGTTTGCTCCTCTGTGGTGTCTGTATTCACTATTAACATTATTGATAATTTTTTTTATTTTCCTGCTGAAAGTTTCCTGTGTCCTGGAAAATAGCTTGTCAGTTCCCAACACAACAAAGATGGGGGTATTAGAACAAGTCCAGGGAGTGTAGCCTTAGATAGATGTGAGTTATCCCATAAGTTCTCCATCTGATGTAGATAGTGGGCCATATATGACTATGTCCAAAACACACACACATAGAAAGCACTGGAGACCTGACCCACATCCTAGAACTCACATTCTGCTTATGTTTTAAAGTAATGACAATAACTCTGTCTTAAAGGAAAAAAAGGGAGTTCCCTGGCGGTCCATGGTTAAGACTCCACGCTTCCACTGCAGGGCACGGGTTTGATTCCTGTATGCCGTACAGTTGTTTTCAACAGTAACTATTCTCATGTAATTATGGTAGAAACTCTTTTATCCACTCTAATTTGGAGTGGTCAGTTAATAAGAAGAGTAAATTAGGGGGATGATTTAAATATAGATATATTTTATTTTCAGTTGAGAGATAGTAATGGGAGACTTATGTCATAATATTTGGATGTAAGGATAATGCTTCTTTTTTTAAAAAACATGGGCCCACTAATTAGAGTTCTTGGTCATCTGTCACACCTAGACTGCAACAACAGGGCATTATCTGAGTGCAGAAAGTTTCCAGACATTTCAATCTTTTAAAGTAGCTTCAATTGTTGCTTGGAAAGTACCATTACTGAGTTATCCCCAAGCAGTCAACCTAGTTTTTACAGAAACAACTTTTTCTTGTTATATTTGTATTTCATCCATTTACAGAATGAAAGGTCATGTAATTAAAATAACAACTGGGAGCAATGCAGCTGACTCTTGGTAAATAAGCACACTGCTCAGCTGTGGGGGGCAGTGGGTGCCCAAGGGCCATAAAGAGAGTGGAGCCCTGCCAGCCCAAGCCTTCCAGGGGCACTGGCGGCCATCAGTATGAGAACCCTTGAGAGGGAATGGAGGATGTTGGTTAATACAAGAAATAAGTTGGACTTTCTTTTGCTCAAAGTACTTTTAAAAGTTGTTTTGTTTGGGTTTGTTAAAACAAGATTCCTGCCCTCTTGTTCATACTCATATTTTGCACAGGTAATTTCTTCAAAGTAGACTGTACACAAGCTTCTGCCAAACCCTGATGAAATTGTCAGCTAACTTGGCCTTGGTGGAGTTCAAATCAATGAAATTAATCAATGAGCTGAGTACCCTTCCAATCGGCCATGAACCTGTGTCTTCTGTTAAAAAAAAAAATGCAGTGATTAGTAAATTATTTCGGAATCAAAAAAACTTAAACACGTATAGCTTTACTACATGCCAAGCATTATTTCAAGTGTTTAGAAATAACAGACTTTTATTCCTAACATTTCTTAGATGTAGGTCTTATCCCATGGCCATTTTGCAGATGAAGAGACAGAGGCAGAAAGTTGAGTGGCAGTCACCAATAGCAATCAATGGCAAACTCAAAACTGGGCTTTGAGCATGGCAGGCTGGGCTTTCTTTCTAACCTTGTCCTTCTGCCTCTCTGGGGCTGAAGTTGTCCTGCAGAGAATGGGTTTGAAACTTGACCCAAATGAGTACTCTGACAGTCAGATCCTTTATGTCTTATAGTTCACTCCAATAAGCACAAATGATAGGTTCTCAGTAAAGTGTATCATGAGGTATCAGCCTGGGAGGTATAAGACAAGCTCAACTTCCCAAATCCCTAGTTCCTCAAGGAGGACTTGGTGGCCATGGTAGACTTCCAGTCCAGAGGAGGTCCTGCTAGGCATGGCCCTGAGTAGGAGTTGACCAAGCCTCTTTAATCCTTAGCCACGGACCCTGAAACTCCAGCATACTTGGCTTTTATGGTTATAAAATTGGCATTAGAAAGCCAGGTTGCTGAACTGAATATCCGAGTGTAATTACCACCAGCACCATCTTGCTCTGCTTTACCCAGAGTGTAAAATTGTGAGTAGACATAACTCCTTGGCACCTATGAAATGATGACCAACATATGAACATGCTCAGTCAGTCATGTCTGATCTAAACAGACCCAGAAGGGGCTGAACACAGCAGGCTTGACCAGAGCCTACCACAGAGATCAGGCACAGTAAGGACTCCACCAATATATTAAGTGGTTTTTGTTGTCTTCAAACAAGAAGTATCTATGCAGGCAATGATAGAAGTATTGGAGACCGCAGATGATATAGTTACTCTTTTCTATATCATCAGCATTGCTACTGGTGATTGATTTTGGAGTCAGAGCTATTGTGCAATCATGCCTGTTAGATTTGTGACTTTAGGTCAAATTCCTTAATTTTTCTGAAGGTCAGTTTTTTTTTTTTCTTAATATGTAAAATTTGGATTCATCTTTTACCTTTTGGAGTTTCCTGAGTTAAATCTTATAATGTCTAGGTTGTGCCTAGCTCAGAGCTTAGTTTGCAGGAGTTTCAGTGGTATTCTTTACATAGCTCTTTGCAAAGAAAGAATCATGGAAGGCAGAACCTAACCCTACATCTCTGACTTTAGATCAAGTGTCTTTGCTCTTTATCACACATTCTCTGAAGGCAGGCATATTTATGTAATGAACTGTAAGGCAAAGGAACTATCCAGTCGGAATGTGCATCCAACTGATCAGAAGAAGATGAATTGGTGCTCTGAATTGAGAGACAGAAGTGAATGTCATTCATGTCCCGATTGAGGGTGGACAGGAACAATGACAAATAAACCCGATTGGGTGTGGACAGGAACAATGACAAATGAACGGGTATTTGCTAATCACTTATTTGTGATTACATATTCACTTATTTATTCAGCAGTTGTTTATTTAGCAAAAACTATATGCCAGGTATTGTGCTAACTGTTGGGAATAAAGTGAATGAGAAATAGAAACATTTCTCTAAAACTCATTAACGCTCTGCAAAATTCCAAAGGTATAATGATTCCTGTTGGAAATAGAAATTACTTAGTTGGTAATTTAACTGTGTTAGATTTAAATCATCTGATTACAGATTACAGAACTAATTAGAAAGCTGAAAGGTACATTATGAACTGCTTTTTCAGTATAATTTCTTAATATAGACCATTATTAATGTATTTTTATTTAAACGGGAATTCATTGTGTAGGTTAGATGGTCTAGAGATTTAAAAAGAAACTGTTAAAGATAAAAGGGCTTAAATGTATGGTAAGGCTGTTTTATTATATTACTTAATTTTCTTGACATCTTCTAGCACTTTTAATATAATTAGTAAAATAGCTGTAGGCTTCTGAGGTTATGAAAGAAAGTAATTTTGAAAATGATAAAATGAAGAAAACATTACTGGGAAGGAAAGGACCTCCAGTTTAATAGTATTTATTATGCATTTTACTATTTTCATCTTCTGATCAAATAGAAAGCCCTCATTTTGCAACTGGACTTTAACTAGAGTCTGATTGAGGAGTCCACATTTAAGATTGAGAGTGGAGTTTTCAGTTCCTGAGACTGATCCATAAGTTGAGAAAACATAGGGCTCCTATCAATTCTTGGAGAGGAGTGGTAGTTTTGTTACAGAATGAAGCTTCGGACAATCTAAATGCTAATTTTTCAGACTATAAGAAGGAAAACGATGACAAACATTTGCTTTTATTTTCCTTATAAGTTACATAATTCCATTGTCTAGACAGTACGAAGTTAACCATATTGTTGAGCAATCCCTCCTCTGGTTGTGTAGACCAGATGTGTGCTCTTTCTTCAATACTGGGGCAGTTTTAAGTGGTAGGAAGAGTACTGGGTTATAAGCCAAGAGACCTAAGTACAAGTCATCTCCTCATTATGTCCTGTATTTGAGTCATGATCACTACACATTGTTATGACGGAAATACTAGGGAAACCCTTTGTGACTCATCCCATTATTAACCCCCAACCCCTGGCCTCTGTGGGGAGAAGGCATGGGACGGCTTCTTTAGATGGTATGAAATAGAACCTCTTTAAACTCACATCTCATACCAAATCAGCCTCTCCAGGATCCACTCTTCCTCTAGACTTGCCTTTTTAAGATACCATCTCCCTTCCAATTTTCCAAGCTTGAGACTCTGGAGTCATATTTAAGTCCTTTTTTCTTCAATACTAACTGATTCTTCTTCCTTGAAAGTTGCTCTTTTATTTCCCTCGCTTCACACTTCCAGTTTCTAGATCCTACTTCAGACTCTTTTTACTTGAGGCTTGCAGTAGACTCTTAACTAATCTGCCTTCAGTTGTTCTGTCTCTTTCCCATCTGTACTAGTCAGGGTTAGTGAGGTTATGTTACAGTGACAGATAATCAGAAAATCTCAATGGCTTAAAACAAAATTTACCTGTAGTTTGTTACATGGTCATCATAGATTCCAGGACTTGATTTCCATTGTATGTTCACTCTGACTCAAGCTCCACTCTTTAAGATTTTGTCAGTTCTCAAAGGAGAAAGGGGTGCAGTATGATTTCACTCTGATAGTTAAATGTTCTGTCCTGGAAGTAACACCCTAGCTTCCACTCATAGCCGTTGGCCAGAACTAGTCACACAGCAGAAACGTGGAGTCCTTTAATGCAAGTGGAGAAGTGAATATTGGGGAGCATTAGGGAGCTGCACTGTTCCATCCTACAATGAAGGCCAGAATTCTCCACTGAAGACCAGGTCTTCCAATGAAGTTCATTGGAATCTCTGCAAAACATGCCGTTACTTAAAACCTTTCACAGTTCCCACTCTATCAGACAACCTAGAATTCATGGATCTCTAACATGTATGGAATAATCACTATTTCTCAAGCCCTTATTATGTCAGACACCCTGCTATATTCTTTGATCCATTATATTATCTATCTCTCACAACAACTATTCAAAACAGGCATTATTATCCTCGTGTGACAGATGAAGAAACTGAGACGTAAAGAAGGTTCTGGTTTGAACTTCTCCAAAATCAGACCATGTGGCAAAGACTTGGATACTCAGAAGCCCGGTGAGGGAGGGGAGTTGTGATAACAGCAAGAGAGGAGTGTCAGTGATGGATAACGAGTGGTTACCACTGGGGGCTGCCACAGACCACCTGAGAGATTGTACAACAGGGCTGTACACTGAAGGCAAGGAACTGGGCCAGTTTTCCACCAGCTTCTACACGTCATTGCTTGAGGGCTGCTCTAATATGTTAATTCCCCAGCACCTTTCCCCGGCCCTACCCACAAGCCAAGCACATGTTGTCAGCCCTTCTGCAGAGGTGAGCAGGCTGTCAGCTTTCTGGAAGTGTTAATTCCCCGAGGGGATATGGGCATTGGCAGCTAATGCTAAAGAGAGGTGAAGCTTCTTGCATAAGGAATGCAGCAAATACTCTTATCCACCACTATCCACAAGGACCTCCCACTGTTTACTAACTAACACTGGAGGTGGATCTGAGTATCCGCCAAAACGAATCACTGACCACTCTCCAAACCATCTTGTCCTTTTTCTTTCTCTCCCTGTGTTCATACCATTTTTTCTTCGGGGAGTTCTCTTTTTTCCATGCCTCCTATTTAAATTCTGTGTTCTCTGCTCAGCTCAAACAACACCTTCTCCATGAAGCTTTCTTTGATCACCCAAAAATCTGCTTTCACCTCTCAACCCAGCCATGATCAGTATGTTCTTTTAACACTTCCCCTGGCCTGTCTTGTGTTACAGAGATGCATGGACAGGTCTTTCTCTGGATTAGACTATCCTGGAGGGCATAAATCCTATTTTATTCCATTGCTTCAAATGCTTGGTGGAGGAAGGCAGGTAAATATGACTGGATGTGCGCACACCTCCATAGGCACATTCCTTTCACTTTCAGTCCAGGTTGGCCAACTTTGCCAAACATCACACTGAAGTCTGGATTTCAGGAGGAGGTGGTTTTCTACTTTTCTGCTCAATGCACCACCATCAGCTTCTCTACTTACCGGACTTCTGGCATCTGTGTTGCCACTTGCAGTGTCTGCTCCTGAGAGAGACAGGAGAGGTTGCTGACCGATGAGGACAGGGTAGTCTCTAGCAGCCTGTGGCAGGTTCCTTTCAGGTGTCATATCTGGGGGATGCATTCTTGTTCAGTTGCTAAGTCACATCCGACTCTGCGACCCCTGGACTGAAGCACACCAGGCTTCCCTGTCTTTCACTATCTCTTCGAATTTGCTCAGGCTCATGTCCAGTGAGTTGGTGATGCCATCCAACCACCTCATCCTCTGTCATGCCCGTATCCTCATAACCTCAATCTTTCCCAGCATCAGGTCTTTTCTAATGAGTCAGCTCTTCCCATCTGGTGGCCAGAGTATTGGAGTTACAGCTTCAGCATCAGTCCTTCCAATGAATATTCATGGTTGATTTCCTTTAGGATTGAATGGTTTGATCTCCTTGCAGTCCAAGGGACTGTCAGGAGTCTTCTCCAGCATGACAATTCAAAAGCATCAGTTCTTTGATTCTCAGGCTTCTTTATGGTCCAACTCTCACAGCCATACATGACTCCTGGAAAAACCATAGCTTTTACTAGACGGGCCTTTGTTGGCAAAATGATGTCTGGGGAATGCATACTCGTCCTTGTTGTTCAGTCGCTCAGTCATGTCTGACTCTTTGTGACCCCATGGTCTATAGCACGCCAGGCTTCCCTGTTCTTCACCAACTCCCGGAGCTTACTCAAACTCAGTTCCATTGAGTTGGTGATGTTATCCAACAGACTCATCCTCTGTTGTTTCCTTCTCCTCCTGCCTTCAGTCTTTCCCAGGATCAGGGTCTTTTCTAATGAGTCGCTTCTTTGCATCAGGTGGCCAAAGTATTGGAGCTTCAGCTGCAGCTTCTGTCCTTCCAATGAATATTCAGGACTGATTTCCTTTGGGATTGCCTGGTTTTATCTTTTTGCAGTCCAAGGGTCTTTCAAGAGTCTTCTGCAAAACCACAGTTTAAAAAGTATGAATTTTGAATGCCTGTCATTATTCCCATTCAAAATGGCAGTGGAATGAAGATGGTTTGCCTCATTCAGGGGACATGACCGGGAGAGTGTGATTAACCTTCTGGGGACACATCTTATCGCCATAAACCGTATACCAAGGGTTGCTGATAGACAGGAGGCAACCAAAATCTTCAGCTTTGTGTATTCAGAACTGGAAAGAGGAAGCCACTCTTCAAGCATTTTCATTTGCACTTTAAGTGGTGCAGGCTGAAGAAGGGAATTCCACCTGACCCTCTCTCACTTCCAAAGAGATACTCTCGTGTTCCTGGGGATCACCTTTCAGGTTTCCATGGTACACTGGAGCTCCATGACGAGAAATAACAGCAGGATAGGTGGCCCTGGCATCCTCCATGTGAGAAAACCTTATGTCGAGGTTTTCTCACGCGGCATCTGGACTGTTCCTTGGGAATATTGCTCTTCCGCTTTGAAATGCTGAGCCCAAAGAGGCACTTTGGACACAGGTAGTAGCAATTCATTCTAAAGAAAGAATGAATCTATCTCCTCTTTTCCCCTCATAAGATTATATTCTTAGTCAAATTCTTTTCTAAAATACTAGAGCTAATAGCTGCTTTCACAATTTCCCCGCACAGCAAATTTTTAATTATGTAGTGGACTTAAAAAAAAAAAAAGGCAGCATTTTCTTCTATCTGTTTTAAATGAGTTGCCTTTCGATTTCATTGACTGCCCCTTTGTTCTTACAGGGCGAAGAGTTTGTTTGAAGAATGACTTTGTCATGTTTCATGTGACTGTCTCCATGACTTAAACAAAAAGTCTACCAGAAAAACCTTGAAAAATTCAGCTTCTTAGTTGTGAGTCTCCCGCAGGAGCAGGCAACCTCACAGTTTGCTTTTATCTCTCAGATTCTGCAGTCCATCCCATTTATAAAGCACTCATGCCCCCTCATTTTGCTGTTCAACAGTAACCAAGTACCCGCAGTCATTGAGTTAATTGTTATTCCTATATCAAAACTACATAAAGATTCCAGACATACGGAGAGGACAGTGCTCACATGTACATGTATAGACAATTTAAGTCCACTTTGCAAAGGCACGTGTTGATATTAGGAAAATTTTGTATATACATGTGTAAGCAGGTTGGCCAGGGCTGGGAGCGGGGGGCAATGATTAATCAAGAACAACATTTGGAGGAGTCAAATCTTGGGCCAGTGTTGGAGGGAAAGGGCATAATTTTATAGCAAGTTATGTAAACATTTATTATTATCATACTTGGTGAGATAGTTGATATTTCTATGGAGAACCATTAACAATTGTTAAAAATAAATCCATTCCTGCTCTCCGTCTATTCATCTCTCTATGGAACACACAACAGAGATTTGCCCTTATGAAAAACTGCTCTGTTGGAAAGCTCCTTTCTTGTGTTCTGTTTGTTTTTAGGTTGCAGCTTTTATTTCTGCCTTTAAGCCTCTGACTCCATATGCTTTTCATTTCCACTCGGAGGAGTTTGTACTGCGGTCGACCAGAACTTCTAGTCTAATAAGGCTTTTTATTTTTGATCTTTTAATTGTCTAGTGTTTCAAAGTACGAAGACCTTTTGCTTTCTAATCTGGGCTTGGTTGCAGTTGTCCTCATAAGTGGTGTGGTGGGAAGAACATGGGATTTGAAGGCAGAAGACCTGGGTTTGAATCCCAGTCTTAGCTGTGTGACTTTATAGATAAGACCTTCAACCTCTCTGAACTTCTGTTTCCTTGTTTGCAAAATAATGGAGAACAGTACTTGTTGCCTCCAGAATTACAGCAAGGATTAAATTTAGCCACATATGTGATGTAAATTTTAAATGTGTTATTTAAATGATTAGTGCTGTAATTGTACAGGCACTGCTTGGAGACTTGGTTGCCAACAATTTCGCCTTTAAGATCATCTTCTATTTCTGAAACACTTTAATTGTAAACAGTTACCCACACCGAAAGCATGTTTTTCCTTATCAACCCCAAAGATACCTTTGGGGACTTCATGTGTGGTTCCTCAAGATATAAATGGTGGAGTTATAGGTTTTATGGGGTTATTGCCTAATGTCAGTGCATCTTACTAAATTACCAACAAGAAACCAACATTATCCTTGCAAGTCTTTATTCTTCTTCATAAAGTATAGTGTGTAAGCTTTGATGTCTACACATGTGACTCCCATTTAGGGAGCCATCTGTAGGAAGGTATTAATATTTCTCGGTAAGCATTCTGTTGGGTTGATATGCACACTGGGAGATGCAGGTGGAAATGGATATCTATTAAGGAAAAGTAGATTCCAGACCCTGGTCTCAGGCTTGCTCCAGGTGTACACTCATTAGGAACCCTTCATATTGATGTTTCTTTCATTTTCCTTATTACTCCATCTATCAGCTATAGTGTTACTAAATAGCAAACCACTCCAAAACTCAATGATTTATAAGAGCTATTATTCATCCTCACTCATGTCCCTGCAACTTGGCTGGGGCTAGACCCAGTCTGGCAGTGCTGTTTCAAAGTGCAGGTTTTTCTGGCTTGACTCGTAACATTTTCGACTTGGGTCAGTCCCACATTTGTCTTATGTCTTTTCTGGTTGAAGGGGCTGTCATGGCGATAACAGAGGCACAAGGGGCAAGCCCAAGTGCACAGACCATATCAAACTTCTTATAATACCATGTCTGCTGTTGGAATAATACTGCTAAGTTTAAAGACAAGGAGCGGGTCAACAGATACACTCTGCTTACCCTGAAGCCAAAGCAAAGCGCATGGCCATACCCAGTGTCAAAGGGGTGGGTACATAATACTCTTTCCATTTTGGAGTATGGGGAGGTTGAATATTCTTTATCAGTAATCTAATAGGCTGATTGCCAAGTACGTATGTTGAATTCTTATAAATAAAATACATATGTGTGGTGAGACTCTACAGTATAAACCTAAAAGCTCCAATGCGCCTCTACAAGGGCTATCCTGAAATGACACATAGAGGATGAGTCTCTCACACAGAACCATTTCCATTGTTAAGAAAGGTAAGAAAGGCTGTAGGTTTTACAGGTTTGTCTTGGGTCTAGCTATGATTCTTCTATTCCGCTCCCTTTCAAGAAAGTGTATCTACCTTGACTTATTTTTTAAAAAGCAAATCACTCTTAAAACTTTGGTCCTTTGGTATGATTAATCATGAATTGCTTGTAATAAAGCTCACACTGATGGCAACATGCCATGCCTAAGACCCAAAGGTAGATTCCACTAACCAGTAACCAAAGTGCCTGGACAGTTGATTACAGAACAAAATCCATGGAATGCTGTAGTGATCTGGGCTCTATGATGAACTTTTTATGAGTTTGGATTTGAAAAGGAAAGCATGTTTGTGCTAGTAATCAAGACAGAGAAGGACCATGCTTGATCTTTGAATGAGTGGGTGTTTTACCATAATATACTTCAGAAGTTTAAAAATATATATAACTGATGAAGAAGGTATAGATGGACAAACTGTCTAATGGGGATGACCAGGGGTGTGTTAGGAGAGTTCCAATATTTTACCACATGGAAAAGGTTAGAAAAGAATCAATTGCAAATAAGAATTTAATTGATATTTTAAAAAATTAGGCTGAAACTGAGAGGAGGATCCTGACTTGAAATTTATAACTGTATTATTGTTGCTGTTCGGTTGCTAAGTCATGTCTGATTCTTTGTGACCCCATGGACCTTAACCTGCCAGGCTCTTATGTCCATGGGATTTTCCTGGAAGAATACCAGAGTAGAATGCCATTTCCTTCTCCAGATATAATTGTAAACCTTTCTACATACCCAGAATGCACCCAAATGATAAATAAGATTACGATGATGGTCATCAGACAGCTAGTATAAACTACCTCCCACACTTCTAGTAGGAAAAATGCTTACGTAAGGCAGAATGTATTCCATTGCTAAGCTAACCTTGTTTCTCAATTGACTGTGGATTGAAAGACCATAGTTTTATGCTATCTACTTTGTGAAGGCAAATATCACATTATAGGTAGTACAAGTAGAAACTCTGAAATGTGGAGGAATACTTGTTACGTATTTAGGGTTTGTGATGTTGAAACTGCAATATACAATCAGAAATATACAGCCCGAGAATCATTGTTAAGACACTTTGGGAAGTTCACACATCTACATCTGGTTACACCCAACATTCATGGTCAGGAAATTCATTAGAAATGATGTGTGGATGAGAAAATAGTGTCTGTGGGGTATTGATAGCATCAGTTTAGAAAAAAAAGAGTGGTTTCCACCCAGTCCCTTTATAGGAGAAACCCAGGCAGAAAGATAAAAAAACTCTTGATTCTTATTGCTTTAACTATTCTAAGTGAAGCTAAAGAATTGTTCTACAGGAAGCAATTATTAATTTTTGATGATGATAATATAATCAACTTACAGATATGTACTCTAGTAAATTGAATCATTTGAATTCCAACAGAGGTCAGTTTAACTCTGAAGTCCATTTCAGCTAGATTTAGTAGCCTCACAATATACTCAGCTGCGTCTCATTTAAAGAGAGTGGCATCTTCTTTACAAAGGAATTCCAATTAATAAATGTCAAAGGAATGAGAGAAATAGAAAATCACTATTAGTCAAATGCTACAATAATAATGAATGCAGGCAGGATCCATCAATGAACATTTCCAAAGTTTGAAGAGAAGAGGAATAAAAATATCTCCCCACCGAAAGATACTTATTAATTCCAAAGGGAAAAATAGTAACTTTACAATGGAAGAACTTGGCAGACAGCACTGTATCCAAATGACCCAGTTTAACATCACCCGTAATAAGACATATTGACATTCTGTAACCTTTGATATGATGAATTAAGAAGGGCGTCACCTCTGTATGGTTCTTGCCCAAAATATAGGACCTCAATCGAATCACGAAGAAATTTCATAAAACCGAATTGAGGGATATTCTACAAAATAAGTGACCAGTACTCTTCAAATGTATCAGAGTCATGAAAAACCAGGAAGGATTTAGAAATTGTTGCAGATTGAAGGGGTTTAAGGAGCCATGATAATTTAATGCAAGATAGGGTCCTAGACTGGATTCTAAAACGAAAAAGGGCATCAGTGGAAATACGGGCAAAATTTGAATAAGGACTCTAGTTAGAAATGTTTAAAACAACTAATTTCCTGGATATTATCATTGTGCTAAGATTATGTAAGATGTTGACATTAGGGGGAGCTTGGTGAAGAGCATATAGGAACTCTACTATTTTTACAAATTTTCTGTTAAGTCTGAAATTTAATAAATGAATACAAAGTTTAGAAAAATAAAAAGATAATGTTATAGCTTAAATTAGTAGGGTCTATGGATCTTATTTTTTACTAAAGAGTCATCCTTTTACCCGATAAAGACATTTATCATTATTATTTACTTATTCAGAAACAGAAATTCCAAGGATTTAAAAAATATCTTGGCAGTGAATTTCAGATTACACAATTTTGTTTTAGCATTAAAGCAGTCATTGGGTATTTTATTCCTTTTGATTTTGCCCACTGGATTTTGGACTCTTTCTCCAGACTAGCATTTATGAACCATAAATCACATCAGAAATGGGAGGAAACCTTTGAAGAAAGATTTCTGTTCTAACCCAAATTTGCTTGACTCCTTGAGTCTGTCCTGATTCTTTGGGAATTACCTGATGTTTAAAGTCTAGCTTATCAGGCAGGGGTGGGGGGGAAAAAGTGAGACTCATTCATTAGGAAGTGCGATTAGTCCCGAAGGGCTACACGTATTGTTCCTAGGTTCACTTTCCAAATATCAGCACTGGGAGATGTTCCGATAACTCTGGGTGCTGAAAGCCTCAAACCATCAGAGCTGTGTCTGGGCAACTGCCCCCATTTCCTGCCCCTGGTGTCAGGTAGAGAGAAGCAGCCAAGGAGGAGACAGCCTGCAGTGGGGTGCACACTCCATGAGTGTCCAAAGACAACATTTGTCCAGTGATTTCAGTCAGCATCCAGTGCGGTTCAGTCCAAAGCCACGGTGTGTGCAGACCAGGAGAATGGCTTCCAGAAAGCTGATGGCTTCAAGGGTTTATGAAGCCTTGAGTGGAAAACCTCTCCAAGCTCAAGAAGATGGGTATGAGAAGAGCTGTGGCTGAGAGGAGGGGACAGATGACTTGGTAACATGCTTGACCTAAGAACCTTTACTGGTGATGCCTCTCTGATGTTTCCTTCTTTTCCTTCTGAACCACAGTCGGCATTTTTCAGAGGCTTCGGTTTTGAATAATGTGGCTCCAACTGTATGTGAACAATGTCTGAGTTATCTTCGGAGATGATTTCCTAGCTACTCTTTTGCACAGCTATCTGATTGGAGAGACAAAAGGCATCTCAACTCCTTGTACTTCTCTGTTGCTCCCTTGCAATGTGGCAGCCTACAGACAGCTCCCTTGCTCAGTCCAAGTGAGCCCACGCTTTCCCAAGCCTCTGTCTCTGGACCACCTTGGGGGCTGTAAAACACTTAATGGAAGTTCGTAAGCTGGGGCTTTAAGTAAATTTAAGGCATTAAGTACTCTGTTAGAGAACTGTTTGAATGCCTATGAATATGAAAGTTTACTTCCGTTAAGTTATGCAAATACATATAAACGGTAGTCCCCAACCTTTTTGGCACCAGGAACCAGTTTTGTGGAAGACAATTTTTCCATGGACTGGAGGTGGAGGATGGTTTGGGGATGATTCAAGGACATTGCATTTATTCAAAACTTTATTATGTTTATTTTATTCTATTGTATTTTGCATCAGTTCCACCTCAAATCATCAGGCATTCAATCCAGGAGGTTGGAGACTTCTGTATGTAAATATAAAATGTCTATACATTTATCAAACATTAGCCAAAATCATTGAATGTTTATTATAGATTAAGCACTACTTTGAGTACCTTGCACTAATTTAATCCTTATACAAGATTGGGATACAAGTACAACTATTATTCCCATTTGATAGTTGGAAAAACTGAGGCACAGAAAAGCTAAGGAAGTCCCTTTAGTAATTACAGCTGAGTAATTACAGTTGAGTGATAGGGACAGGTCATGAATGGAGGCAATATGGCCCAGGGATTGTGCTCTGGGTCGCTACAGCCCTGGGCTTTGGCTTGTATTTTGCAATGCAAAAGAAAAGTAGTGTGTAGGCCAGACTTTGCTTCCTCAGATGTCCATTACTGTGAAAAAATAAAAATTCTATTTCTATAGTGTTCCCTTGTCCACTTGTTACTCTTTACCTATAAAGCATCCACATACTATGTAGCTTACATAAAGAAGTTAGCGTAAACCCTAGTGAGTTGGAATAAAATTCAGGACATCCTGGCAAACACATAAGTGTGGCTTGTCTTTGCCCAGTCTCCTAGCAAGGTGGCAGACAGGAGTCACCTAGCAGCTATTTACTGAGCATCTGCTATGTGCTGGGCACTGTTCAAGATACAGGAGATGCCTTAATGAGCAAACACAGACACAGATCTTTGCTGTCATAGAGCTTCTATTCTTGAGGGAAGAGAAAGACAATAAACAATAGCCTGCAAATAAATACATAAAGAATACTAGTAGTGCCATGGAAGAACTAGAAATACTTCTGAGTTTGGAATAAGAAGAGCTAGGCAGGGACAGATATGGGCTGCCGTTTCCAGTAGGATGGTCAGGTCAGTCTCACGGAGAAGATCAAAAGACTCCGAGGAGGTGAGTTAGCAATATAAAGAACCGCCAGTAAAAACATCCTAAGGTGGGAGTGTGCCTGACAGATCCCAGGAGCATCGAAAGGCCAGAGCATCTGGAGCTGAGTGGTGGGAGATGAGAGAACAGAGTTACAATCAATCGGGGGTCAGATGGGGTAAGAGCTCGAGGGTCACTTTCATGCTGAGTAAGTGAGGAGCCACTGCAGGGTTTTGAACAGAAGAATCGCCTGGTTGGATTCTCTTTTTAAAATAACACTCTGGCTGCTGTGTGGAGACTAGATGTGAGGGGGTTAAACATAGAAACAGGGAAACCTGTTAGGAAGCCATCACAGTAGTTTGGGAGAAAGAAGATGGTGACTCAGTCTGGGATGCGTCAGCAGAGGTGGTGAGGAGTGCTTGAGTTGTGGCTTTATTTTGAAGATAAAGCCAAGAGGATTTTCTGATGTGTTGGATGTAGGTGTGAGTAAAACAGAGGAGGCAAGAATGATGCTAAGATTTTTAGTCCAAGCAACGAGAAGGACTATGTCAGTTTGGATGAAGGAGACTGTAGGTGAAGTGGGTTTTGGTGGTGGTTGGCATCAGGAGTTCTGTTTTGGGTGTGTTCCATCTGAGATGCCTGGTAGACATCCACATGTCAGGAAAGCGGTTGAATACATGAGTCTGGAGTTCAGAGGAGAGATCAAAGCCCAAACAATGGTATTTAAAGCCAAATGGAGAGAGATCAGGCTGCCTAGGTGGCTCAGTGGTAAAGAATCTGCCTGCCAGTACAGGAGAATGCAGGAGAGACGGGTTCAGCCCCCAGGTCAGGAAGATCCCCTGGAGGAGGAAATGGCAACTCACTCCAGTATTCTTGCCTAGAAAATTCCAGGGACAGAGGAGCCTGGTGGGCTACAGTGTAGGGGGTCGCAAAGAGTCAGACACGACTTAGGAACTGAGCGTTCACACACATGAAAGAGATCATGCAAGAAAAGAGTGTAGGCACTAAAATATTAAATCAGAGATAAGGAGGACCCAACAGAAGCTGCTTAAAGGGAGTGAGGTGGAACCAGGAGGAAGCCAGGAAAGGGTGGTGTCCTAGAGGCCAAGAGAAGGAAATATGTCAGGAGGACAAGTGATCAACTGGCAAACAGTTAAAAAGTCAGGTGAGGTGGGGACGCAGAACTGGCCATTGGACTTAGCACAGATAGAGGACATTGGTGACTTTGAAAAATTCTGACCAAGGTAGATTTAAGGGAAAATGAGAGGAGGGAAGACAGTGACTACAGATAGCTCTTTCTGGGGAGTGTTGCTGCCAAGGGGAAGAAAAATGGTGGTAGTTACCAGAAAACAGTTGAGTCAGGAGAAGTTTTTCTAAGATGGGAGAAATAACAATATGTGGCTTATAGCTCAGGTTCTTTGAATAGCATTATGACATCTAGAATTCATAGAGAAAATCTGGTAAAATACTACTGCTGGGGTCTTGTGAGAACTGAAAGTAGGGAGGGTGGAAGAAGATACAAATG
Organism: Oryx dammah; assembly: GCF_014754425.2. Taxonomy (NCBI): domain Eukaryota; kingdom Metazoa; phylum Chordata; class Mammalia; order Artiodactyla; family Bovidae; genus Oryx; species Oryx dammah. The sequence goes on from NW_024070204.1 coordinate 35,327,459, forward strand.
ATATGGGAAGGAAAAGAGAGGGGTCTGAGGATTGATACCTGTCAAATTCTGTGAGTTTGGGGGGGAACTGGTTATCGGCAATGGCTAGATCAACTCATAGTGTTGTGCCAGGCAACTTGTCCAGTGCCTGTATGCAGTTGGCATCAGTCTCTCCCATCCCGATAGTCCCCCAAATCCAGCTTAATCCTGTGATAGATCACTCAACTAGATGCGTAGATCTCATAATATAAACCTGAGATCCAGGTCTGAGATTCCTCTGAAGTTATAATGATGGACCTGGCATAGACTTGGGAGTCAGGCAAGTTGACATTCAAGATCTTAGCGTGGACACCCTCCTGCTGTGGCCAATCAAATCTTCAGCCTTCATTTTCTTATCTGCATGAAGGCAGGGATAATAATGACTACCTTATAAGGTTGTACAGCTTCCCTTGTAGCTCAGCTGGTAAAGAATCAACCTGCAGTGCAGGAGACCTGGCTTTGATCCCTGGGTTGGGAAGATCCCCTGGAGAAAGGAATGGCTACCCACTCCAGTATTCTGGCATGGAGAATTCCATGGACTGTATATCCATGGGGTTGCAAAGAGTCAGAAATGACTGAGAGACTTGCACTTTATAAGGTTGTACAGAAATAATGAAAGAATAAATATAACCATAAGTATTGTCACACAAAAGAGCCAATAAATTAATTTCTTGCTTCCTTCTAAAATATAGCTTAATTATGTTTCTGTTCTTTGGGTTCATCTCTTCCCAACAATTCAGAGGCACTTCTTCACTCAGACTCTTGAAACTTCAGACTATTTCTTTAAGAGGTTTGTTTTTGAGTTGTCCGAGAATAAAAAAAAGAGCAGCTTATAAAAAGCCTTTCTTCCTATGTTCAAATAACTGTAAAATGGACAATATAGATTTTTCAAAAGCTTCCCTCATACCCAGTAAGAGACAAAGCCTTATTTCAGTTATTTCAGCTCCAGGGTAATTTTCTGAACAGGCTGTATATACCTGAAGTGAAGATTTCATGAGTAGTCTCTACTCTTGCTACTCCCTAACTGTCTTCATGCCCTGATAGCCCAGATTCAACAGTGAGCTCATTCTGGACCCTTAGAATCCCAGGGCTTAGCAGCTACCGTCTAACTTATAATGCACAGCTGCTCATGAGAAAAGATTACAGGAGGGTCTTCATTCCCATTTCACAGAGGAAGAAAAGCACTAGCAAGTTGTGAAATTGTGTAAAATATACCCATTGTCCCTGAGATTTACCCAGAACACTTCTGGGGGTATCTTTAAAGGACTTCTTAAAGAGAAAAACATTTCCTGAGTCTAACCCCTCTATCAGTCTACTGTAGTTTTCTCATTATTCCTCAATCAGTGAGGATTTAAGGGGGGAGACAGCTGAGCTATTGCCTAAGGAGTTTTAAACTATCACAAGGATGTCAAAATTTCACTGGAAATATAAGATGAAGACAATTGTAGTTACCAGAACTTCTCTCATCAGTTCAGTTCAGTTCAGTCGCTCAGTCGTGTCCGACTCTTTGTGACCCCATGGACTGCAGCACGCCAGGCTTCCCTGTCCATCACCAACTCCCCGAACTTACTCAAACTCATGTCCATTGAGTCGGTGATGCCATCCAACCATCTCATCCTCTGTCGTTCCCTTCTCCTCCCACTTTCAATCTTTCCCAGCATCAGGGTCTTTTCCAATGAGTCAGTTCTTCACATTACGTAGCCAAAGTATTGGAGTTTCAGCTTCAGACTGGTGCTGAAACTCCAATGAATATTCAAGACTGATTTCCTTTAGGATGGACTGGTTGGATCTCCTTGCAGTCCAAGAGGCTCTCAAGTCTTCTCCAACACCACGGTTCAAAAGCATCAATTCTTCTGTGCTCAGCTTTCTTTATAGTCCAACTCACATCCATATATGACTACTGGAAAAACTGTAGCTTTGACTAGACGGACTTTTGTTGGCAACGTCTCTGCTTTTTAATATGCTGTCTAGGTTAGTCATAACTTTTCTTCCAAGAAGCAAGTGTCTTTTAATTTCCTGGCTACAGTCACCATCTGCAGTGATTTTGGAGCCGAAAAACTAAAGACTCTCACTGTTTCCATTGTTTCCCCATCTATTTGCCATGGAGTGATGGGGCCAGATGCCATGATCTTAGTTTTCTGAATGTTGAGTTTTAAGCCAACTTTTTCACTCTCCTCTTTCACTTTCATCAAGAAGCTCTTTAGTTCTTCATTTTCTGTCATAAGGGTGGTGTCTTCTGTGTATCTGAGGTTATTGATATTTCTCCCGGCAATCCTGATTCCCGCTTGTACTTCATCTGGTCCAGCATGTCTCATGATGTACTCTGCATATAAGTTAAATAAGCAGGGTGACAATATATAGCCCTGATGTATTCCTTTCCCAATTTGGAACCAGTCCGTTGTTCCATGTCCAGTTCTAACTGTTGCTTCTTGACCTGCATATAGATTTCTCAGGAGGCAGGTCAGGTGGCCTGGTATTCCCATCTCTTGAAGAATTTTCCACAGTTTGTTGTGATCCATGCAGTCAAAGACTTTGCCATAGTCAATAAAGTAGAAGTAGATGTTTTTCTGGAATTCTCTTGCTTTTTTTATGATCCCGTGAATGTTGGCAATTTGATCTCTGGTTCCTCTGCCTTTTCTAAATCCAGCTTGAAACATGTTGAAGTTCATGGTTCACGTACTGTTGAAACCTGGCTTGGAGAATTTTGAGTGTTACTTTGCTAGTGGTGAGATGAATGCAATTGTGTGGTAGTTTGAGCATTCTTTGGCATTGCCTTTCTTTGGGATTGGAATAAAAACTGATCTTTTCCAGTCCTGTGGCCACTGCTGTTTTCCAAATTTGCTGACATATTGAGTGCAGCACTTTCACAGCATCATCTTTTAGGATTTGAAATAGCTCAACTGGAATTCCACCCTCTTCACTAGCTTTGTTCGTAGTGATGCTTTCTAAGGCCCACTTGACTTCACATTCCAGGATGTCTGGTTCTAAGTGAGTGATCACACCATCATAGTTATCTGGGTCATGAAGATCGTTTTTGTATAGTTCTTCTGAAGAACTTCTCTCATAGAGAGTACCAAATCCTCAAGTGGAATTCTTGTTAACAAAAGAATTCCTGAAATGCCCTGTAAGGAGATGAATCCATTGACCCATAAGGCTTCTAAGTTTTTTTTTTTCTGGGGGGTGGGGTGGGTAGGGTTCTAAGTTTTACTGAGTGAGCTATATAAGTTTAGGGCCAGAGTTGAATTGCTGGGCAAGACAACTAAAGCTGAAGCCTGTGAATCACTGACCCTTTTTCATAATCCCCTAGGCAGTGAGCAGCTTGTCTTAAATAAGTATTGATCATATATATGAAGAATATTGATTTGAGTTTCTGCTCAAATGTTTGGGACAATGGGTAGAGGTTAAACACACAGGTACTTTTACTTCTAGTCAAAGCCCCACTAAAATGATTTCAAAGTATTTTTTTAAAATACATTTTTATTTTTACTTTATTTTACTTTACAATACTGTATTAGTTTCCCATACATTGACAAAAAATATGGAACGCTTCACGAATTTGTGTGTCATCCTTGCTCAGGGGCCATGCTAATCTTCTCTGTATCGTTCCAATTTTAGTATATGTGCTGCCGAAGTGAGCACTCAGAGTATTTTTAAAGTATATTTTTGAGTTTTTTTAAAATAGTTAATCCTATTTTGTTTGCTCTGGGTCTTTGTTGCTGCACGATGGCTTTCTCAAGCTGTGACAAGCAGGGGCTACTCTTTATTACAATGTGTGGGCTTCTCATTGCAGTGGCTTCTCTTGTTCCAGAAGCTCTGGGGCACATGAGCTTCATCAGTTGTGGTGCCTGGGCTTAATTGCTCCATAGCATGTGGAATCTTCCTGGATAGGGATCAACCCTGTGTCTCCTGAATCAGCAGGCAGATTCTTATCCACTGCACCATATATATATATATATATATATTTTTTTTTTTTTTAAACAAAACGATCAACAGAATTACAGTAGGGAAACATCCACTGAATTCTTGAAGCTAAAAGGTATATGTAAGAGTAGTAAATGACTTAATAGACTTAAGAAACTACAATCCTAAGCTGTCAGCAAGGAAAGCTAAACGCCTATCAGATTTACATCTTGAAATCTCCTAAGTTTCCAGAGATTGGAAGCACTGGATTCTTCTGGAAGTAGGAGATGAGTTGGGGAGCTAAGATAAAAAGAAGTGATGAAAGTATGGTTAAGAAGTAGAGTCCCAGGTATCTTTTTAACATCTACATAGCTGGGCAGTTCCTCCCCATTCCTTTCCCAAGATTAGTAAAGCAAATGTCCTGTGGTACTCATCACAGTTAAGATGGGTACCATATTGAAAAGTATATGTACACAGAATGCTGAGACTTCATAGTCTTCTTCTTTACTCAGCTCCCATATTTTTGGCAGACAGACTTTCCCCTTTAGGTAGGATATAGGAGAATCTTTTGGAGAAGGAAATGGCAACCCACTCCAGTGTTCTTGCCTGGAGAATCCCAGGGACAGGGGAGCCGGGTGGGCTGCCATCTATGGGGTCGCACAGAGTTGGACACGACTGAAGCGACTTAGCAGCAGCAGCAGCAGCAGGAGAATCTTTCTTTGGGATTTGACTAGCCTAAGAGGAAAGACTTGATGTTGATATTGAAAACTCTTGAAATAGCCACAGTAAATTTCACAGTCAAGAAGGCCACTAACACACAAAGTTTACAATTAGCTTTTTGATTCCCGAACATTCAATTGTGAGCTGATAATCAAGGCTTTCTAAGCATCTAAAGAATGCCTCTAACATGAAAAATAGAAACAAAAATTATAAAAAAAGAAATAAGCAACTTGAAAGGAATAGACTATGTGAAGAAAAGAAAATGTAAAAGAAAGAAAAAAAATGATTCACTCAGATCCCTAGAAAGATCAGATATTGCAACCATAGAACATGAGCAGGATCTTATATAAAAGGACATAATAACCAGAGGGCAAAAGGAGCTCTGGGATTTTAATAATATGATATAGAAATCAAAACTCACTGTAAGGATTAAAAAGAGAAATCTTTAAGGGCTTCCCTGGTGGCTCAACTGCAGTGCAGGAATCCACCTGCAATGTGGGAGACCTGGATTTTATCCCTGGGTTGGGAAGATCCCCTGGAGAAGGGCACAGCTACCCACTCCAGTATTCTGGCCTGGAGAATTCCATGGACTGTATTGTCCATGGGGTTGCAAAGAGTTGGACATGACTGAGCTACTTTCACTTTCACTTTGGGAGTGATAAAGAAATGGCAAAAGGAAAGGAAAGAGAATTAGTGCCCCACCTGGGATATCAAATAGACAAATAACAAGTATTTTTCCGTGGAAGAACAGGGGGAAAAAAAAAACCACAGGAGATGTCACCAATGGAATAATTCAGAGATATTTTCTAGAGCTGAAGGGCATGAATTTGTAGCTCAAAAAGGCCCACACATGAAAACAGATCCAAACCAGAGGGTGAAGACAAAATGCTACAAAATTTTAGAATGTAAAAACAAAAACATAGAAAAAGTCAAGAAAAGAGGTGGCTTCGGACTTCAACAATACTGACAACAAGAAGACTGGAGCAATTACTTCAAACTTCTGAAGGAAAATGATTTCTAATGCAAAATTCCATACCCAGCTGAACTATCAATTAAGAGTGAGGATATAAGACTCCTGATGCATTTACCTCTCTCATGCCTTTCCTCAGGAAGCTTCTGGAGGATGACTCCACCAAAACAAGACAGGTAACTTAGAAAGAACCAAGAGGCAGGACACAGGATGCAGGGAGCAGGAAATCCAGCCCAGGAGAGTGATACGAGGAATCCCAGAACAATGTGGAGAGAAATGCTAAGATGATAAGTACTTTAGATAAAGAGGGCAACCAGTCCAAACTGAAAGAAGTCAGCAGGCTCTGGATGATATATCTTCAGCAAAATGAAACTGATAAAATATCTGACATGTCTTAATGTCTTGAGAAGAGATTTATGAATTAAGTACAAAAACAAACTACCAACAGTAAAAATTGTGTCATACTTGTGGGGACACAAATTAGGCATATTTGAATACTAGGATGGATTTATTATGTAAGGCCTGCACACTGTGATTCCAGAAAGGTTCAGAGGACACTTTCTTCACCAAAGCAGTGAGGAAATCATTTGTTAGGTGAGCCCTGGCATCCTTGAAGAGCTCTGCTGTGCAGACCAGAAATGACAATGGGAACTGCTGGCATCAAACGGAGGTCCCTGAATTCAGTGGGAATGCTGGAATTTCAGGGTTACATGGACCAAGAAGCAACATTTAATGATCAGAGATTTGGTGGGCATGGTTATCATAATTGGCAGCAAGCTGAGTAGTAGTCAGAATAGTCTTCTGACTTACTGAGATCTTTGATATTGGCTAGTTATCATGGCAATAGGTGGGAGCCTATTATATTGTTACTTGATTTGTAAGAGCCTAGGCCTTGTGATGGAGAAGGAAATGGCAACCCACCCCAGTGTTCTTGCCTGGAGAATCCCAGGGACAGGGGAGCATGGTGGGCTGCTGTCTATGGGGTCGCACAGGGTCGGACACGACTGAAGCGACTGAGCAGCAGCAGCAGGCCTTGTGAACAGAAATCTAACTTGAATTACCAGTTTTTTTTCTTCTTCTTTTTTACAAGATACTATTCTTTTGAAGGAGCACAAAATTATTAGTCAATCCACAAATCTAAGTTCAACATTTAGTTACTTGGTAAAATCTGTTCTAAGACAAAGGGAATCAGCAGAGCAATATTTTAGGCTCAATGGCTTCTTGATTTAGGCTGATGTTCTGGTTGTTTGTGACTTACTCTCTAGGCTCACAGAGAAGCTACAGCCCTTCTACAATGTTGACTATTAAAGTTTAATATCTAATGTTCAGGGCCACTTCACTGAAATACAATTGCTGCCATTGTTGCTGTTCTATGATTTATATTATTTTTACTTTCATGTGGCTTTCACTTTACTCGTTACTTATATATGCACTGAAGTTATGCTGCTGAGTATATGACATTTCTCAGACTAGTGAGAAATTGTCTGTTACATTGACAGTCCCTGATGAACCATGACTCCCTGGGTATTTATGGAGTTCTACAGCCTCTCCTGGAAGCTGATGCAGAAGTGATGCTGAGTCAATGTTATGCCTAAGTCTTTAGAAGTCCTGAAAGCTCCTGTGTTTTTGCACTTTGGTGAAAGCCAGCTGCACATGGAAGTCTACCTGCCCTGAGAGCACCACATTATGGAAAAGCCCAGTATAAATACCACATGAAGGGGCCGCATGTAGGAGAATCAATAAACCCAGCTAACAGCAAGAACCATGATCCTTGGTTGCCAACCCCAGCTAGTCTCCCAGCCAATAGCAGGACCAGCAAGCTACCCTGTGAGTGATGGTCCACCATCTTGAAAGTGAACCCTCCAGCCTCCAGCTGGGAGGCCAGCCTCACTGACACTGTGTGAAACAAGAGACAGCTTTTTTCACAAAGCCCAGTCCAGACTGAAGAATCATGAATAAATAACTAACAGTTATTTTGAGCCACTAAGTTTGGGGGCTATTATTAAGTAACAGATAGTTATAGTACTATTTTTGTGTGTTTGTGTGTTGTGCTTGGCACCTGGTGTAGCTCATGGATCTGTGTTAGGCTCCATTTTCTTAGGCAGTTATGAAAAAATTGCTGCTGATCTTTGCATATAATTCTCTTGGCAAAGATCTGTCTCTTTGGGTAGTTGTCCAACCAATTAAATATTTCAAACTGCTTAGACATTCAAGAGAACATAAGCTGAAGAGTCTATGAACTCACTAGTCAGACTTTTCTAGTATTTTGGACCAGCAGAGTTACGCTGCCCTCGGCCTTGTAGCTGAGTCTGGCCTGAGGGCTGGATGTGGCTTCTCGTGACCTTGACTGCTCTCTTGCTGTTTCTCTGATCTGCTCATACTCTTGGTTCTCAATTTGCTTTCAGCTTCTGGGGAAGGCCTACTGATTCCATCCCCCTAGTTTTGTGTGGGAAAGAATACTTTCCCAGAAAAAGATGTTAGAGAGGTGTCCCCTTAGGAATAAACAGACTTCTTCTTCCATGTTCTTTTCAAGTAGCCTTTTAAAAAGACTCTCCCCTCTAACAATCACTATAAAGGAGAAAAAGCTAGCCTTTATCATATAAGAGTGACATGGCCAACATGTTCTTTTAATGTTTGAAACTCAGCTGGTCCCATTCCTGACCCTTTTAGTCCATCCTTCTCAGGGATGGGAGGCCCTGCTGACCAATGGGGCCCCTCTCAGCACTCTCACAACTCTCTCTCTCCTCTTGGTCAAACTTTGACTGGTGTCTTCTGCCCATGAGCCCTGCATGTGGTGAGAGCTGGGTTGTACCAAGAGATGGGAAGCTTGGCAACCAAGAGATAGGTGCATGGAAAGAGCACCAAATTCTGAACCAGACAGATCTGGATCAGAATGCCAGCTCTGGCATTTCTCTAGTTGTGTGACCTTAAGCAAGTTGCTTATACTCTCTGGAGTTTCCTTATCCCCAAACTATCATATTTAATGCTTACTTTATAGAGTTTCTCTGAGGTTTAAAAGTAAATTGTGTTAAGAACCTAAACCATAGAGTGGATGGTCAAAAAAATGTAGCAGTGATGAAGATGATGATGGTGATTGGCTCTAGAGAAAGAAAGGCCAGAGAATTCTTAACTGCTTCTTTCTATCACGGCTACTTTACCAAGCTCGACAGATGGAAGAGGAATAGGGGAGGAGAAGGAATCTGGTGGGAAGAGCCAGGATTTGCTCTGGCCTGGGTGTCACCTCCAGCTCTGTGTGTTGCACTGACAGGCTGGGCACTGCGTTGCCCACTGTTCAGCAGCACGTGGTGACCGCCTCTTTGTTGTTTAGTTGCTCATTCATGTCCAGCTCTTTGTGACCCCAGGGACTGTAGCCCACCTGGCTCCTCTGTCCATGGGATTTCCCAGGCCAGAATCCTGGTGACTACCTAGGGATCCAAATTCCATGGTGGCAGCTGGGTGGAATTAGTCACAGTGATGTGCTGGGTACCAGCTCCCATCAGCTCACAAGAGCCAATTGTTCAAGTTTTAGGAATTTTGCCAGCTGTTAAACACAGCTATTATACAATTTAAATGATATGAGCCTACAATCAAATCCTTGAAACTCATCACTTTTCTGATTATTTTACTGCATTTTCTGTTATCAACGTTCTTGAGATTATTTATATCTAGGACTTGAACTGTGGAAATACTGAATAATTATGTGCTAAAGGAACATCTCTTTCCAACTCCTCTGTGTTCAATAATATTTCACAGGTGACTTGGAACTGGCCGCGGTGTATTTACACCATAGAAATTGGCAAGGGCTACAAAGGAGGGCATTTAAAAACCTTTACCAACATGCCACTGAATGTAGATAAGGCTGAGAGAAGAAATAGGAACGAAAGCATTCCATTCTTCTGGAACCCACAGTGTGTTAATTATATGTAAGCCAATCACTAACATTAGTGAAAGAAGGAAGGAAGAGAAAGGAAGGAAGCAGGAGAAAGGAAGGAAGGAAGGAATGAACTACCGAGGAGTACAAAGCAGGGTATGTTGCTCCATCTCCTGATCCCTGTAACTAGAAAAAACCTGTGTGCAGCAACCAAGACCCAGTACAGTAAAAACAAACAAACAAACAAAAAACCTTAAGCAAAAAAACTTATAAAACAAACAAATGAAAAACTTGGGAAGGCGACAGACAGTCCACTTCAGGACAGTAAATTTAACTCTTTGGGGGCAGGTAAGGTCCAGCCTGCATATTGCCTATCACCATAATGAATGATGATAACCCAACACCACACAGTGACACCGAACACCACCACCATAGCTCCCGGCATGGATTGTGAGAGAGAGAGGCTCAGATAAGTCATGATGGGGAATCCCAAGTCTCTCATACAGTTCCGATCCTTAAGGGTTGCCAGTTGCTCGAGGTACACACAAAGTATGGACATTAGATGGTATTTCATCTCTGGAGCAGAAATTGATTCTTAACTTTTAAAGGGCGTCAACAGATTTGGCTGACCTTTCACCTATGCTTTTTCAGCTCTTAGTTCTTAAAAATCCCCAAACAGTCTCATCTTTCCTTCTGCCCTTGTAAGCCACTGATTTGCTCTGAGGTTTCGTTCTTTAGATTAGCAAAGTGGGTAAGAGCTTTGAGCTCTGGGGTCAGACAATGGAGTCTAAATCCAGCTTTCCCTTACTAGCTGTATAACTTTGTACTAGTTTCCTTATCTGTGAAATGGGAGTGATAATAGCACCTACGGTGTGGAATTATTTTGAGGATTAAATTAATTATACATATTAACTTGAATTTGAGCAGGCTCTGGGAGAGGGTGAAGGGCAGGGAGGCCTGGCATGCTGCAGTCCATGTGATTGCAAAGAGTCAGACACGACTGAGAGTCTAAACAACATAATAACTTATTGAGTTAAATCATTCAGATCTTATGTGACATAAAGGGCTCAGAAAGTGCCTGTGATCGTTTTTTATTAAAAGTATTTATTTATTTACTTTTGGCTGTGCTGGGTCTTCTTTGCTTCTGCTTGGTTTTCTGTAGTTGCAGCAAGGGGAGGTCTCTTCTCCAGTTGTGGTTTGAGAGCTTCTCATTTGGGTGCTTTCTCTTGGTGCAGAACGCTGGTTCTAGGTCACACGCTCAGTAGTGGTGGCTCACACAGGCTTAGTTTCCCCATGACATGTGGAGTCTTCCCAGACCAGGGATCGAGCCTGTCTCCCCTCTCTATTGGCAGGCAGATTCTTAACCACTGGACTGCTAGGGAAGTCCATGCTATAATTATTCTTTCATTATTATTATATGAAGCTATTCCATGCTTCACCTCTGTAATATTTCAACCTTCCTTCCTGCCTTTTTTTATACTTTCTCATTTTCTCTAGAAGTCTCTTTGTTTGAATGTTATAATTTAATGACTAAGAAGAGAAAAAAAAAAGGTATCAATTTTTTCCCTAATGCCTTACTGTACATATTAAGGCCATTATCATTTACCTTTCTAGCCTGAATTTTCAGACAGTTTTCAAACATAACACAGTGTTGCAAATGTAGTGACAGTGACCTTCATTAAGATTTTAATCTTGGAGGCATTTTATCCGACATTCCACTCTTTAAACCAATTTGACTAATAAACTCTTTCCTTTTCGCAAAGAACTCTTCATATGTAATAACTACTGAAGAATGATGTGCTCTGTGTCACTCTGTGTCAGAAAGCCTGGGAGCATTGGGAGATTACTTCTAGAGGTGACCAGACGTGGGGATAAGCATCTCCCCCTTATTTAGTTTCCTGTTGTGCCACCTCCCAGCACCCCCAGCCTCGCTCTGCCTGCCCCTTGTCTTTCTCCCTCCTACTTAGAAGCATAGGGAGAGAGTGTGTGTGTGAGACTAATGACATTTTGTATGCAGCAGCCACCTGTCTTATTTTTTGTTTTTGTTTTTTGTATTTTTTGTTTCAATAGAAGCAAGAATGGAAATAAAGACATCTACGAAAACACTGTATTTACACTCCCCTGCCTATGAAGGTCTTTATCAATTCATGAACTTGAAGCAAAGTTTGCAAGCCTAGAATTGGAAATGTTGGGAAAGGAATGCAAAGAAGGAAGGGAAGCAAGGATTATTAAAGGTCTTGGACCGTAAATGCCCTGGGAAACCGAGAGTGTAGTTTCTTAAGTAAGGAAGAGGGGCCGCAGAGGGAAAATGAGAAAAGCATGAGAGCTGTGTGTCCTAGTTATTTAAAGAGTGAATGTGTCCAGTAGCTAGGGATGGGGGTGGAGGAGCAGCAGAAGGGAGTATTCTAGAGTTGGAATGCCTGAGTTCACACACAAGCTTCTTTGTAATCCTGTGATCACAGTCACTTAACATACTCAAAGCCTCAATTGTCTCATCTGTAAAATGGTATCCATCAGGTTGTTGCCGTGGACAATGCAAGAATCACTGTATAGTCACAAGAGCTGGATTTGGAACAGATCTATCTTGGTTCAGATACTGGCTCCATCACAGACTTGCCAACTGTGTGATTTTGGAAAAGTTACTCAGTCTCACTGAGCCTCGGGTTCTTAACTGTAAAACAGGGACATAACAAACCTAATGATGGGATAATATAGGGATCAGTCAGAGCATATCTGACATCTAGTAAGTGTTAGATGTTACTTTTCTGCCTTTAGCTATACCAGGGTGTGCCTTGGTTTTGTAAAGTAGCCAGTACAGCGCTCGACAGTCAACATTCAGTTATTATTATCAATTATTTATTAAGATGCTTGTTTTTTCCTCATAATATAATACATGCTCTTTAGAGAAAATATAAATATATGGGAAAGTAGAAAGAAAAATGAATCGCTTTGAGCCAGCTGCTGTGAACTTTTGATAATCTTTTCTCAGGATTTTGCTCTGCATATTTCTGTGTGTGCTTTCATTTTTACGGACTGGTTTGTTTATGTAACATAATAAAAGCATTTCCTCATATTATTATAAACATCATTTTTATGAAAGACCATCATTTACATATATGTTGCTATAATTTACTTAAATATTCTTGCCTGAATTCATGTTTTTTAAAAAATTTTTCAATATTTTAAATATATTGAGATGAACATGTTTGCCTAAAACTTTTTCATTTTATATCTGAGATATTTTTTAGGATAGATCATGGGAAGTCAGACTACTATGTCATATTTGGATATATTCAAGAATCCTCAGACATTGCCCAATTATTTTCCAAAAGAGTTGTGTAAGTAAAACTACAGTCAAAATGTATAAAAACACATCTTCATTGAACTGGGTTTTATCATTTAAAAATTCTTTCAATTTGTAGATAAGCAATGGCCCTCAGTATTGCAGTAAGTTCTACTTTTTAATCACTCATGTGTTTTGAATGTTTTTCTCTGTGTTTTTTCAAAAAACTTTGTATCTTTTTTAGTACCTTGTCTGTTCATGCTTTTTCCATTTTTCTCTATATATCGTAAAATATTTCTGTTGTATTTCATATGAGTTCTTTAATACATTAAATCATATTAATGTTTCTTCCGTCTGTAAATATTTGTACCCAAGTTGTCTTTTAACTTTGGTTGTTGTTTTAACAGGAGGAAACGTGTGAAAAAGTTGTATAACCTGTTTATTTTGCATATGATTTCTTCTATTAACAAAACTTTAAAAATAAATATGCTGGAGTAGGTGAGAGTGAATGGGGAGCATCTTGTTTAGGTCTTTAAAAATATAAACTTATCTAATTCTTTAATCCATCTGGAGTTAAAGTTATGTTTGTGTGTTGTATGAACTAAGGCTAGAAATTGATTTTCTCTTCTAATTTGCTAACCAGTTGTCCTAGTGTAATCTATTGAATAATTCTTCCATTACCCATTGATCCAAGATGCCTTTCTTATCATAAATTAAGGTTTTCACATTCTAGGGCTATCTGTTCTGTTCTATTGATCTGCTTGTCCATTTCCATGCCAATACCGTGGTGTTTTAATTATAGTTGAAAGGTATTTCAAGTCCACTATTTTAAGAGAGAGCCAGAACAATTATGTGAGTGTGAGGATATAGGCAATAGGTGCCTAAGAGTTTTGTTCTTGTTGTCTCTGGGCTCTGAAGAGGTCACAGAGTGACTGGTATTTGTTGAGAGGAGGTACTTAGGGATGCAGCCATGTCACGATGAAGATTCTCAGGCACTAGCTTCTCTGGACAGTGCCCAGGTGCTTATCACTGCCATTTGACGTTCTGACCCGCTTTTCCTGTGTTCCACATGAATTCTGCACGCCTGCCCCCCGACCCCCGGGACAGCATCTTTCTTCATATCTTGGTAGAATGCTACTGTGGAAGCAATCTGGAGGAGAGCTGCAGCCAACTCATGGTGATTTTGTGAATGCATAGTAAATAGATCCTTGCTGTTGTAAGCCTCTGTGTTTTGGGGGTCATTTATTACAGCAGCACAACCTAGTCTATCTGAACTGAGTATAAGAGTCAAAATATTTAACAAATGATCTGACTTGAGCGTTGACTAATCCAAACGGGTACCAGCAGGGGCGCCATGGAGGTGCATACTGCCTGATCTCTGGCCACATACTTCATTCAAGTCTTATCATCCCATTTCTTTAAGGTGACTTTGCATATCTCAGATCTCATTTACTGGGTATTGATTTTCTAACTTAGATTTTATAGTCCTTAGTGATTCCAGTCCCTCTTCTCTATTACCTATGGCATGATTTGCTGTGCTGGACAATAGACAGCTCTTCATATTTTATTGTTTCAGTTATGTTTATCATTTCTCCTTAATCAGATAGTAAATCCTGATAGGCATGGTCAGTGTTTATGCAACTTATGTCCCTTCACTGGCTATAGTGCCACACTGAACCTTCCTTCTTTCATTCCACAAATATACTTTCTGTGCATTTTTCTGTTTCCAAAGTCTATATGTGAGACATTCTAATCTTACTTTCTTAACTAATCGTAAGATCTTATATCCCATAGTTAGACAAACCTGGGGAATTTCCTGGCGGTCCAGTGGTGAGGGTTCTGTGCCCCTACTGCAGGAATCATGGATTTGATTCCTGTTAAGGAACTAAGATCGTACACGCTGCTTGCATGGCCAAAAAAAAGAGAAAGAAAATAAACAGACTTGCACATATGGTCTGGATCTGGAAGCATTAGAGGTGGGCAAGGACTTTGGCATTATCCTTAAGAAGAGACAGTGCTGTAGTGATTGACTGCTTAGTGATTGAAATGCTTGGTTTTTGGAGACCAGCTTACCTGGATTACTAGCTCCTACTTATGGGTGTGTGATTGGGGCAAGTTATTATATCTATCTCAGCCTCAGTTTCTCATCTGCAGAAGGAAGTTGTTTGTGAAGATTAGATGAAAAAATATGTGTAGAGAATAGAGAGGGTCAACTATGAGTTATAAGTGGTATATAAGAGGTATTTTGTTATACATCCAGATTTGTTGATAATAAAATATGCTATAGTGTTTTTTCCTGATAAGAAGAGACAGCAGGTTTTATAGAAATAATGTCCATCTCTCAATGAAATTATGTACCTCCAAGAGGATAGTTTTTTTTTTTTTTTTTTAACGTGGCTTAGAAATACTAAAACAATGTCACAGGTCCATATGATTTTAATATTTCGTAAAGTGAATTTTGGGCTTCCTGGTGGCTCAGATGGTAGAGAATCTGCCTGCAGTGCGGGAGACCTGGGTTCGATCCTTGGGTCAGGAAGATCCCCTGGAGAAGGGAATGTATTCTTACCTGGAGAATTCCATTGACAGAGGAGCCTGATGAGCTATGGTACATGGGGTCACAAAGAGTCGGACATGACTGAGTGACTAACACTAAAATGAATTTGGATAAAGAGTTTAAGCACAGAAGCTGGTCCTTATATTTGTTTTTATTATCAGTGTAGCCCAGATGTCTTTGCACCCCTCTTCCCCGTTTCTTGGTTGATCAGTCAAATTTGGCTCCAAGATCCATGTGTTACTCCCCAAGGCTCTGGACTTGTCCTTGGTTCCTCGTCTGTCTCCCTCACCTTGCAGTAGCTAGTTAATCTCTTTTTCAAATTCCTCACCCCTAAAATAGGACAATAGTAGTGCCTATTTCTCAGAGTTGTTATGAGAATTGCTGAAATAATACATCCAAAGTCTCCAGAACTGTAACTGACAAATAGTAAGTAATCAACAGAATTCAGTTACTGTTACTCTCTACTCCATAGTTTTGTTAAGTTTGGCATTTTTTATCGAAGATTTGGCATCTCCTCCATCTCGCAGGCTCAATTCCTCACATTCTGCTGCCTTCCAAAGCCCAGGTTCCTACAACATGACCCTCATCACTCCATGAATCTCCTTGAGATGTGAGGTCCAATTCAATAGCTCTCATTATTTCTCTTTTGGGGAATAATCTTGTCAGATGAGTTTGACCCCTAGCCCCAAACTAGGGGGAATAAAATTTCTCCATTTTTTAATGTTATCTTTTAAGATGCTATTAAGAAAGGGTGGAGGGCAAGGGAAGACTTGCTGTTTTGGTCCAAAGGCAAAATAAGTAGGATATGATTTTTGCCAGTAATCACTGCCCATGGAGTAAATCTGTTTCTTCCCATCAACATTCCAATGATTCTTCCATCACCTAATCTTAGAAGTAATTGAGAACATTCATTTTGGGGTTGGAGAGGCCTGAGATCAAATCCTGGCTACTTCGCTTTCTATAATCTTGAACATGGCAATAATTGTCTGTACTGTTTCCTCGTTTAAGAAATGCGTGTAATGACAGTATCTTGCAGAGCTGTTGAAAGAATGATAAAGAAGGATAACCTCAGGCCTTTTGTTTGCAGTTAGGAGTTGCAGAGATCTAGAATCCAGTTTGGAATTACCGTGTTAATCCATGAATGGTTGAGGATGCAACAGCCTGGGGTGGAAATTCCACCCTCTTTCCCTGGCCTGGGGATCTGTGTCTGCCCAGAGGAGGACTCCTTTCTCTAGTTGTGTCAAAATAACTTATGGGCTTGGAGGTGGAGGAAGGGACTCTCTTTGTAAAATGCTGATGAGTGCCAGGCTTAGAGATAGTGGTCAGCAAATTATAGCCATCATCATCTTTAACAAATTCATATCCCCAAACTATGAAACTACTGTCTTTAAGATTTCTAGCATTTTGGGAAAGGGGAAGTGATTGGTTACATTTCCGTTTTGAAATGACTGTTATTCTCTGTTCCCTAACTTACTTGGTGATTCAGTGGTGAAGCCTGCTTTCCAATGCAGGGGTTGTGGGTTTGATCCCTGGTTGGGTAGCTAAGATCTCACATGCCTCGTGGCCAAAAAACCAAAACATAAAACAGAAGTGATACTGTAACAAATTCAATAAAAACTAAAAAAAAATGTTCTACATAATTTTTTTTTTAAATCCCTATTCCCTAAAGGACAAGACATTTTAAACCTTTTTGTGATCATATACAAGCTAATCCAGTCTACTGATTAATAAGCTTCATGTTCTACTAACCCCATGGCTTTACCAGGAGGAAGCCATGGGCGAAGTTTTGGCCAAAGGCCTCTTGCCAACACCCTGAAAATTGCAGGGGCCAGATTCCCAGGGAAAGGGGGATGCTGCTTCTCAAGCAGGTGTAGCCTGGAGACCCCAGCCAGATGTGCTTCCATATGGTGCAGGGCCAGTGCTGGCAGGAGGAAACAGGAGGGAAACCTTTTTCTGAGGAAAGGAAGAAGCGTGGAAGCTGCTCTTCTCAGTCACTGCAGGGTGGGGTGACACCAGCTCTCCATTGCTGGTTTTCAGGGCTCAGGACAATTCTGCTCCAGCAGGGAGACAGTCTTGCCTGGGAGGGGGACTCTGCAGGAGCAAAAAGGGTCTCCTTTCCGGGACTATAATAAAAAAAAAAGGGAAGGATCTATATTTTTTCTTTGGTAGTTTTATTTTGGGATTAATTTTAAATTTATAAACGAGTTGTGGCAATGGTATAGAGTTTCCATATGTCTTTCACTCAGCTTCCCGTGATATGATTATCTTATGTGGCCATGGTACGTTTATCAAGGCTAACCCTACAATGCTACTAACAAATGTACAGTCCTTATTCAAATGTTATCAGTTTTTCACGAATGTCTTTTTCTCTATTCCAGGATCTACCCAGGGCAGCACACTGCATTTCATTGTCATATCTCCTGAGTTTCATTCAATCTGTGGACTATTCTCAGTCTTTCTTTGTCTTTCATGACCTTGACCCTTTTGAAGAACACTGATCAATTATTTTGTAGAGTGTCATTCCATTTGGATTTGTCTAATATTTTCTAATGATTAGACTGGGGTTGGGCATCTTTGGCAGGCATACTAGAGAAATGAATTATCCTTCATACCCCACCAAATCATGATGATGTCAACATGACTTCTCACTGGTGATGTTAACCTTGATCACATGGTTAAAGGGGTGTCTTCCAGGTTTTTCCAGCATTAAGCTACCATTTTTTTTCCCTTTCATCTTCTATTTATTAGAAGTGAATCACTAAATCCATCCCACACTGAAGGGGAGGAAAGTTAAGTTCTACCTCCTGGAGGAAGAATATTAAAGATTTTGTGGACACATGTTAGAAACTACTCTGGCCATTGGAAGAAATAAGTGAAAGTCACTCAGTCATGTCCAGCTCTTTGTGATCCCCATGGACTATAAATTCTCCAGGCCAGAATACTGGAATGGGTAGCCGTTCCCTTCTCTGGAGGTCTACCCAACCCAGGGATCGAACCCAAGTCTCCAGCATTGCAGGTGGATTCTTTATCAGCTGAGCCACCAGGGAAATATCATTAGTAGATATTTTTGATGTGCTTCCTTGAGGCTTTCTTTGTAAGTACTCTCTATTTTAAAAATATTTATTTGTTTATTTGGGCTTCCCGGATAGCTCAGTTGGTAAAGAATCTGCCTGCAACGCAGGAGACCCTGGTTCAATTCCTGGGTAGGGAAGATCCGCTGGAGAAGGGATAGGCTACCCACTCCGGTATTCTTGGACTTTTCTTGTGGCTCAGCTGGTAAAGAATTCTCCTGCAATGCAGGAGACCTGGGTTCAATCCCTGGGTTGGGAAGATCTCCTGGAGAAGGGAATGGCTAACCACTCCAGGCCGTGTCGGGTCTTAGTTGCATTATGCAGGATCTTTTGTTGTGGCACGCGAGCTCTCTAGTTGCGGCACACTGCCTCCAGAGCCCATTGGCTCAGTAGTTACAGTGTTCAGGCTCAGTCACCCGGAGGCATGTGGAATCTTATTTCCCTGACCAGGTTAGCATCCATGTCCACTGCTTTGCAAAGCAGATTCTTAACCGCTGGACCACCAGGAACGTCCCTATAACTATTCTCTTTCCCAGAGTTTCCCCCACTAAAGTTTGCCTTCACCTGGGGATTTTGCCTGCAGCAACAATCACTGTGATGTTTTAATGGGGATTCTTTCTTTTCTCACAAAGTCCCCCACTGAAGTCACAATAATCCCCAAAGTCTGTTCATCTAGCAGTGAGGCAGAGGAATTATAGGGAGGATTGCCTTCTGTGGGCACTGGCCATTTTCTCTGAAGTCATCCGAGTGGACTTTATAGGAGGCTGGTTGCAGACATCATCATCCCCAACCCTTACAGGGACCTCCTGCGTGGTTGTGGCTTCAGGCCTGTGGGATGGGGAGAATTCATAGTAAAAGCAAATAGCATGTTGGTCTTTCCCCAATGTCCCCTCTATACCCTCGGAAAGATGACCCTGTTTCCTGCAGCAGACCCTTGCTGCTTAGGGCTTGGCCGAATGAGGTCTGTGGTCTAAAGACACAGGCTTCAGCGGGTCTGATCTTGAGTAAATGGCCTCTAGTCCCAGTGGCAACCCACTCTTGCCAACTGGGATTTCTTTTTTCTTGTGGTCCTTGTGGTACCTTGGGCATCTAGGAAAACAAACTATGGCTAATTTGGGGATGTCAGTAGAGTTTGATAGGCTGAACTAAGGTCATGGCAATAGAACTAGAAGGAAGATGTGGATTTATTTGATCAATCATTTAGTCAATCAGACAACAAATATTTCCAGACTGCTTATTATATTCTAGAGACTACTATAGGTGCCAGGGATTAAAGGCTGACCACAAGAGGCCTGGCCCTTATGGAGCTTACTATGGGCTGTTGGCAGTGTCTGGGGGCTGTGAGTTGGATCTGGAACATAGAGGGAGGAGCTAAAGATGCTCCCCGATTTTTGGATTGTGGGGAACATGGAGAGGAGATTTGGAGACTGAAGATGGTTTCAAACTAAAACATTCTGGAGTTTGGAGTGTCTATGAGCCATCAAGGCTGAGAAATCCAGTTAGATATGCAGAGCTTGCTTGAAAAGATACATCAGGCAGGTGCCTGGGGACACTGTGTGGATGGATGAGACCACCTGGAAGAATGGAACTCACAGTGGGGCTCAGCCAGGTGTATATCAGGACCACCTGCAGAGCTTCTTCAGACTCCATGCATCAGTGTCCTGGACCCAGACATTCAGAGATTTTTGAAATACCCTCTAGGGGCATCCTCCTGAAACCACCACCACTGACATGCCCTCTAAGATGAATGCGATTATACTGAAGCAACAAAGGAGCTGAGAGTTACTGGCACACCTGATTGGAGGCCAGCCTCCAACTGAAAGCCACTACAGCTTTGTGAAGCTTGGAGGTGCTGCTGGATGCTCCGAAGCATCTGAGAAGGGACTGAGCGGATCAAGATCTTAGTGTCAGCTCTTCACCAGCTGCTGAGATCTCATACGATGCTTAGCTGCTCTGAGTTTTAGCTTCCTCATCATTAAAATCAGAGGTTAGGGCAAACCAGTGGTTCTCACACTGTGGTTTAAAAACCAGCAGCATCGGCACCTCCCAGGAGCTTGTTAGAAATGCACATTCATGAGCCCCATCCCTCACCTACAGAATCAGAATCTCCAGGTGGGACCTGCAATCTGTTATTCCAGCCCGTGGGAGTGATTCGGATGCTCCCAAACCTCAGAGAACCGCTGGATTAGATGAACTTGGATCTCCCTTCTGAGGGCTTCCCTGGTGGCTCAGACAGTAAAGAATCTGCCTGCAACGCAGGAGACCCCGGTTCAATCCCTGGGTTGGGAAGATCCCATGAAGAAGGAAATGGCAACCCACTCCAGTATTCTTGCCTGGAGAATTCCATGGACAGAGAAGCCTGGCAGGCTACAGTCCACGGGGTTGCAAAGAATCAGACATGACTGAGTGACACTTGCAATTTACTTCTAGCTTAAAATCTTCTCTCTATATTCTTGTCCAGATGCTTTTGTCCAATTTCATAGTCTGTTTCTTTGTCCTTCCCCGTGTTAAAAGATCTGAGTCTTTAATCATTGTTAATAATGAATCACTGTGCAGTGATTTAAGTGATTTCTGCTTGGGGTGGGAAGGAAGTGCATGCATGTGTATGTGTGTGTATATGTGCAGGTGAGTGTGGCAACAGGCAGCTGATTAGTAGAGGCTCACAGGTTCCACTTGCTTTTCTTGGTTGATGTGGTCAGAAGTGAGCTGCCACCAGTGACAGCAAAGGGTCACAAGGGCAGTCTCACACACAGTAGGCACTTAACAGCTGGTTTTCGCCTTAACCCTCTCTAACACACCTGGAGTTAGGGGAGAGCATAGCCTCGAAGTCCACCATCTAGTTGTTACCCTAGCAGGTTGCGAGCTCTGTGGTGCTCCCACTCTCTCCAGCATCCCTCTCCATTTCTGGCATCTGTGCTATGCTCGGCTTGTTGACTGATTCTTTAAAAAAATTTTTTTTTGGAGTATAGTTGCTTTATGATGTTGCGTTAGTTTCTGCTATACAATGTAGTGAATCAGCTATCTGTATACATATATCCTCTCCCTCTGGGGCCTCCCTCCCACCCTCCCCCATCCCACCCATCTCGGTCAGCACAGAGCACTGAGCTGTGCTCCCTGAGCTATGCAGCCGCTGCCCACTGGCTATCTGTTTTACACATGGTAGGGTATATATGTCAGTCCTACTCTCCCAGTTCGTCCCACTCCATCCCCCTGCCTCCGTGTCTGTATGTCTGTTCTCTGTGTCTGTGTCTATATTCCTGCTCTGCAAATAGGTTCATCAGTACCATTTTTCTAGAGTACACATACATGTGTTAATATACGATACTTGTTTTTCTCTTCCTGACTTACTTCACTCTGTACAACAGACTCTAGGTCCATCCACATCTCTGATTCTTAACAGGAATGTTGTTAGAGGCTCACAGCTAGACTTCCCTCTGCCAGAAGGCCCCAGCTGGGCCGGAAGGACTCCTCTGCAAGATTCCCTCACAACCCAGCTGAACCCCCCTTTATGAGACAGTGTGATTCTTGGAGGCAGGCCTGCCCCTCCTGCTAGTGCATCCAGAGCGAGAGTTCAAATGGACACCTCCATACCACCTGTAAAAACTTACAATCCATTCACCAAGTAAACTATTAGATACAGTGTTTTCTCTCTTTCCGCCCTGACCAATATACTTTCATGATGACCTGGAAGACCAGGTTCAAATTTAGATTTCTCAGACTCTTTGAGTTTTACTTTGAAAGAGGCAGTGTGGCCAGGACTGGTCCCTAAGGCCTGGTCTGGGGCTCCTCTTGTTCTGCCCCTCCCTGAAGGCTGCGCCTGTGCACACATGTGGACACCCCAGCCAGCAACCCCAGCTCCGTCCACCACCCGTCCTGGCAAACAGCCACCCACTGGCCACCCTGTCACTGAGGGTGCACCCACCAGCAGCCTGGGTCACCCTGAGAAGAGCAGACCCAGGGAAGAGGCCACTGAAAACCAGGGAGCGTGCTCAGGACTATTCGGGCAGGGAACCCAGGGTCTAGTGTGCTCAGGAAGTGGTCCGCAAGTGGAGGTGCCCCAGGCTCTTATAGGCATGTCATCGTGGCCTGGGACACACACTCAAGCCAAGGTCCCTGGTGTGGCCAAAAGAGGATCCAAACCGGGTCTTCTAAAGCAGGGCCCACATCTGTCTGGGTCTACCTGTGCCAGGAACTGCTCTGAGCCATTCTCTTCCCTCTTTACCTTTAGTGTTCTGGGGATTTTCCCATGTGGTATTTAGGGGAGTAGAATGTCAGAGTAGGGGGGACTCTAACCATCTAATCTAGCCTGGTGGTTAGCTAATGAGTAAACCGAGGCATTGTGCAAGAGTGAAATACGTTTTGGAAAGGTGGCTTACTCTCTGGAATTATACTCTGGTGCTGTGATTATATTCAGGAATTATGCCCTAGAATGGTAGATTTCAGAGAGAAGCAGATGATGTAGACCCTGTGCTGTGCTTAGTTGCTCAGTTGTGTCCGACTCTTTGTGACCCCTGGGACTGTAGCCCTCCAGGCTCCCCTGTCCGTAGGGATTTTCCCGGCAAGAATACTGCAGTGGGTTGTCAGGCCCTCCTCTGGGGATCTTCCCAGTCCAGGGATCGAACCCAGGTCTCTCGCATTGCAGGCCGATTCTTTTACCATCTGAGCCATCAGGGAAACCTGATGTAAACCATAACTGCCCCACAGAAAGAAGCTAGAAGGGCTCTGGAAAACACTTTGTGCTGCTCCTCAGTGTGTGAGAATTTTTCATCCCCAGGTAACTAGAACAAACACTGTTCTGTGTCTAAACCTACATTTTTAGTGTTGCCTTGAAGGCATCACCTTGAGAGTGGCTCTAGTGGCAGATCCTGGTTATATATTCATAGTGCTTGCTTTAGTAATAATGGTTGGAGCAAGCTTCAAAAAGATGGAAATAAGGTTTTATTCCTATTCAGAATTTCTTGATTATTTTTAGTTAGTCTGGGCACTTTCCATTGCATCAGTGAATATTACTTGGTTCATTCCGTGAAAGTCAAATAACTAAAAAGCGAGCAATGTATTTCTGCCACAGATGATATTTTTGTTTGCATTTTGGAGTGTTTTTATGAATTGGATTACAAAGCTAATTGAATCAGAGATGAATTTTGTGCAGGAAGTCAAAGTATTTTATGAAATAAAATTGCCATGAGAAAATGACCTAATCATTCAGAAGTTTCTAATGCAAAATCCACAGTTTTGAAAGACTTCCAAAGAAGAAAGCCCCTGTAAAGAATAGAGCTCCCTCATGGCAAAGAAACACGCCTTTTTAAATTAATTTATCTCTTAAGAAGTATAGCTTTTAGCTTACAAAAACACAGCTTCCGGATATATTGTATAAATGCATTATACTAGTTTAAAAGGCTACAATTCTTCAAAACTAGCTTTCTATTGTGTAATATATAATCCAACATTCTAAGCATTGTTGGTTAAATATGAGTGTTATTTTTGTATTTAACTGCTTAAATCTTGTTTATTCCACATGTTAGCAACCTACCCCTTTGATTTCTTTTTTACTATTGAGGAAGCACTAGTATGTTTTTATATCATAATAGATAAAATCCTAGAGGAACTCAGTGTTCCAAGAATTATCGAAAGTTTTTTTGCTCCCTTAAGAGTTTTTGGAGAGAGTAGCTCGGGTTCTACTTGCCCTGTCCAATGATAGGACATTATTCTGGTGACGCACAGGTTGTAGAGATGTGAGGCCAGTCTCATTAGTTTCACTTCTAATCTTTCACTTCCCTAGCCAGAAGAGATTGAGAGAAATACTTTGATCGGTTCATTCTGGTGGAGACCACACTCCGATGTCCCTTTATCTCCAAAACTGGTACTAGGCCAAGCCTCAAGACTTCCCAGCTGCCTGGACTCTATCTCCAGCTCAGAGGGGCCCACTGGGTGGTGAGCTCCTGCCTTCAGCCTGCCCCCTGTATGGATACTCCAACGATCCTACAATCTCTGTGTAAATATTGTGCTGACTTTGCAAATACAGCTTCAGACGGCTCCCAGCTGGAGGCCTGCCCTTCCTTCAAGGACATCTCAAACACACAAAGAGAAAAATGCTGTGCTCACAATACAAATGTGCCTTAAGACAAGGCCTCTGCTGCTTCCTGATGACAAGGTGACCCTTCATACAGCCCTCCTACTCCTAAGATTCAGAGTCATCAGTCCTGTGGCCTTCCACTGCTTTGCAGAAAAAAAGTTCTATGTATTGGTGTAATAGTTTATTAACACACATTCTTCTGAGGAGGGTGCAGGCTGAGCAAGCTGAGGCAGGGTAACTATACTCTTTAGGGTCTGGAAAGGCCAGAGAAACCTTAAGGGAAGACTTGCGAGCACGTGTGCTAAGTCGCTTCAGTCGTGTCCGACACTTTGCAACCTGTGGACTGTAGCCCGCCGGGCTCCTCTGTCCATGGGACAGAGGTGAGAATACTGGAATGGGTTTCCATGGCCTCCTCCAGGGGATCTTCCCAACCCAGGGATTGAACTGGAGTCTCTTGAGTCTCCTGCATTGGCAGGTGGGTTCTTTACCACTAGTGCTGCCTGGGGAAGTCTCAACAAGTGGCAGATAGGTTCCACTGCATTGCATGTGCAGCTTTGAGCAGCTGGTGCTGCTGCTCTAGGCAGTGGATTGAGGAGGATTCTGAGGCCTCCACGAACAGGAAAGAATGGACTCCATGTGATGAATTTGATGCTGAGGGTGACTTCCAGGTTTTTGAAGGTCATAGTGGATGGTGATACCATTTACTTGAACAAGGATTACTGGAGGGGCTCAGGTTAAAGAGAAAGATGATGGATTCAGTTTGGACGTGTTGTGTTTGAGAGGCCCATGTAACATCTGGGTGCACTTGGCAGCTGGGTACATAGACCTGTCCTCTGGGAGAGTGGGCTGGCCTGGGGAGATGGACTGGGGGGGCACCAGTGCATGTGTATATGATGGGGAGAGATGAGAGCGCCTGGGAAGAGAGTGTAGTGGATCTGAGAAGAGGAGGTGGGCATAATCACCAAGCTGTTGTTTTCAGTTGCTAAATTGTGTCTGACTCTTTGCAGCCCACTGGACTGCAGCATGCCAGGCTTCCCTGTCCTTCAGTATCTCCTGGAGCTTCCTCAAACTCATGTCCATTGTGTCAGTGATGTCATCCAACCATATCATCCTCTGTCACCCCCTTCTCCTCCTGCCTTCAATCTTTCCCAGCATCAGGGTCTTTTCCATTGAGTCAGCTCTTTGCATCACATGGCCAAAATATTGGAGCTTCAGCTTCAGCATCAGTCCTTCCAATCACTGAGTACACAAACTTTACGGGGTAGAGAGAAGAAGATCCTCTCTTCTTTGTTACTTACTCTGTCTGTCTCCTGCCCCACTGATGAGATCTTATATCAACAGACTGTCAACCTCAGTTTCTTCATCTGTAGAGTGGGAATAATGTCTTCTTTCTCTGTCCCATACTGTTACAAAGATCAGTTGATTTCTGGTGAAACATGATGGATTGAAAAAGCATATTTACTACTGGTTCCTCCAAAAGCCCACTGAAATACTTGTAAATGGGGACAAAGGTATTAACGTAAATGGGGACAAAGGCATTAACCTGCAGGAGAAAAAGGAAACAGACAGAAGATAGAAGTGATGAAATATGGAAACCAAAATGCACGTGGACAGATAGCAGTGAATTTAGAAACTAAAGAATCATGGTTTTTAGGGCAGGAATGAAGGGAAGAACTGGAGTTTCAGCTTTAGCATCAGTCCTTCCAAAGGACACCCAGGACTGATCTCCTTTGGAATGGACTGGTTGGATCTCCTTGCAGTCCAAGGGACTTTCAAGAGTCTTCAACACCACAGTTCAAAAGCATCAATTCTTCGGTGCTCAGCTTTCTTCACAGTCCAACTCTCACATCCACACATGACCACTGGAAAAACCATAGCCTTGACTAGACGGACCTTTGTTGGCAAAGCAATGTCTCTGCTTTTGAATATGCTATCTAGGTTGGTCATAACTTTTCCTTCCAAGGAGTAAGCGTCTTTTAATTTCATGGCTGCAATCACCATCTGCAGTGATTTTGGAGCCCCCCCAAATAAAGTCTGACACACGATTGAGGGCAGGAGGAGAAGGGAACGACAGAGGATGAGATGGCTGGATGGCATCACTGACTTGATGGACGTAAGTTTGAGTGAACTCCGGGAGTTGGAGATGGACAAGGAGGCCTGGCGTGCTGCAATTCATGGGGTTGCAAAGAGTCGGACACTACTGAGCGACTGAACTGAACTGCAGGGAAGAACAGAAGCTGACTTTTACCCTATTTCTAGATATTTAGGCTGTTTATGATTTTTCTACATCACAGATGATTCTCTGAAGAACATCTTCATGGGAGCAGCCTTCTCTTAATATTCTTTCCTCATGGCCGACTGTAATTCCATGTCTGAGAGTCCAAGGGAAGAAAAATACTTATGGATAGTACCGCATTTTGCCAAATTGCCTTTCAAAATGCCCGTGCTGATTTACTCTGCCATCAGTAATGTTTTGAGACCAGCACATTTATGTAGTCTTGTCAACATTAGTTACCATCACTTAAACATTTTGGCTAATTTAATAGGTGAAAATGACATCTCAATTTTAAGAAGTTGTATTTATTTGATAACTAGCAAACTGGAATCTTTTGCCATGTGTATTTACCAGCTATATTTCCTCTCTGGTGAGTTCTCTCTTCATATTTTATTTATTAGGGCCTGGGTATGTTTTTTTCTCAATATGTATGAGTTTTATAATAAAGATATCCCTTGGCCTGTCATTTTGCTGCAATTGTTCACCCTTTGATCTGTTGTTTTGAATTTTTTCTTTTGTGAAGTTTGGAAAGCATAATGAAGTTTTCTGAAGTGGAATCCATCACTTTTCTTTTGATTTCTTCTTTTAAACTTAGGAAGGTTTATCTTTAAAAAAATCTGATTTTCAGTTCTTTTCCCTAGTGTGATTTCCCATCTTTAACCACTGGACTCATCTAGGATAGCTTTGGTATTTGCCCCAAACGTCTGACCTGGCCACCTCTTACTCACCAGCTGCTGATGAGCACACCTCCTACATCAGTAGCAGTCAAAGCTACCCTTGTGCTCACAGACAGTGGATGGCCCACACCTCTCCCCTGTGCCTCCCAAGGCAGAACTCCTGGAGCTTTCATCCTTCTCATTCACTACCCACATCCACTCAGTTATGGCCCTCTAGGGTTATACTGGGTGTCCATGGTGGCTCACTGGTAAAGAATCTGCCTGCAGTTCAGGAGATGTGGAGATGTGGGTTCAATTCCTGGGTCAGGAAGATCCCCTGGAGAAGGAGATGGCAACCCACTCCAGTATTCTTGCCTGGAAAATCCCATGGACAGAGGAGCCTGGCGGGCTACAGTCCATGGGGTTGCAAAGAGTCAGATATGACTTAGCGACTGAGCACCAGCAGATATTTTTAATATTATGTGGTTCTTCCCCTGACTCTTTGAAAAAAGTGTATACTGCTCACTCTGCTTGGGATGCTTCTCCATCCTTACTTTGTCTCATTTTTACTAGTCTGCCAGGTGGAGTCAGATGTCTCCTTACTATGGACCACCAAAGTGCTCCATCCTTCCCTTTATGCTCCTCACACCAGACTGTGATGTCCTGCTAACTTGTTTATGGTCCTCTGTCTCTCTTTACCATTAATGTAGCCTCACTGACTAAGCCAGTGCCTGATACATATGGGAACTCAATACATACTCGTTAGGTATGTGGAAGATTAAATAAATGGAAGACAATACCAATAAAATAGAAATCATACCTGTCTGTGTCACAGCAGGGCTTGATTTGAGCACTTTCCTAGAGAATATGAAAGTAAAAAGGATAGTATATTGGAATTCAGGCTTCTTAAGGTACCAGTATGTCATAGATCCTGTGGACTGGCTTGTTCAACAGTAACAATTTTACCCTCCTTCTAAGCATCATTATTGTAATGGAAAGCTGGAGGAATAAAAACATTTCCCAGACTGCCTTGCAGGCGGTATTCTACATGTAAATTATATCCAGTACAGTTAGATGCACTCTTGAGACTTAACGGAAGGCAGGAGTGGGAGGAAGGCCACTTTCTGGCTGCTGTTTCTCCTGCCAAGAAAGGCCAACAAAACACAGAAACCTTTCCAAGGTTCCCCACCACTTTTGTGGGTTTCTGCAGGCAATTGTAGTGACAAGAATGGCAGGATCAAGCGTGAAGGCAGAAGCTTCTTGGTTCTGAATCACGACTATAGTGAATTAGCTAGCTATCATCTCTCGAGTATCGCTCTCTCTTTCTCATTTATTTATTCACATATTTGTAAAATAGAGCTAATAGAGACTCTTGAATTCTACTCCCCTAGTCTTTCTACCAATTTTCTAACCACCTTTCTGCTTAAAATACCTAGAGAGTTTTCTGTCCTGAACCATGGCAGATACACAAAGGATACAAGGACTGCTTCCCACTCATTGATCCAAGTAGCCCAACTTAATCGATTGTAATTTTTCTCCATTAAAGACAGCAATGCTATTCCTAAGATCTAAGTGAAGAAGAACTAAAGAGCCTCTTGATGAAAGTGAAAGAAAAGAGTGAAAAAGTTGACTTAAAACTCAACATTCAGAAAACTAAGATCATGGCATCTGGTCCCATCACTTCATGGCAGATAGATGGGAAATCTATGGAAACAGTGAGAGACTTTATTTTGGGGGCTCCAAAGTCACTGCAGATGGTGACTGTAGCCATGAAATTAAAAGACGCTTGCTCCTTGGAAGAAAAGCTATGACCAACCTAGACAGCGTACTAAAAAGCAGAGACATTACTTTGCCGATAAAGGTCCGTCTAGTCAAAGCTATGGTTTTTCCAGTAGTCATGTATGGATGTGAGAGTTGGACTGTAAAGAAAGCTGAGTGCCAAAGAATTTATGCTTTTGAACTGTGGTGTTGGAGAAGACTTTTGAGAGTCCCTTGAACTGCAAGGAGATCAAACCAGTCAATCCTAAAAGAAATCAGTCCTGAATATTCATTGGAAGGACTGAAGCCGAAGCTGAAACTCCAGTACTTTGGCCACCTGATGCAAAGAACTGACTCCTTGGAAAAGACCCTGATGCTGGGAAAGATTGAAGATGGGGACGACAGAGGATGAGATGGTTGGGTGGTGTCACGGACTCAATGAACAGGAGTTTGAGCAAGCCCTGGAAGTTGGTGATGGACAAGGAAGCCCGATGTGCTGCAGTCCATGGGGTCACAAAGAGTCGGACACGACTGAGTGACTGAACTGAACTGAACTGAGGATGAGATTGTGCTTACTGGTTATTCTGTGGTCTGTGAGGGTTCTGTAAATCATTTCTACTATCTTTTTCTCCAATTCTTGGCTTCTTTTGAGATTTCATTAGCATAGACCTCAACTCAGCAATAAAACTGGCCAGTAATAGATAATAGTACAGCCTGGCCTAAATTTAAAACTACATAGGAAAAAATATAGGTAAATGATTCAGATCTTTAACATATTAAGAGCTCTTTTCAATCACTGAATAATAAGAAAACTAACTTGATTGAAAACTGTATGAAACACATAAGGGCAGGTGGAAAAATAGCCAAAGAGGGTATTAAAATATTCTTTTTTCTTATCAATGTAACATATTTTAAAGTAATACTCAGATCTGGTGAAGATGTGTTTCTTATATTGGGCTTCTTATGTGTTTATATATGTTTCTTATATTCTCATACGCCTCCATAAGCTTCTAAAATTCCTTAATTTTCTATAGTAAGTTTGGCTACATTAGAATCTGCCTGCAATACAGGTAGACCCAGGTTTGATCCCTGGGTTGGGAAGATTCCCTAGAGAAGGGAATAGCTACTTACTCCAGTATTCTTGCCTGGCAAATTCCACGGACAGAGGAGCCCAGTGAGCTGTAGTCCACAGGGTCACAAAGAGGCAAACATGACTGAGCAACTAACATAAACGTCTTTAAAATATTCGTTCTGTTGGATCATCAGTTTTTAGCTGGAGTCATTTTTGCCCACCATGGGACATTTGGCAATGTCTGGAGATATTTTTGGTTTTCACAACTATAATCTGTGGGTGCTACTAGAATCTAGTGGATAGAGACCAAGGATGCATCTCAACCTTCTGAAACAGGAGCATCTGCATGAAGAATACACAGCCTGAAATGTCAGTAGAGGTTGAAAAATTATGTCTTAGACACTAAAATTCTACTCTGTTTACCCAAATGAAAACATTGAATGTACTTCAAGATTCATTTATTTAATCCTTTTTGGAGAGCAACAAGTCAGTAGCTGTTAAAAATTAAGATGCATTTATTCATAATTTTTAATAACTATCCATCTTGGAAATGCTTGGACATGTGCATGAAAAGGCACGCACACACACACTGGTGTTCTTCTTTGCATTATTTTCAGCAGTGAAATTTTGGAAATGTCCAAATGTCTATCAGTAGAGTAACAGTTAATATATGTGCATTTTCTGAGTACCAGAGGATTTGGCTATCTCACCACCCACCACTACTCTTTTCCTAAGGTCCTGTCCTCCTTTAGAGAGACTCCTATGCAGTAGATAGGCTTGGTGGAAGAATGATTTCCAAGACTCCTTTCATCCTGTCCTTTTCCAGTTTGGAACCAGAAAAAACCCGATATTTCTTTTCTGATCCTTTGGTCACATGACCTGTTCATCACATGACATCACTTTGGCCAATCAGATGGGACTTTAAATCTTCAACCAAGCCAAAGCCAGAGAAGACTTGAAGGCCGAATTCCTGAGGGGCAGCAGTGGTGGCAGTGGGATGTGTCTCTGGCGGTTCTGGCTGATTGCTGGCACTGGACCTCCGTAACCTGGTCCCCCAGAAAGGCCTGCACTTCTATTATTGAAAACAATGCCGAAGGAAGGCCCGACAGTAACCCAATAGATAGACACATTAGATATCTGTGTGTGGAGAGTAAATCCTATGGATGGAAGAGCCTGGTGGGCTGCAGTCCATGGGGTCGCTAAGAGTCGGACACAACGGAGTGACTCCACTTTCACTTTTCGCTTTCATGCATTGGAGAAAGAAATGGCAACCCACTCCAGTGTTCTTGCCTGGAGAATCCCGGGGACAGGGGAGTCTGGTGGGCTGCTGTCTATGGGGTCGCACAGAGTCGGACACGACTGAAGCGACTTAGCAGCAGCAGCAGCAGAGAGTATCCCAACTGATATGTTAGAGAATTATAGACAGTCATTAAAACGGAAGATCATCAGGACATATTAGTAAGTGTAAACTCAAACTGAAGAACATTCATTCACTCAAGGAGTGTTTGTCGAGCCATACCTAGTTTCTGCCCTCATGGAGCATTATTTACAATAGCAAAATAGCAGAAAGAAATTAAGCACAACAATAGTAAAATGAGATAAATTGTAAATTATGGCACATTTCTATATATATATATATATATGTATTATATATACTAATTGAAATAACATGAACATATTGAGTATATGTGCATATTATATATAATGAACACAATAAAACATTAAATTTATATATACATTATATAAGTAAAATATGTAAATATGTCTGTATGTATATATATCTATATATCTTTAAAAAAAATCCATGTAATCAAGAGAAGGTATAAATAATGTATTACAATGCTGGCAGGATTCAATTCTGAATGATGAAAGTTTTTTGTTTGTGTTTTCTAAATTTTGAAATCTGCATATGTTATTTTTATAAATGTAAATTTTATTATTTATAACCATAAACTTATTTAAGATAAGAATACAGTAAAACATTTGAAATTTCCTAAAGCCATTTTATGACTACACTAAGCCACACTTATTAAATATTCAACATTAAGAATATATGAGCTATATAAACAGATGTATCTATATAACATATCCATAAAACATATATGTTACTGAGTTTAAAAACAAACACCATTACTATCTTGCTTTAAAACATTCCACACTCCTTGGCCTACATGTGCTGTGCTTAGTCACTCAGTTGTGTCCAACTTTTTGCAACCCCATGGACTGTAGCCCACCAGGCTCCTCTGTCCATGGGGATTCTCCAGGCAAGGATACTGGAGTGGGTTGCCATCCCCTTCTCTAGGGGATCTTCCCAGCTCAGGGATCGAACCCAGATCTCCCTCACTGCAGGCAGATTCTTTACCATCTGAGCCACCAGGGAAGACCATGAATTCTGGAGTTGGTAACCTATTCCTCCTCCAGAGGATCTACCCAACCCAGGAATCAAACTGGGGGCTACCTGCATTGTAGGCGGATTCTTTACTGGCAGAGCTATCAGGGAAGCCCTCCATGGCCTATGCTATCCTGAGTTTTCCTTTGCTGGTCCTTGAGATATTACCAGTTACAGAAGGGACTGTGGGCAATAGCTGAGTTGATTTCCCTCCCATTGCCCTGTGGGGAGGGGCCAACAGAGGTCTGGTGCAGTCAGCTGACGCAGGAGTGGCCTACTAGAGAGCTGTCTGCATTTCTGGCCTCTGGAATCATCTTTCAGTATGCTCTCCATCTGTAAGCACACACTCTTACATCTTGTGTTAAGTGTACTCATGGTGGGAGGCATGAAGCTTCTAATACCATCTCTTTTGTTTTGGAGCAGGCAAGGTGGGACCACCTCTTGATATCATGCTGGATGCTCTGAACTGTTCAGCCTTCAGCATACAATGGAAGATGCCTAGGCACCCTCCAAGCCCCATCATGGGGTACACGGTGAGTACCTGGGCACAGGGATGTCTCTAGTGGGTGTGTTGGGGGAACTGCACCTCCCTCCTATCATTGCTCCCTCTCTATGTGGCCTCCTGATATCAGCCCTCTCATGTCGGGGGAGCCTCACTCTCCCTCCATGAAACCGGAGATGTTTCCCTTTAAAGAGCCTTTGTAAGTGTCCTGAAAGTCAGTTGGATCTATTGGGTCCTGACTCTGTTCAGTTCAGTTCAGTCAGTTCGGTCGCTCCGTCATGTTTGACTCTTTGCGACCCCGTGGACTGCAGCATGCCAGGCTTTCCTGTCTATCACCAAGTCCGTTGAGTCAGACTTGATGGCATCAGCCATCCAACCATCTCATCTTCTGTCATCCCCTTCTCCTCCTGCCTTCAATCTTTCCCAGCATCAGGGTCTTTTCTAATGAGTTGGTTCTTCACATCAGGTGGCAAAAGTATTGGAGGTTCAGCTTTAGCATCAGTCCTTCCAATGAATAAGGGATGGAGGAGCCATCCTGGTCAACACAAGAGTCTGAAATGCAGTACTTAGATGCAATCTCAAAAACGACCAAATGACTCTGTTCAGGGATGGGAAAATATAAACTCAATGGAAGACAAGTTTCTTGCTCTCCAATTGCCCACAGTCAAATTTGGAGACAAAGCAGAAACATGGGAAATGATAGGGAGTCACTGTCGTCAGTAAGGACAGAATAATGTAAAACCTGAATGAAAGTGATGGGGTGGACAGGTGAAGCGGAGAAGGGGATAGAGTATGCATTTCTACCTCTAAGAGGTAAACGATTGGCCTTTAAAAAAATATTTTCTTTGAAAAGTGTTTTTAAAAATGAGTCAACGTTTTTAAGTTAGGAGATTTCAGATGAATTCTTGGAATTCTTGAAATCTCTGTGAATATATCCTCACCCCAGGCCCACAAGCCTGCTGGAGCTGAGCTGACCACTGAGCTGTAAACTCCCCAAGACACCCTAGACCCACCATTCCCTCCTGTCTCCCGTTCACCGAGAGAGAGAAGGCATTTATCAAGCCCTTATCCTATCGTCATTTTAAAGCAGAGAAATATATTTCTAGATTCAAGTAGACGCAAAAGTGGGAAAATGAAAGACTACCTGAGAGAATGGTGGTTTCAGGAAAAAATACTGGGAGGTGGGTCGGCCCTCTCCACCCCACTTTACACTGTGTCTTCTTCCCGGCTTCTACAGGCTTAGGAGTTTGCGACCCTAGCCGGGTATGTTTGATGTTTGCTGACAAAGGGCTAGTGTGTGAGAGGCGAGACAGCTCACGTCAAGACCCACTGTGGTTGTGAGTGCAACTCCAACCTTGGGTCCTCGGTCTGGTGAAGTGCCAGCCCCGCTCTCACATTGGATGTCTGCCTCTTTTCCAGGTCTTTTACTCTGAGGTCGGCGTAGACAAATCCCTGCAGGAGCGGTCCTATGGTGTTCCGCCCGGCCTGGATACCCCGACCTCTGTGAGTAGCTTCATCCCGGCAGCCCCCCAAAAGCACACCCTGTGAGTGACATTTCACTGATGTTCAGAAGGATTTCTAATTTGATGTGTGTGTGTGCGCTGCTGTATGTATAATAATAACAACTGCTTGTATAATCCTTTGGAATTTAGAATGTCTTTCTTGGCCATAACCCCATCACATACATCTTTATCCTCAGAAAGGCAGCCATGTGAGGAATGTTTCCATGGACTCAGTCCACCGCATTTATCCTGCGAGAAAACAGCCACCTTACAGCTGTTTCCCTCCCACCCCCTGCTTCTTTTCTCTATAAAATTCAATTCTATTTTTTTTTTTAATCTCAATAAAGCTTTATAAATAAATATGACACATTTGTATCTTCTCAACTGCCTGGAGACATCATGCAGAAGAAGATGATGTGATTGGAAATGTATATTCAAATGGCGCAAGTTGTTTGTTTTCCTTCTGCAGCCGGCATCCTGTCCTTCCACTAACCAACTGCGGGCTCTTCATCTATTTTTCTTCTGTTTCCTGTCAAGGTCTCTCGGGGTGAATTTCTCTGCCTTAGGCATGTTCTGTTTTCTTTTCTTTCACTTGCTGTCTCCTTCTCCGTTCTACTACAATTAATCTACAGACTAGAGCCTTTTTAATTGCTCTGCAAGGAGTTGGCATCAGTGCCCAGAATACTTCAGCTTTAACAGCACTGGTGGTGGAGGTGGTGTCTGTAACTCCTGTCTAGTAAATGCCTGCCGGGTGCTGCACCTAGAAACCTACTTGTCATCCGTGATAAGTAACCATCACTTATTGAGAATCTGTCACCTGCCAGCCACGCTCCCTCATGCTTTACATTTCTTTTGCCATTTAATCCTTACAACTATCCTATGACCTGACAAGGATGCTGAGACATTCTTCAGATCATACATTAGCAAGTAACAGTTGACTGTAAACCCAGGGCAGACTGCATTCTGAGCCCTGCCCTGGCTATTTTTACCAGAGCACTCATGACTCAAAAAGAAGAGATGCATGTCTTCAGCTTGCTTGTATTTTGCATGCTGCTTTTATTCTCAGACTTTTGCTTAAGTACCCCTCAGTTGCCTCAGAAGCCCTCAGCCCCAGCCTCTGTGGTTTATTCTGTCCTAAGAGGGGGCAGTTGGGGTGGCCCCACCTGTCGTTGTTGTTCAGTCGCTCAGTCCTGTCCGACTCTTTGCAAACCCATGGACTGCAGCACGCCAGGCTTCCCTGCCCTTTACTGTCTCCCAGAGTTTGTGCAAAGTCATGTCCATTGAGTCTATGATGCTATCTAACCATCTCATCTTCTGCCCCCACCTTCTCCTTTGGCCTTCAGTCTTTCCCAGCATCAGGGTCTTTTTCAATGAGTTGGCTCTTTTTATCAGGTAGCCAAAGTATTGGAATTTCAGCTTCAGCATCAGTCCTTCCAATGAGTATTCAGGGTTGATTTCCTTTAGGATTGACAGATTTGATCTCCTTGCAGTCCGAGACACTCTCAGGAGTTTTCTCCAATACCACAATTCAAAAGCATACATTTTTTGGCGCTTGGCCTTCTTTATTAATTCTCACATTCCTACATGACTACTGGACAAAACCATAGCTTTGACTATACAAAACTCTCTGAAAAGTGATGTCTCCATTTTTTAATAAACTGTCTAGGTTTGTCATAGCTTTCCTTCCAGGGAGCAAGCATCTTTTAATTTTGTGGCTGCAGTCACCATCCAGTGATTTTGGAGCCCAAGAAAATAAAATCTGCTACTGTTTCCATTTTTTCTCCATCTATTTGCCATGAAGTGGTGGCCCCAGATGTCATGATCTTAATTTTTTTCGTATTGAGTTTCAAGCCAGCTCTCCTCTTTCACTTTCATCAAGAGACTCTTTAGTTCCTCTTTGCTTTCTGTAATTACAGTGGTATCATCTGCATATCTGAGACTGTTAATACTTCTCCTGGGAATCTTGATTCCAGCTTGTGATTCATCTAGCCCAGCATTTTACATGATTTAATCTGCATATAAATTAAATAAACAGGATGACAATATACAGCTTTGACATACTCCTTTCCCAGTTTTGAACTGGTCAATTGTTCCATGTCTGTTGCTTCTTGACCTGCATACAGGTTTCTCAGGAGACAGGTAAGGTTGGACTGTTACTCCCATCTCTTTAAGAACTTTCCAAAGTTTGTTGTGATCCACACACTCAAAGGCTTTATTCTTTTCCGTTAACTATAACTAGGTGTTAGAATATGCTACCAACTTGTAGTATTTGATTACCTTGCTGATTTCAACAAATGTTCACAGTTGCCACTCTGCCCAGCACAATATCACATATGGTTGCTGTTCTTGGGCAGCTTTTGGGAAAATCACGTTTACACTGGGTCTCCCAGGTGGTGCTCTTGGTAAAGAACCCACCTGCCAATGCAAGAGACGTAAGAGACATGGATTCGATCCCAGGGTCGGGAAGATCCCCTGGAGAATGAAATGGCAACCTACTCCAGTATTCTTGCCTGAGGAATCCCATGGACAGAGGAGCCTGGTGGGCCACAGTCCATGGGATCACAAAGAGTAGGAAGACTGAAGTAACTTAGCACATGCTCACACACCTTTACACTAGATAAAACAATTAGAGAGCAATGTGAGGCCAGATTTCATTCACATGCCACCTACCAGACAGACTGAGGTTGAGATTAGTGTAGGAACAGGTGTTCAAGAGGTAAAATTTGGGGCTGAGATTTGAAGCAGGGGCAGTTTCTGGAAAAGGCAAAGAAGACAGGGGACTTCAAATCATTTGAACCAAGGGACTGAACACTCAAGTGTGCATACACGTTCTTGTGCTTGTGTATTTGGGTGGGGGTGGGGGGATTGCGGAATACACAGAGTAGAGAGAGGAAACGATGATTAGAGATAAAGGCAATGAATCAGGAAGGGGGAGGGAAGAGGTCTGGTATAGCAGAGTGGGCTGACATGCATTCAGATTCCTGTATGATAATAAACCACCTGGGTGACCTTACTGGGTCTCAGCTTCCTCATCAACAGAACAGGGATTTGAATAGGATCTATATCATGGGTAGTGTGTCTGTGGTTCCCAGCCTGTGTACTATGGTACTTCAGGGCTCTGCAGCAAACTCACAGGGGCCTTGTGGAATATTTGAATGTTGCACGGGAAATAGCAACATCTGTGTAAACTTCCACTACTAAATCTTTGGGGTATAACTATTGAATAAATGGAACTGTTAGGGAGTTTTTTTCTGGATTGGTGGTGCTGCTAATCCAGTATTATTTTATAATGAGAACAGAAAAAGTTTGGGACCCTCTGTACTCGCATCATCCTACAGCGTAAGGATGTTGTGGACATTAAACAAGGTCATGGTCCTAGAACCCTCAGCACCACACCTGGCGCAGAAGGACAGAGTGAGGGTTGCAGAGAATCCACATTGCCAAGGCGTGTGTTTGCTGCCCTTGACTGCACACGGCGGAAGTGCAGCTATTCTACGGGTTCATTTTAGTTCCTGTGAGCTTTACTTTTCTCTCCTTTTCATATTTTCCTCCTCTCCAGGGACGATTGGATCATCAGATGATTTTTGTAAGTATGCTTCAAAAAGTTAAACCCTTGCCCCAACCCAGGAGTCAGGGGGTCTCTTTTCATCAAAATGTCTATTTTTCCTGCATCTTCTTCATCGATTAAGGCCCACAGAGAGTGCTTGGTTCTAGTGGAAGCAGCAAAGGCTGGGCGTACGGGTGAATTTTTAATCATTTAGAAAGAAATGGCTTGTATTTCACCTGGAAGAGTAAAGTTAAAGCAATATTTTTAAAGTTTGAAGTAATTTAAGTTCTGCTCCCAAAGTGAAAAAGACTGAAAAGGAGAGAAAATATTTAGTCAGCAAGCTCCCTCCTGCAGGAAATGCTCCCCTACCCACCCCCTTTCTTCTTTCCTCACTTTCTCTAACAATCCTAGATCTTGTCAGTGAGACCGGACTGGGCACCTAAACCTGGTTGATTGACTTTCTGAACTGATTGCCAAACAGAGGATTGGGTTGACAAATGGTTAGTCTGATTCAAATGAAGAATTAACCAAAATAACCTGGTGGTTGCTGCTGTTGCTGCTAAGTCGCTTCAGTCGTGTCCGACTCTGTGCAGTCCCATAGATGGCAGCCCACCAAGCTCCCCTGTCCCTGGGATTCTCCAGGCAAGAACACTGGAGTGGGTTGCCATTTCCTTCTCCAATGCATGAAAGTGAAAAGTGAAAGTGAAGTTGCTCAGTCGTGTCCAACTCTTATTGACCCCCTGGACTGCAGCCTACCAGGCTCCTCCATCCATGGGATTCTCCAGGCAAGAGTACTGGAGTGGGTTGCTATTGCCTTCTCTATAACCTGGTGGAGTAGTGGGATTCTGATATTTTCTTTGATACTCTGCCTATGTAAAAGCTTCTGATTTGGTTAGCATTTGGTATCCACACTTTTTAATCCCATGGACAGAATAGGCTGGTGGTCTACAGTCCCGAGGGTTGCAAAGAGATGGACACGACTGAAGCAACTTAGCACCCATGCACACACCATCAGTTAAAAATTATTTAAACATATACCAGAGTACCAATATATGTAAGTATTTGTAAATTATATATCTGCTACTCTACTAATATATTGTGTACATTCTAAATTCCTACCAAATTTTAAATGAGGAGATAAAATAGAAATAGAAAGTTCTTATGTTTTCTTTGGGTATTTCAGTAAATTTTGTCTTGCTAACTAAGGGGGAATAAACCATCACCCTGCTCTGGATTTCACTGGTCTGGCTGACCCAGAATAGTGATGCTATTTGGGTTTTACCCAAGGTTAAGGGATAAAGCAGACAGGAATCATGGGACTTGCATCTAGTCCCAAGTCTGTCACTAGAACAAGGGTAACCGTGGGAAAGTCTCTGAGCCCCTGTAAACATCTCTTGACTATAAAACAAAGGGGCTGAGGGTTTCCACCTGAGGGTTTTCTTTGTTCCCTGTGGCATATGGAAACGTCTGGGCATTCTAGCGATCAAGCCTCAGGGATACTGACTGTCCTGCGATAAGGGTAGATCCATATGAGGGAGGTTTGTTCAGCCCCAAAGCCAATGCTGCCCTTCTTGGAAAACCCAAATGATACTCCTTCTGTGACCACTCAGGAAATGGAAATCCTTCCAACTCTTCCCCCCACTCTGGCCTGCCCTGCCTTCCTTGGGTCCTTTGAAAGAAGGCTGTTTGGGAGATAACCCTTTTCTATTTCCCTGTGCCTCCCATCTAATGATGCTAAATATTCCCAACTTCTATTAAGGCAACCAAAGCACAGATTTGACTTGTGAAGTCAAATGTGATGTTGAATCCAAGGTCACTAGCCACTAGTGAAGGTTATTTTAAAAGAATTGTAAAATTTCCATGTTGAAACCCTGAAGTTAAGTGGAGTCCCTGAAACCACACAGCTCTTTGGCTGCAGAGCCTGGGTCTCCTGGCCGCTAGTCCAGCGCTCTCCTACTTCATGCCACCTCTCCGCCGTGCTCACTGGATGCCCTCTTGTAGGGACAACCTGACCAGACTAGCGAACAAGGCAACATCCAACTTCATTTCTGGAAACAAATGACTTGGTTTTCCAGCAGTAGGAAAAAAGTACAGCATGAATGGGGTTAAAGGTGAGGTCTGATTTAGGGTCAGAGATTTAAGTTCGGAACCATTTAATACAGTTTCATCATTGCACAGGGAACAGGGATTCAGTTAAGAATAGTTCTGTCTTTTCAGGGGCTCCTGTTACATAGCTTTCCAGGTTGTTTTTGTACATTGGGTCTAGTATGAAGTAGAATGAAAGTTTAGCGGTCCCCAACCCAAGGGTAAAGGGTGGCACAAGGGTAAAGAATCTGCCTGCCAGTGCAGGAGACGTGGGTTTGATCCCTAGGTTGGGAAGATCCCCTGGAGAAGGAAATGACAACCTACTCCGGTATTCTTGCCTGGAAAATTCCATGGACAGACGAGTCTGGCAGGCTATAGTTCACAGGATTGCAAAGATGAGCAACACAGGAGCATGAGACAAACACAAAATAAAGCTATTTTGCAGCAGTGCACCCATCTTCGCTCTCTCTCTAAGGAAAGTATGGGAGGGGACAGAGGAGACTGGAATTCATTCAGGCTTCTACTCCAAGAAAGCAATTTCTTTCTCTTTGTTTTTCACCATTCTGTGCAGAAAGAGGTCCAAGAGAGAGAAGTATTTTGACTCATTTTCAAACTTCCACAAGACAACAAAACACTTTGTTTTTCTACTTTGAAAAGGGTATATTTAGCATCTTATCTAGTTTGATGCAAGGCTCAAGTACTTGCCATGAGACATTTAAGGACAGCAATAGAAAGATTTGTGGAATTATGCAACATTTTACTAAAGAATTCAAAGGTTATCACAAGTCATACTATTCTGAGGGATTCCATTTGGAAGGAGAGATGCAAGAGGAAGAAGAGATGATTAAGGCACTGAATCCAGCTTCTCTTTTAATAACCCCAGCTACTCAGTCTCCTTGACCTCATTCCCTTATGCTCACCTACCAGCCTGTCAGCTCAGGAAAAGACCGGAAAAGACTGGAAATAATTTCTGGGAAGGTAACACTTCACCTTTCAGAATATACCTGGGCTAAAGGTCATACCAATAATTCCATGTCTAACAAAAAATTTAGTTGTTTTTTCATCCACATTAAGAACTTCTATTAGTGTAATTTTCACCTTTACATTTCTGATAACATAAATTTCCTTGTTTATAGATAAAATAATCTGATCTTTGGTGTTTATGTTATAAATTTTTGTTCATTTAAATATTATTTAATATTTTTCGTTCATGTATTATCCAATTAGAACTTTGTTCATGGAGTCAAACAAAGCAGTGTTCAAATCCCCACTTTGCCACTTAATAAATATACAACCTTGAGCAAATCATTCACTTTTTCAGAATTCAGTTTTCTCCTCTGGAAATGAAAATAAGAGTGATACCTGCCTCACAGGGCTGACGGAAGAATTAAATCAGGCTCTGTATGTTTCTGGAGCAGAGGAAACACTCAGTAAATGGTAATTAATGGTAGCTGTGTTTGATATTAATGCATAGCTAATATCTGCAGTAGTTTATAAAACCACATCACCACCCCCATACTTCATACAGTGGAATAACTTCACGGAAGGAAAGAATTCTAAAGCAGAAGCCCATGAGAGCACTGGATTGGTTTGAAAGTGTATTTCTGCTTCTCTGGGAAATACCTAGGAGTGGCAGTTGGGAGAGGAGCGAGACAGCAGTCTTGTTACACCTGCTGCCTCCAGCCTCTTAACCACCCAACTTGACATGCATCAGGAGACAGATGGTAGAACTGGGATGCACAGACGCAGAGAATTAGAGCAAGGGTGAGGGTGGGGGCCGTGGGGCTGGGAAAACAGCACCATATGTTCAGCAAAGACCCTTCATGCAGTTACACGTAGGATGGAGTCGTTGGGGAGAGAGGGGACGGAAGATGGGAGATACACACCCCACCCCGGAGGCTGTAGAAATGGCCCAAATAAGGATTCAAGGGGCATGAAAGGAGGAAGCAGGTCCAGAAGGCATGTGGATGTGGCTGGGGGCAGACTGATAAAAGGAAGTCAGCCTTGTCTCTGTATTACTAACTCCAGGTCTAGGGCAGAGATGTAGAAGCTGATGATCCAGTCGGAGGGGTTATTAGGAGAAGCTGGTTCTTGAAGAGGTGATCTGTTTACGGCAGATGTCCTGGTTCCATTTCTTTCATTCATTCACTGGTTGTTCGTGTATTCATTCATCATAAGAGCATGGCTTGGAAATTTGCTCCATGTCTGGCACTGCTGTTCTAAGCTTTGGCATGCCAGAGGAATACGAGCTTGTCTTGTGCCCTCCGGCGGGTGGGGAGAAGGTGACCAGTAAGCAAGTACAGTCTGAGGTGAGTGTCGCTACATTGAGGTGCACCAAGGGCACCAGGGAGGCACAGAGGAGGGACACCTAACCAGACTGGGGTCAGGGGGCCAGAGAAATGAGGTAATGTCTCAGCTGAACTGAGTCATGAAGGATAAGCCAGGCAGACGTGGAGAGAAGGGCATTTCTCACAGAGGGGGCCGCAGGTTCAAAGGCCCCGAGGCAAGGAATTGAATGGCATAAATTTGAGCCCTGCCAAGTTCTTCAGTATGACTGGAATGCAGAATGTGAAGAAAGACGGTGGCATGAGACGATGCTGGAAGAATAACCAGGGGGACGCAAAGATGGTATCGTAAGTGGAACGTGACGTGATCGGATTTGGGGTTTAAGAGAACTGCTCTAGCAGTGTGGAGTCCAGGTTGGATGTGCAGAAAGTATTGGAGGCTGGGAGAGTCAGAGGCATTGCCGTCATTATGGGGACTTGGACTTAAATGGCTGTGAAGATTAAACTACATGGACAGATTCATGTGACATGAAAGAGTATTGGTACTCAATTGAATGATGGTTAGAGAGCAGGGGTGAACAAGTGTTGAGAATTTCTGGTTTGGGTAATGAGGGAGAGAATACAACAGTGAAGCAGTTTTTTGTTTTGTTTTTGGTGGTTGGAGGAGGGGTGATTAGATGAGCTTTGGTTATGTTGAACTTGAGTTGTGTGGTGGTTGAGTAGAGAAGCTCAAGAGGCAGTCATAAACTCATGACAAGATCAAGAGGCAGCTTAGAGCTGGGGATGGAGGGAAGTGTCGTTCGAAGGTGTCAGAAGCTCTGGGACTAGTAGATGAGCTCGCCTGAACAAGGCTACAGAGTGAGAGGAGATGGTGAGGGGTGAACCTCTGGGAAACACCGAAGGGGCCAGCAGAGAATGGGGAGTGGGTGAGGGATACTTGAAAAGAGAAACAAACGAAATAGAAAGAGATGAGGAGGAACAGACACGGTTTCCAAGGGAACCGAGATAGTTAAAAGGCGAGGGTGGGTCACAGTATTGAAAGCTGCAAAAAGTCGAGTAAAGATGGAGACATCCCCACTTGGTGGACTGCAGAGTTGTTGTGGCGACTTTGGTAGAAACATCTCAGTCGTTTGTAGTGAGGAGAGGCCAGATGGGAGCAGGGTGAGGAGGGAACAGGAGGTGAGGAAGTGGAGACAACTTCAGGAGGGTTTTGTCTCTGGAAAGGTGAGAGGGGCGCATTCGTGGTGGTGAAGAATTGATTGCTTTGAAGATGAGAGTGACTTGAGCACAGTCAAGAAGGATCTGGTGGGTAAGGGAGAGGTTGGAGATACAGGAGGAAGAAAGGAGGGGAGACAGGTGGAACTCAGAGGTCAGGCAAGCCCAGGACCAGTGGTTCACAAACCTGGCTGCCCATATTGGCATCGCCTGGAGAGCTTTAAACAGACTCAGGCCTGCCACCCAGAAATTCTGATTTAAGTGGTCTGGAGTAGCATCTAGCATTGGTATTTTATTTTTAGATCTTTGAGTGATTTTAAAATGTTTTCAGGGTTAAGGGCTACTATAGTAAGTATTCAATAATTATTTGTTGAATCTTTTAAAAAAGTTTTGTTGATCTATTGATTAGTTCTCCTTATCAACAATGAATATTTAGTCATTTGCAGGGGATGTTGTGAAGAAATATAAGACAGGATGCCTGCTCTCAAGTGGCTTGTAATCCCATGGGAGAAATAGTAAAAATTTTAATATATGAATGTGCCAATTTAGTGGTGTAACACTTAGTGGGGTAAGATTGAGTCTGTGTGGTCAGGTGTCAAG
Organism: Oryx dammah; assembly: GCF_014754425.2. NCBI lineage: Eukaryota > Metazoa > Chordata > Mammalia > Artiodactyla > Bovidae > Oryx > Oryx dammah. The sequence goes on from NW_024070204.1 coordinate 35,371,805, forward strand.
GGGATATTTGGGCCTCAGAAGTGGTAGAACCTAGGTAAGTGGAGAAGAGGAGGAGTTTTAATGTCCAAGACAATAATCATTACAATCCTGCTTCTTGAGGACGGCCTTGGAACCAGTGACTTTACACACATTACCCCAGATGCTGTAACTGTGCAAGATAGTTATCCATCATCCCCATTTACAGAGGAAAAAACTGATGCTCTGGGTATTTAATATGAAGGCCACAGCTAACAATAAGTGTCAGAGTCAGGATTCAAGCCTAGGACTGATAGATTCCATGTCAGTATCATTTTCACTACAATGTGCTGAGACCATTGTGACCTAGGCTCCCACATACTGTATAGCACTGAAGCCTGCGGTTGGGGCATCGCTGGTGGCTCAGATGGTAAAGAATCTACCTGTAATGCAGGAGACTTGGGTTTGATCCCTGGGTCAGGAAGATCCTCTGGAGAAAGGGTTGGCTACCCATTCCAGTATTCTTGCCTGAAGAGCTCCATGGACAGAGGAGCCTGGAGAGCTACAGTCCGGAGCATTGCACAGAGTCAGACACGACTGAGCGATTAAGCACACAAGCACATAAAAGCCTCAAGATGGAGTGAGTCCACTTCAACTGGGGCTTCTCGGTCAAGGCTTCTGTGCAGGTGAAGTTCACAGACACACGTTCCTCATCAGTCCTAGTGGTTTTCAATGTGAAAGCGTTAGTCACTCAGTTATGTCCAACTCTGCGACCCCATGGACTGTAGCCTGCAAGGATCCTCTGTCCAGGAGACTCTCCAGGCAAGAATCCTGGAGTGGGTAGCCATGTCCTTCTCTAGAGGATCTTCCCAACCCAGGGATCAAACCACTGCAGGCAGGTTCTTTACTGTCTGAGCCACCAGGGAAGATCCCACCATGACCCACCAGCAGCATCACTTGGGAACTTCTCAGGAATGCAGATTCTCAGATGCTTCCCAGATTTACTGAATCAGAGGCCCTTGGGGCCAGGCTTAGCAATTTGTTTTAAGAAGCCCTCATGGTGCTTCTGATGCAATTTGGGAACCAAAGTTTGAGTCCCTCCTTTATGGATGCAAATCAAGACCTCAGTTTGCTGTTGTGGCCAGTACCTGAGCATCGGTGATATGCAAATGGAAAGAAAGGGCTGGGGGATTCCAGCCCTGGAAAAGATCCTTGCCTGAATTCCAGCAGCCTAGTACTCTTATTGAAGAACTCAGATGTTAAGAGCAACAGCTGATAAGATGAATGAGTCCTAGTTTGAGGACAGTGTATATATTCCAGTAAAACATAATTCACTAGTCTTTGGAAATACGTCATGGTGCTTTTCTCTTTGCAAATTAAAATACTTGGCCAATCCTAGAGAAAGCAAAGGACTTCCCAGGTAGCTCTAGTGGTAAAGAACCTGCCTCCGAATGCAGGAGACATAAGAGACGTGGATTTGATCCCTGGGTCGAGAAGATGCCCTGGAGGAGGGCACAACAACCCACTGCAGTATTCTTGCCTGGAGAATCCCATGGACAGAGGAGCCTGGCGGGCTACCGTCCATAGGGTTGTACCGGGTCAGACATGACTGAAATGACTTAGTACGCACGCACACAGAGAAAGCAAAACAATCTCCCAAGCAAATTTCACAAGGGCCTCAAGATGCAACCCTCATGGAAATGGTCTGGCTTGCCTCAAAGGAACTTCTGATCACTGATACATTTCATGTTTGGTCATCTACAGGAGGAAGTGATCGGAGATTTGAAACCAGGCACTGAATACCGCGTGAGCATGGCAGCTTACAGCCAGACTGGCAAAGGGCGGCTTAGCTCTCCTCAGCATGTTACCACTTTGCCCCAAGGTAAAATGGGTCTGGTTCATTAATAATAAGAACTGTTATTTAGGGCTATTCATTCATTCCTCTATTCAGCATATACCAATGAGGATGGACTCTGCCAGGCATTGTGCTACACTAGACTCTGGGAATTCAGTGGTGAACAAAAACAGGCCCAGTCCCTGCCCTCTTGAAACTTAGCGGGATGGGTCAAGACATTATCTATTTAGTGTATAGATAGTGACAAGTGTTTTCCAACACGATATAAGATCTTCTTTTGTAAGATCTGATGTAGAGGTGCAGTAAGAATTCTCTAAGGACATAACTACTAAGCAGAGATCTGATAAGTAAGTGGGAATTCGGAAGGTGAGGAAGAGGGGTGGGAAAAGAGATTTTACAGGCCAGGGAAATCTAACAAATGCTCGTTGAGGTGGTGGTGCGGTGGGTACTGGGGGACAAAGGTGGTCTGAAAGCATCGTTGCTCTCAGGAGCTCCCTGGGGAGGGAGGGGTGCATGGTTAGCATGTAACTCAGTGTATCTGAGTCCACTCATGGCTCTGGAGCACTCAGAGGGAGCACTTCCTCACCCCAAGTCTTAGGAGTGTTTCAGAAAGAACCATATCTTTGGCCTGGCTTTTGAAAAGTTCATAGGATTTTGCTAGGAAGAGGAGGCAGGAAAAATATTTCTGGCCGAAGCAACAGTGTAAAGCTGGCAGATGTGAAAGTCTGGATATGAAAATAGTAACAGCAGTGACCTTGGGGTGATAGAATCATCCTACGTCTTCACACATGAGAGCTTTTCCAGATGTCTTACCATCGGTATGTATGCTGATGATGGGGGTGGGGGGAAGGGAGGAAGTCCACACACAGAAGAGTGGAAAGTAAGTGCCATTACATTAAGCATTTAATTTTCTTCATAAGCAAATATCAAGGGGCTTCCCTGATAGCTCAGTTGGTAAAGAATCCGCCTACAGTGCAAGAGACCCCAGTTCAATTCCTGGGTTGATAAGATTTGCTGGAGCAGGGATTTGCCCACTCCAGTATTCTTGGGCTTCCCTTGTGGCCCAGCTGGTAAAGAAACTGCCTGCAATGCAGGAGACCTGGGTTCGATCCCTGGGTTGGGAAGATCCCCTGGAGAAGGGAAAGGCTTCCCCCCTCCAGTATTCTGGCCTGGAGAATTCCATGGACTGTATAGTCCATGGGGTCGCAAAGAGTTGGACATGACTGAGTGGCTTTCACTTTCAAGTAAATATCAATTCCAACACACGCACAGAGGTCTTAAAGGGTACACAACACTGTATGTCCTGGGGTCAATAGTCTGCACATAATTTAATTTAGTTGGATTTCCAACCAGGGGTGTTTGGGGAGGAAGGGAAGATCAGCTCTCACTGATAAACCTTATACGAATCCAGTGGAGAATCCAGTTATGATTTTGGGGTGTATGCTTATTTTGGTTTGGACTTTGAGAGGCTGTTCTGACAGAGACGTTTAGGTTGTAGAAAGCACATGTGTTTTGGATACATGAAACCTCTCCAGCAGCAAAGACTACAGCCAACTCCAGTTTGCTGTCCTGCCTAGATTCCTGCCTGCCTCCAACAGCACCCCAGCAGCCGCACGTCATTGTGGTTTCTGATTCTGAGGTGGCCCTGTCTTGGAAACCTGGAGAGAGTGAAGGAAGCTCTCCTATTCAGTACTATTCTGTGGAATTCACCAGGTAAGTCTCTGTGTCACATTCAGAAGCCAAATGTATTGACCGCAGGTATTCCAAACACCATAGAAATCTCCATTGCATGTGTATTGAAGAGATGACAAAGGCTTGGAGGCCTGACTTGGGCCAACAGCAGACTCTAGCCTCCTTCGATGGTGGGTCATCTGGTAAACCTATCTATACTCAACTCTTCCCCATTTCCCTGCCTCAGTCAGACTGTCCTAGGCTCGGAAAACTCCCGAGATACCACTGCCAACAAGCTTTTCAAGCTTACCACTGCATTTCAAGCTCAAAACGTAACTCCCTGGCTCTGAAATACTATGATTGAAGTATATGTTTGATGGTGACTTTTCTCGAGGGAGAGGGGGAAAAAAAAAAAAAACCTTTAAAAGCAGGTGCAGGGGATTGTTTTCTTTACATCCATACTGCTGTGGGGCAAGTTTCTTGGTTTGGTTTCAGCTTTTTTCTCTCATCTACTTCTCCAGCTCTCATATTCAGCTCATCAGAGAGTCGAGGGGTGATTAGAAGTTCTTCTAAGAACTTACAGGTGTAAAAACATGGCTTCTCAATACTGCTATGTAATTTTAAGCAAAAACAAAAACCAGAACACCCCAACCAACCAATGAGCAAAAGCAATTCTCCATCTAGTACTCTTCCTTTGAGCTGTAGTTGCTGCTGAATTTTGAATGGAGCACCTAGCTGAGGAAAACAAAGTTTGTGGAGTTGGTGTTCTCTACATTAAAAGTGACAGGGTTTGTCTGAGGCCAGTTGCTTCATGGATTCATAAAGAGACTTGTTTAGCACCTCACTCCCGAGGCTCTCTGAAGCTGGGACAGAGGATTCTGCTAAGATTTGATTAGCTCTGCTTCCGTTTCTTGACTTCCTCGCCTATTTTTTGGTAGTAGAAAACAGATGTTTGTTTCTTCAGAGAAGTCCTGCACTGAGTCTCTTTAAGGCTTGAGTACAGAGCTCATTTCAGGAGGGACTTATTGAACTGCAAGTGGCAGGAGCTTGAAAGATGAGACTGTAATGTTCCGGTCCCTGTGACGGTCAAGCCCTGTGACAAATCTAAATTCGAGGAAGACGAACTCCATGTCACATCAGCAGTCTGTCTCCCTCTGTCTCTATGCTGTGTTTCTCCCTTTATTGGCTTTATTTTCAGGCTCTTCCAACAGTGTGGCAAGATGGGCACCAGGCACTGAAAGCTTGCTGTCTACTAGCCTGGCTCCCCACTGGAGAAGAGTGGGTCTTTCTCAGTGGACCCATTAGAGCCTTAGGATTTATTCTAGTTGGCCAAGCTCCGATCCCAGTCATAGTGGCCAAGGAAAAAAGTATCCTAATTAGCCAGACACTTAAATTCTGAGTTCTGGAACTAAAGACTGGTGGGTCACTCAGATCTGAAGTATACGAATTGAGGGTTCCTTAGGGTTGCATCCTTAAAGGAAAATTGTGCAATTAATGGAAAAGGAAGGAACAGATGCTGGGAAAATTTAAAAATAAATAAAAGATGTTCTCAGCAAAGCTCCAGACCAATGCCCTTCATTGAAGATAATCTACAATCCTGCTATTGAACAGATTTGGTAGGCAAAGCCGGGAATGTGCCTGGAGTAGAAAGATTCTAAGCCTGGTTCAAATAGTAGTAAAACTGCAACAATAGAAGATCTTAAAACTTAGCTTTCTCATCTGTAAAACTTAGAGTGAAACTTATAATTTCTAATTTACTTGTCCAACACAAGCAAAGCAAAATGTAATACTTTCAAATTTTGAAAAATGTGCAATGTTTTTCATAGTAGCCCAGCAGATCATCTCTGTAACTTCCAGCAAAGATGATGGCTATCATTTACTGTTAATTTTGTGGTAAAACCTGCGTTTTTTAAAAATTTAAGTCTGACATATTGGTAAAAGGTGAAAATTACAGTTTCTTGTCCTGTATATGGGCTTCCCAGGTGGTTTAGTGGTAAAGAATGTTTGATCCCTTGGTCAGGAAGATCCCCTGGAGAAGGAAATGGCAACCCACTCCAGTATGCTTGCCTGGGAAATCCCATGGACAGAGGAGCCTTGTGGGCTACAGCCCATGGGGTTGCAAAAGAGCTGAACATGACTTAGGGACTAAACAACAACAACCTGTGCCAGCAAATGAAAAGTAGGGTAAGAAGGATGGATTTAGAACCAGAACTGGGAGGGAGTGCTTGCTGCCTCTTCCGCCACCAGTAGGGGGCACTGTGTAAGTCACTTTGCCTCCTTTAGCCACACACAATGGCTTCTAAGGTTGAAGTCTCCAAAAGGAGAATGTTCTTTCTAAGAGGACTTTGGTAAAAATAGATTTATTTGGAAGAGGGAATGAGAAAGTCAGGAGGGGGATGGAGGACATACGACTTGTGTTACAGAAGTCACTTCTACAGGCATTGGGGTTTCTAAAGGGATCTGACTCCATAGGAGTTCTATTTGGAGCACAGATTTCCTCTTGAATTTGCTTATCAAAAAGACAGGAGCCATTTTTCCCAGGTAAAACTTCCGACCTTTCCAGGCTTGGCTGGCCTGTGGATTAAGGAGGTAGGTCTAGGGATCGAAGGAGCAGTGACGTGAGCACAGTGTATGCTTTTTTTCTATGCTGGCCTTGAGAGGCAAGTTGGGCTCACAGGAAACTATCGCAGCTGCTGCTGAATCAGAACAAGGGCAGGTGACACAGGCCCCAAAAGCATTGACTATGATGTCCTTATATGGGTGATAAATAAATATGGGTGATAAATAAATATGGGTGATAGCTTCTTCCCACCTTATAGTGCATCATGAGGAGGACCAAGTAAATTCACAAACGAGAAAGAACTTTGTAGATGTCAAAAAGCTAAACAAGTCTAAGGTGTATATGGGTGTTATGCACCTACATTTAAAAATTATAATTCTTCTCCAAGAAAAAATGCATCTTAGCATTGAGAATGTTATTACCTCGAACAGTTGAGGGACTCAGGCTCCAAATTCTATGTATAAATATTTTAAAGGTATATACCATTTTAACAAACTGTTATTTTTTTTTTTTTAATGTTTATCTTAACAAGTATGTCTTTACAATGTCCTGGAAAGCTAGGTTCAAACTGAAGTGTTCCAAATGGAATATGGTGGAATGGGGAAAGCTAGCTTCTGGTTCCAGCTCCTATACTAGGGATTCTGCTTCTGTTATCTCTTCCGAATATGTACTCTTAGTCAAGTTAGTTTATCTCAGAACCTCCATTTCCTCATCTATAATATTAAGCTAATGTGACCTTCATTGAAGAATTGTTGCTTATAGTCTTCAAAAAGTTTATTCATAGTAGACATTCTGTATCTGTTTCCTTTTCCTCATGCAACTATTTCCCCTTTACAAAGAAAGAAATTGGAACTCAGTTGCTTAAGTTGCTTTGCCAAGGTAAAATGACTGGTTAGGGACAAAATGAAAATTAAACTTCAAGTCTCCTGATTTCCAGCCCAGTGCTTTTTCTACAAAGCCCCACATCCTCTTTGCGGGTGTGATCCACCTTTGGAGAGGTATGCATGGACTCAGCCCGCCTTGGAGCCCTGCTGGCTGAGGAAATGGGAAGCCTAATCTTAGGCTGCTGTTTGCTGTTATTCCAGAAGGAAAGCACTCGCAGCTTCTCGTGCATTTAAAGTTTGGCTGCAAAATAAATCCCCACATTCATTTGTAAACATCTCAGACTCTATCCCATTTCAGTCGAGAGCCTGAGGATATGTGTTTAGAGAGAGCTTTCCTGGACTCTCAATCAGAAACTGTAGTTAGTGTGAGAGGGACTTTGGGGGTCTTCAGTTTTCTTTTCTCCCAGAGAGGTCTATTTAATGCTTAACATTGAGGTTTTTTTGCCCAGATACCTCCTGTGTACAGAAACACCTGTGACAGGTCTCTATGTGAGCCAAAAAGTTTATTTTCTACCCAAGAGGCAGGCTTTTGACAGCCCAAGGCTAAGAAATTGTAGAATCAGTGTATTGCCAGTGGTTATCCTCAGGTTTCACCTACCTGAATGTGAAGTTCTTGTCTGAGTTCTATCACTGGAAGATGAGATTCCAGTCCTCTGTCTTGGTAAGTGCTTATTACATCAGTTGCTCTTCTTATTCAACAAGGATAATGATATCAAATGTTACAAAATAGACTAAAAAGTTTCTGAGGAAATATTTAATTGGCTAATAAAAGATTAACCTGAAAAACTATAGATGGGCCACTGACTGCTTTTCTGCTAGTTTTGTTCATATTTGGACACTTCAGGTATTTGTGATGCTCTGAAAGGGGGCTTCCCTGGTGGCTTGGAAACAGTAAAGAATCTGCCTGCAATGCAGGAGACTTGGGTTCAATCCCTGGGTCTGGAAGATCCCCTGGAGAAAGGGATGGCAATCCAGTATTCTTGCCTGGAGAATTCCATTTGGACATTTCATGTATTTGTGATGCTCTCTTAAGTTATGGGCTTTAGGATCAAGCAAAGTTTTGTTCTTCATCCAGCTTCTGTCTCCTGTAAATTGGAGGGTACCTACACATGAGTACCTTAAACAGGCCCTCTCAGTATCAGAGATGAAGTTTGGTTTCTGACTCAGGCAGGATGAAGCTTTCAGATGACAGTGATCTTCATAATGTCTCCCAAGGTTGCCCTGGGAGCTCTTTATCAGCTTCCTTATTTACAGTAGATTTAAAATTTTTAATCAGTGTAGAAAATGTTTGAAGAGGCAAATTCTAAGTAAGCCTGCAGGCTGTAACATATTTTGCAAAGATTTTAAAACTTTTTCCTCCTGCTTTTCTAGAACAGAAAAATCATGCATTTGAGGTAGGAAAGGTATTTTGTTTCTAAAGCGATACTGAAAATTTCTTTGTGGGCAGCAATCTTAGTGTTCATTAAAATATGAACCAAGCATAAATATAGCTACCTATGTTTTGAAATATTTTGGCTATAAATATCTGAGAAACTTTCCTCTTTCTGCCTAAGAATTTCCCTAGGGTAAGTGCTTTTCTCATAAGCAAAAAGTATATACCTTGGTGGCAATGAACATCCAAAGGCCTGGAAAAATAGTCCTTTGAAGTTTTCATTGAGGTAACATGTTCCATATCTGCTATCTATCAAGTTGGTTAAAGGTGAAAATAGTTTTTATTTAACTTAACCTATACAGTAAGTCCCCTATATATGAACCAGTTCTGTTCTGAGAATGCGTTCATAAATCCAATTTTTTTCATGTCCAACAAAGTTAGCTTAGGTACCCAACTAACACAGTTGGCTATATATTACTGTACTATAAGAGGTTTATAACATTTTTCACAAAAATAATATATACAAAACAAATAAAAAATAGAGAAAACATTTTTAATCTTACAGTACAGTACCTTGAAAAGTACAGCATTTCTGCTACATCACCACTGCTTTTGTGCTTGCTTCTGGACATCCTGAGCTTGAAATAAAGATTCTGCACTCCTGTTTCCTATACAGTAGCGTACAGTAAAGTACACAAAAACACAGCCACTTGGAGCGATATATGCATGTGAACCAGACGTGTGAGCTAACTTACATGATCGGCCATGTGAACACATGTTCACATTTTGAAAGTTCACAACTTGAAGGTTTGTATGCGGGGAACTCACTATGTGGCTTTTTCTGTAGGTGTAACCTGATTGGTTAAAATTGCTTCAGAGTTTTGCACTGTCCACTGTTAGAAAGGGCAGATTAAAACTCTTTTCAGTAATTTTCAATACAACTATTTTCAATAAAAAGGCCACTAAGGCTAATTTTGAGTGCATGTGAAAGTTCAAAACATTTCTGTGTGTTTTAGGGACATAGGTCAAGAAATGATCTCTAAATGTCAACCCAAGACAGGAATACTAATAAATATGAAAGAGAAGTGTTTCCTCTCTTTTCTCTTTCACACCTTTCCGCCTAAATAATTCCCTGGTCCCTTGCAGATGCCTTCCCTAATAAGACTTGCAAAATTCATCTTCACGCAGAGCTGCTTTTAAACTAATTGTAATATCTACATATTGGTTTTACTTGAGAATCTCAAGGTCATGCACACCTGGGTGGGTTTTGAAAATTATTTTACAAATTGATATTTTTGTCAAAAGTCATCATCTGTCTTTCCATCCCGTCATCAACTTCCTCAGGCTATAAGTAGCAAGTGAATTTAATTAGTTTCTTCTTAGGCATTGACCCTGCAAAGACTGTTCCTGAAATGAAGATCAAGTTTGGGATTCAGAGTGGAAGCTGAATGGATTATGGATTTTCCTTGAATAGTTTTAAGGGATGATATGGTGTGACTCATGGTCAAGGTCACTGTCTTTGAAGGTTAAGGAAGTGTTCCATTCAGAACTTAGTCTTACAGTCCAGTATTTGGTATCATCTCTCAGGTTCAAATTTGTCCACATGTGGAATCAGAAGACACAGTTCTGAGCTGGCCTCTAATCTTGGGGACAGGTGGCTTGATTCCAGTTTTAAGCTTTCTTACATGTGAAATAAGGCTGAACAGTTTGACTTCTAAAATCTGATGACTCTGATTTTCTGTCCTCGTGATCCTGCCTCTTTGTCCAATGCTAGTCTCCACCATTTTTAAACCATAAGATTTTAGTTAGATTACTTAACTTCTCCGTGCCTCAGATAGAAGAATGGAGATAATTTCCTTACCTCACAGAGTTGTTATGAGATTAAATGAATTAATGCATACATAATGCACAGAACAGCACTTGTTATACAGTAAGTGCTCAATCAGTGCAAACGATTCTTAGCAAGGCTTTTATGATAGGTCTTTTTTGTTTTCCTTTATAGCCATGTTCTTTCTTGTCTAAAGGTCTCTATGCTTGCTATCCTCTGCCAGGATGGTGCTTCTGCTTCTTTACCTAGCTAACTAACTCCTGTTCATCCTTCAGTTCCCCTGCTTAAGTACCACTTCCTCTAGGAAGCCTTCCCTGAATCCCTGCCCCCACCTCAGACCAGGTTAGCTATACCTGCAGCATTTACTAGCAACACTTAGCACACTTGTAGTTAATTACTTGTTCAGTGTCTGTCTTCCTTGCCAGGACATGCAGGTAACGTCTTGACTTGCTCCCCTCTATGGAATAAGATGCCTAGCATGGAGGTTTGACATACCACATGTCAAACAGGTGCTGGAGAACGTTTGGACATAGGCAGTCGTGGGATTGAATCCAGAGACTGTCAACAACTAGCTGCCACCTTAGCAAGATCCTTAACCCTCTGAGCCTTACTTCCCTTGGCTGTAAAGTAGGAATGACAGTAGTGGATACTTCAGGATGGTTGTGAAGATAAATAGATGTCTACCTCCCAGGTGGTGCAGTGGTAAAAGTGTCTGCTTGCCAATGAAGGAGATGCGGGTTCGATCCCTGGGTTGGGAAGATCCCCTGGAGAAGGAAATGGCAACCCACTCCAGTATGCTTGCCTGGGAAATCCCATGGACAGAGTAGCCTTGTGGGCTACAGTCCACGGGGTCACAAGGAGTCAGACAAGCCTGAGTGACTGAGCACGCACAATATTTAGAAGAGTGGTTTGTGGAAGAATGTTTTTAAATGTCAATTCTTTTCTTTGCCCTGAGCCACATGGAGACGTATGGCCACACTAGTCACAGGAGATTCAGTGAATCCTTTAGCACTAATTTCCAAGGCCACAACAGTAACCAACATCCTTAACAACTATAGAAAAAAGAAGCAGACAAAACCCAGACCGGATCTGCTGCATGGCTCCTCTCCTTCCCCCCAATCCAAAGCTGTTCATTGCTTTTGTTTTCTCATCATAAAAGGGATAGCGGTATGTGGTAACACTTCAAATAATACCTAATGTATAAGACTAACTTGAAGGCTCCCATTGTGATTTTATTTCATATTGAATGATAACTTGTATTTTGGAGACTTTATAACGGGCAAGTGAATTGCCAATTGCCAACTTGTTTCATAGTTTTACTAGAGTTTATAGCAGTAACTGGGCAAATGTCTGTAACATTTAACAGTGATGTAGCTCTGTGTTGGTTTTCCTGCCCCGCAAAGTATAAACTTGATATATTTAAAGAATTGTCCTTACACAATTAATTAATTTTGGAGAGAACAGGAAACAACAACAAAAAACTCCCTTTCTTGTCACAAAAGCATTAAGAAAGTTGTGCTAATTATAACCTTCCTTGCTACCAACAGTAGAAGTAGAAATAACAAGAATAGGCTTGTTCGGCTGTTAGCTACCATTTCATGTTAACAAGTGGTGGTTTGTGAAAAACTCCTTCTTTTTACCTTTAGTTTCCAAATTGAAAATCTCAGAACCACCTTCCAGAGTGGTGCCTAGTCCTAGAAATTCTGATAGCCATCAAGTTTCTCCACGCAGGCTCAAAAGGAAGGGCGATTCTGAATGTTTTTGCACAAGTTTCACCTACTGTTCTACAAATTGATTGCTTAAAGCTTCAGTGCCTCCTACCGTGAGCTTTCCTGATGTAATCCCTGGTCAGATTGATGGGAGGTGACACAAATCGAATTCTTGCATACCAGCATTGGGAGTCATTTGTAAACTGCAAATGGAAGTGAACTCTCTAGTTGCCCCACCAGGGACAGATTTCCAGCTGAGTTTATCATTACTCCATTCTATCCATCTGTTTGTTGTTTGGTTGGGTTGAACCAATTCATAAATGAAGAAAGCTGAAGGTCAAATAATACACCGTTTTTTTTCCTTGACTGTTATTACTTAGCAGTTTTGGATTTCCTCTGCAGTTCATTTTAATGTAGAGCAAATCCTGCCTAAAAACAAGTCTGTAAAATTGAGAGAGACTTAGAGACCTTCCTGAGCACGAGTTTTCTTTCACTCCCTTGTCTTCATTCTGGATAATCTATGGGATCTTAAAGCAGGATGCTTCACCTGCAGTCTGTGTGTCCCCAAAGGGTTCATGGATAGAAGGCCAGGGGTCCCTGAACTTTGGTTGGACAATAATTACATCCTTAGTTTTACCAGCTGAAATTTAATTTATTCAAATACAAATGTCGTCACCTGCAGTGGCATTAGCAATTCCTATGCCTTTGTCATCTTTAGGGATATGTTCTTATCCCGTTACAATTGTTGCATATATCTCAGATTCCATTTATGCATATTACTATGATGAAATTATTATAGTTAATGAATCGATTTCTAGGTATTATTTGCTGCATTAATGAAGAAGTATAATGATACATATATTGACTTATCATAATTTTATTCTTGTTTTGGTCATTGTTTCTAGTATATTTAATCTGGTATAGGTTTCCTTGGAATTCCTATGCATTTTATGTATTTAAAGATATTATTCTAAAAAGGGATTCCAGACTTCTACAGATGGTTGAAGTAGCACAAAAAGGTTAAAGACTTAGACCAAGGGTTGGCAAACTCTTTCTACAGGGCCAGGTAGTAAATATTTTGTGCTTTGGCAGCTGTATGGTCTTTGTCTCAGCTATTGAACTCTGCCTTTGTAGCAGGAACACAGCCATAGATAATACCTAAACAAATGGGTGTTGTTGTGTTTCAATAAAACTTTATAAGAACTGAGAGCCAGCTGAAGTTTGCCACCCTCTGGTTTAGGGCATCATGTTATTCCCCATGTCCAAGCCTGAAGATATTTCAGTTCAGTTCAATTCATCCTTATGTGCACACATTCATCCAAACATGTACATAATTGAGTATCCTCTATGTGCAAAGCATGTGCAAGAGATTTTGGGGTGAATTGGCTACTACCTTTGTTTGGACAGTCCAGTGGGGAAGGCAGAGGAGCAGAGTCCAGAGTGGTGAGTGTTGTGGGCCTCGGGGAACACCACTTTGACATTTAACCCAGTTCTGAAGGAATCTGGGAAGGCTTCTTAAAGGAGCCAAGAAGGATACATCAGTGATATAATCAGGCACAAGGGGAGAGAGAAAGCAGCGTGGGACAGCTCAGGCTAGAAGAAACTACTTTAGCAGTGTCTTGGAGGCAAAAAGAAAGTGCTCTTGGACTTGCTTAGAAGCCTGGAGCTCTGTGTGGTGAGAGAGAAGCCTGGGTAGGTAAGTGAGGTTTGGAGCAGGAAAGGCTTTCTAAAGGATCTCATGTTCGTCCTGAAGGGAATAGGGAGCTATGGGAAGTGTCAAGCAGGAAAGGGACTGATAGAATTTGCATTTTGAAAGATCATGCAGACATTCCAAGGATCGCAGAAGTGAATAAGACAGTAAGCATTTAGTGAGCTCACAGCCTACTAGGGAAGACAAAAATATAAAATTACATTAGAAGGCAGTATATTCAGTGTAATGGTAGAATCAGATTTAAGAGGGGAGAGAGTCCAGAGAAGAATCATTTCAATTCTCTTTTGGAAAGGATGCTTGGAAGGAATAACATGAAAGAAAATATTGAAGGAAGGAGCTTCCAAATAATCCAGGGTCCTCCAAGTAAACATTAAATCATGGAATGCTAGGTCCCATATTGAGGGAAGGGAGACACGTGTATCTTGGATTGTACTGTAATTAGGCTTTTGGTCCACTTTTTCTCAGGCCCCGAAGAGTGGCCTCCACCGTCAAAGCCACTCTGGATGTCCTATGAATCCCCCAGGGGGCTGTTTTCTGCTCCAACAAATTCCACTCTCAAAAGAATTTTCTTAGCATTTAACCTAAGCATTTTCTAAGCATGTCTTAGGATTTAACCATTCCTAGTGCTGTTTCCTAGTTAATGTCTGTAATGTGCTTGAATGTCACTCCTCACCTCAGCTCAAACTTTCCAGAGAAGGGGTTCTCAACCCATGGACTCATTAGAAGGTAGAGAAATCAGTTGAAGGTGTCCTGACCAATAGTTTTTCGAAAGTAAAGTGGAACAGAAGAGAAAATATCAGAGGGCATCACATATAATAAAAGTAAGAATTATTTTGTGAAATGTGTTTCAGTTGTGTTTGTTTCACAATGTTCAGTGTGTCTTATTGTGGATCATTCAACAATGTTGCAAAGCAGTGCCGTAAAGAGTGCTGTACCTGGAGCATGCGTGCTGTACTGCGCTGTTTCTGCAGTCGTGTCCGACTCTGTGTGACCCTATTGACTGTCACCTGCCAGGCTCCTCTGTCCATTGGATTCTCCAGGCAAGAATACTGGAGGGGTTGTTGTGCCCTCCTCCAGGGATCACCCCTACCCAGGGATTGAACCCAGGTTTCTTACATCTTCTGCGTTGAAAGGCATGTTCTTTACCACTGGCACCACCTGGGAAGCCCTTAGTGGGATCTTACCAGCATTAAAAAAAGAGAGAAAGGAAAAGAAGAGAAAATAGTAAAGTGAATAACAGTAAGGATAAGTAATTTTTCTTAAAATTTTTCTTTCAGCTTTGTACTCACATATAAGTCATAGTATGCATATATGAATAGGTATATTGGGTTGCTTTGCAAAAACGTATTTCTTACTGTGAGTTGAGGTCAGAGATGTTGAATGAAGTCCAACCTCTGACTGTGTTCAGAAAGTAGCTGGTTACATTTCTGATCGATCGTCTTCCAACCTCTGCTTCAAGACAGCCACCGATGCAGAGCTCAGCCCTCTATGCTGTTGACTTCATTGTCAACCATTCTTAATTGCCGTCGAGGGGTCTTCTTTATAAGGCACTGCCATTGGTCTCCTTTTGAGGAATTATTGGGTCTCCTATTCTGATATGAAAAACACTGAAGGCATTTTCACCATCTCCATTTGACCATCTTATCTCTTATCTAAAGACACTAGCCTATGTTCACTGTATTCTCTCTAACTCAAGCCAGACAATAACCAGTCCTTTGCACTCTGCCTCAGTGGAGATGGGTCTGGAGCACTTTTGCCAAGTGATCAACCTAGAAAGCCATTTTTCCCAGGATATGAACACTGGACCTTTTCAACAGCAGGTTGTCCAGAGAATTCATATTGAGTTTGTGATCAGTACCCCCTGTTTCCCCATAGATCTTTGTCACACTGGGTTTTCTCTACTGTATATCTGTGCCATTTGCTTTCTAAAAAAAACACCCGAATGTAAGATTTTACATTTATCATTTGAGGTGGCTTTGCCCTTTTGTTTCTGCACACGAGATAGTCTTGAATTTTTGTTTTGTCATGAATGTCTTATGAGGCCATGTTCCAAGCAACTATTTACAGTTCCTAAAGCTCTTCTTTTTCAGATAGTTGGTTAGTGTATAGAAACAGAACTGATCTTTGTATTTTTTTGTATCTTGCAACTTTACTGAATTTGTTCATTAGTTCTGGGTGAAGTGTTTAAGGTTTCCTTTGTATGATACCATGTCACCTGTAAACAGAGACAATTTAGCTTCTTCCTTTCCAATTTGGATGGCTTTTATTTCTTTTCCTTGTGTAACTGCCCTGGTTAGAACTTCTAGTACTAGTTTCATAGAAATGGTCAGGGTGGGCACCTTTGTTCAGCCTGTTATTGACCTTAGACGAAAATTGTTTAGCTTTTGATGGCTGAGTATGACGTTAGCTGTGGGTCTGTCACATATGGCCTTTATTGTTGTTTTAGTCACTGAGTCGTGTCTGACTCTGTGTGACCCTATGGACGATAGCCCACCAGGTTCCTCTGTCCATGGGATTTCCCAGGCAAGAATAGTGGAGTAGGTTGCCATGCCTTTCAGGGGATCTTCCCAACCCAGGGATTGAGCCTATATCTCCTGCATTGGCAGACGGATTCTTTACCACTGAGCCACTGGGGAATCCATGGCCCTTATTATATGGAGGTAAATTCCTTCTGTACATAACTTGTTGAGAGTTTTTACCACGAAGCATGTAGACTTTTGTCAAATGCTTTCTCTGCGTTTACTGAGATGGTCATCTGGTTTTCTCCTTTGTTCTGTTAATGTGGTGTATTAGTTCAGTTCAGTTGCTCAGTCGTGTCCGACTCTTTGCGACCCCATGAACCGCAGCACGCCAGGCCTCCCTGTCCATCACCAACTCCCAGAGTTTACCCAAACTCATGTCCATTGAGTGGGTGATACCATCCAATCATCTCATCCTCTGTTGTCCCCGTTTCCTTCCGCCTTCAATCTTTCCTAACATCAGGGTCTTTTCAAATGAGTCAGCTCGTCGCATTAGGTGGCCAAAATATTGGAGTTTCAGCTTCAACATCAGTCCTTCCAGTGAACACCCAGGACTGATTTCCTTTAGGATGGACTAATTGGATCTCCTTGCAGTCCAAGGGGCTCTCAAGAGTCTTCTCCAACACCACAGTTCAAAAGCATCAATTCTTCTGCGCTCAGCTTTCTTTATAGTCCAACTCTCACATCCATACATGACTACTGGAAAAACCATAACCTTGACTAGACAGACCTTTGTTGACAAAGTAATGTCTCTGCTTTTTAATATGTGGTTTATCAGACTTCTTGATTTGCTTACAATGAACCATTCTTTCATTCCAGGGATAAATTCCCCTCGATCACGTAAGATCGTTTTAATGTGCTATCAAATTTGGTTTGCTACTATTTTTTTGTTCTATTTCTGTGAAAATGGCATTGGAATTTTAGTAGAGATTGCATTGAATGTGTCCCACTCCAGTATTCTTGCCTGGAGAATCCTGTGGACAGAGGAGGCTGGTGGGCTGCTGTCCATGGGGTTGCACAGAGTCGTACACGACTGAAGCGACTTAGCACGCGTACATGCATTGGAGAAGGAAATGGCAACCCACTGCAGTGTTCTTGCCTGGAGAATCCCAGGGACGGAGGAGCCTGGTGGGCTGCCATCTATGGGGTCACACAGAGTAGGACACGACTAAAGCGACTTAGCAGCAGCAGCAGCAGGAGCAGCATTGAATGTGTAGATTACTTTTGATAATATAGACATTTTAACCATACTTATAAGCTATCATCTACAATTTCTACTTACATTATTTTCAAGTTAAAATTTTAGAGTCACTTGCAAAGTTACCTGATTGCAAATTCTTCTGGAATTTTATAATCTTTTCACTGTTTTATAGTTGTCTTGCTTTCACTTAGTTCAAAGGCAGTTGTATTTTAGTGGCTCAGCTTTACCAAGTCTTTCAAAAGCATTAACATAGCTATCACCTATATTTTTTTACTCATATTCACTAGTTTATATAATATTATGGGAGCAAGCAAGATTCATTGGGTAACCTGACAGACTAGTAGACTGATAAAGAAAGCTTTGACTACGTGTGATATGCAGAGAGGTGCCGTATGTTCACTTACCTACTTACTTACGGCTAATGTTTCTGTATATTATACCCATCTTTCATATAGATTAATTGATCATTCATATTAGGGACCCATATTATTTATTGTCCTTGAATATCCCACAGTGTCTTTTGCGTGTAGCTGGTGCTTAATTTATCCACACCATACATAGAACTAATATTGCACCCAGAGATGTTCTATTCCTTTTCAGTTATCAGAACCCAAATATATTTGAAATCTGGCTTAAATTCTTCCTAGTCTTATATTGTTTCCCCAGGATGTCAGTTCACATCGACCCGTTCAAAACTATAGCTCTCAAAATATGTGACTTTGCACTGGCTTCCTGCTGGTCCGTAAATGTATTATCTGCCAATTAGATTATAAAGTCTCTGAAAATGGAACTGTGTTTATAGTTCCTTAGAGCCTCCCAGAATATAGTTTCCTTGATGGATGCATGGCTGATAATCATTAATCACTTGCCAAGTGAGTAGTCCAAGGCAGCCACCCACTGGGTTTGATGATACCAAGAAAAATGATTGTCCACTAAGGGTGAACTTGGCAATAGTCAAGGTGGTCAAAATGCCAAAGAAAGGAAATAAAACAGAAATATATACCACCCTGTGGTTTTATGACCTTGGATAAATTATTTTCCTTCAGTATCCACACGGGTAGAATGAGAGACTGGACGAGACAGTGACTTCTAAAATTTAAGGGATCATGATTATACTTGAGAATCTGGTAAGAGACTGAGGACCCTTTACTTAGGAAAATGAAATGATGTTCACACATAGAATCTTGCGTGTAATTTTTGAGAACCCTTAGACACTGGGACCAAACAATCTCTTAAGATTCCTGATAACCAGGCTGATGCTAACATTGCCAATGGCGATGCTTCTTCCTACCCAAACAATGAGTGAGTCTTGATTACTTGAATCAGCTAACTGGGTTTTGAATAGTCGCTGTTGACAGACTTGTATCTGTTCCCTCTGACTTCCGCTGCCCAACCACCTTCCAAGGTTGTCCTACTGGCCTCCTGAGATACAGGATGCACAACTCAACCCTTCCCACTCTCTGGGAAAGTGTTTAAGTGCCTGCTTTGCTCGTGGCTAGCCATCTTTACCTGGGATGGCAGCACTTGTCTTAGTGTACATCTTCCCCTCTAGCCTTTTCCTGATTGGGGAAATTGGCAGGCTAATGTTGCTATGGTGATTTGACTGGCAACTTTGTAGTTAGAATACAATGATTTTACTTAGTGGAAAAAAGATAAAGCTATTATTTGAGGATGCACTAAGATAATACTTTAGCCTGATTTCTCTCTCTCCCAGCCTCACCTTTGCACTTTTGTATGCCTAGAGACTCTACAAACATTTAAATGCAAAACTCATGACAAAGTCAGAGGCAAAATGTTACCAGTTTTGATGGGCTATTCTACACGAGCTTTCCTCTCAGTGTATACAATGAGATGAAATGTTGATAATGTCAATCTCTTATTCACTGAAAATGTGACTTTCTTTCTTGCATTAAATGAACAAATACAAAATAGTCTCTTGCTGGGGGAGCTGGGAAACTGTTGAACAATGAAGATTGTTGCAGATATTTGCAGGTAGCCCTGGGTGGACAATGAAACATTTTGAGAGCAGCTGCAAGTCCTTTCCTCTGTAAATGTCACAAGGGAAGCTTAGCAAAGGATAACAGGAGAGTTTTATCTAAAGATCATATCTTTCCTGACTTTACTGTTGGGCATCCCCTATGACTTTCCTCTGCGAAGTGATTTTGCTTTAATTTGAGTTTGTAAATGTGTTTCCTTCCAGTCACTAAGGTTTTCTCTTCAGTGACAGAGTTTGTTTACATGAGAAGTCCATCTTTAGGGAAAGGAAAGTTGAAAAAGAAATGAGCCCTACTTCCTCCAGTGGCTATCCGCTGTGACCTCTGCTTCTCTAAACACGTGAATTCTTGTGAGATATGAGTCCTATAAACTCCTCATCCGCACAGTTACCCACGGAAGCCCTTTACTGGGCTTTAGGACTTCATCTCTCTCTCATCAGTTCTTGCTAATGAAAAGCTAGGAGAGCGCATGTTAGAGAAATCCGTGCACCATCCGCGCATCTCCTTTCAGCAAACTGAGCGTTTATTTGCTTGCCTATTAAGTTGTTCATAAAGGACAGATGTCAATCTTTTTGCTTCCTGCCTTCCTCTAAATGGGTCTTCCCAACTGGTGCAGTGGTAAAGAATCTGCCTGCCAATGCAGGAGACACAGGAGGTGAGTATTCTGATGTGGGTTCGATCCCTGGGTTGGGAAGATCCCCTGCAGAAGGAAATGGCAACCCACTTCAGCATTCTTGCCTGAAAAGTTCCATGGACATAGGAGCCTGGTGAGCTACAGTCCATGGGGTCGCAAAGAGTGGGACACTGCTGAGCGTGAACATACACACATGCACGCATGCACACACACATTCCTCTAGATATCTGTGAGCAGAAATGTTTAACAATTGAAGAGCTGATAAGTTGGTCAGGGAGCAAACTAAGATGGAGACTAACCCCTGCAACCACTATCACCCCAATTTTTCATTCGGCATCAAAGATCTCAGTCTAATCTTCTCCCATCAACCCAAGTAGGCCTCACGTTTTTCAGCTGTGTGACCTCAGGCAAGTTACTTACCCATTCTGTGCCTTAATTTCCTCTTCAAAGAAAGTGGGGATGTTTAATTTTAATACCTACCTCCTGGGGTAATTTTGAGAAGTAAATGAGTTAAACTATTAGAAAAATACTTGATATTTCATAAGAACATGATAAATGATAGTTATTATTAGTTATTAATAAAAATCCTCCATTCCAGTTTGGCCATTTGCACTGTCCCTCAACTGTGCACAAATATTCCCAAATTTTATTTTGCAGTTCTCACTAGCTGAAAAGCTCTCCTTTCTCCCGCCAACTAGTAAGTCCATACAGAACAGCACTGTCCATTAGAAAATGCAAGCCTATATGGAATTTCAAGTTTTTTAATATGGTCATTTAAAAAGTAATAAGAAACAAAGGAAATTAATTTCAATAATGTATTTTTTAACCCACTGAATCTAAAATATTACATTTCAACACATAATCCATATAAATATTAATGAAATATTTTACACTTAAAGAAATCCATTGTCCATTTTGCACTCACAGCACTTCCCAATTCAGATGAGCCGCATTTCAAGTACTGATTAGCCACCTAGGCTAGTGCTAACGCACTGACGTTCACAGGTATATAGAGTAAGCAGGTGGCCCAGGGTTGCCTGTCAGCTCTGTGAGCTGCTGCTGCTGCTGCTAAGTTGCTTCAGTCGTGTCCGACTCTGTGCGACCCCATAGACGGCAGCCCACTAGGTTCCTCTGTCCCTGGGATTCTCCAGGCAAGAACACTGGAGTGGGTTGCCATTTCCTTCCCCAATGCATGAAAGTGAAAAGTGAAAGTGAAGTCGCTCAGTCGTGCCCGACTCTTCGCAACCCCATGGACTGCAGCCCACCAGGCTCCTCCGTCCATGGAATTTTCCAGGCAAGAGTACTGGAGTGGGGTGCCATTGCCTTCTCCGAGATACAGCCCTTACCTAATGCTAATCCATGCTGAGCATTTTACTATATGATGATGTTACCGAACCACACTTGGCTCCTCTTGTTGGGCTCGGGAAAGCCAGTCCACTGATCCTGGGTTGTGATGAAGGGAAGTACAATGTTTGTTTCAGGAGCAAATCAAGGCATCCAGGGTAGCTAGTGTTTAAAAGTCCTGAAGACTTTCAGGAAAAGGTTTTTAAACATGTATGGGACGGGGTTGTAGCTTGTGTGACCAGCTCTTGGACATTCTTCTGATTGGCTGGTGGTGAGGTAATCAGGAGTCAATATCATCAACCTTCTGGTTCCAAATGGTCTGGGATCTGTGTGCTTGTGGGCAACATACAGTTAACATCTTTGCCTGGTGGGGGTTTCAGTTGCTGCAAAACAACTCAAAGGACATGGCTCAGGATAGTATCTACAGCCCCTGAAGTGAAGTGAAGTGAAAGTTGCTCAGTCATGTCCAACTCTTTGCAACCCAATGGACTATATGGTCCATGGCATTCTCCAGGCCAGAATACTGGAGTAGGTAAGCCGTTCCCTTCTCCAGGCGATCTTTTCAACCCAGGAATCAACCCAGGTCTCCCACATTGCAGGCGGATTCTTCACCAGCTGAGCCACCAGGGAAGCCCTTGAGGGGGAACTAAAATTCCTTGACTTTTTTTAATGGCTAAGCTACTATTATTTCATCTTGTTTGACTGTTTTTCTTTTCTTTTCTTTCTGCGTTTTCTCACTTCTCTGATTACATTTATTCTTTGACTAAAATTTTTCTGGGCTTCCCAGGTGGCTCAAGTGGTAAACAACTTGTCTGCCAATGCAGGAGATTTAGGCAGGAGACGCAGGTTCGATCCTGGGGTCAGGGAGATCCCCTGGAGGAGGAAATGGCAACTCACTCCAGTATTCTTGTCTGGAAAATTCCAGGGACAGAAGAGCATGGTGAGCTACAGTCCATGGAGTTACCAAGAACCAGACACAACTTAGCAATTAAACACACACACAGAGTTTTTCTACAGCCAGAAGGCAGGCTGAGAACATTGGGAAGTGGGGGGTCTTGTACTGGGAATGTCCATAGGGTCCTGCTCGGTTACAATGCCAGGCACTGTTGCTGAGGATACAGAGCTCATTTCTCCTTTATGATGGCCCTCTTAAGTAGGTACTTTTATCACCCCATTTTACAGATGAGAAACTAGAGACAAAGAGGCAAAATAGCAGCTAGTGATCAATAGAGGCAGGATTTGAATGACTCAGTCTAGCTCCAGAATTTGTTCTCTTAACCCCTGTATGTTGTCCCTTAGGTGGAAGCTCTGAGTCAAGGTCTGCACTCTCTATAGGGTTCTCAGAAGGACATGTGAACATTTAGCAAGTTGGCAGAGTTGTGCAATTTTGTGAAGAGTAAGGATGGCTGTGAACAGACTCTTCTTGGGTTTTCCCATGGCAGTTCACATGACTAGTTGTCCTGAAAATTTATATTTGTTTATTTTGCTAGCAGATTGTGAATAGATAGAGTCTGTGCTCTCCTGACCCCTGGGAACAGAGACTGTCAGGGGAAGGCTTGTTGATGAAACATCTGGCAGGCAGAGTCCTTGAAAATGAACTCCTATATGGGAATCTTTTCACCACAGTCAAGGCCATGCAAGGAAAACCCAGTGATCTTGAAACAGCACTGAACACGGGCCCTGAAAATGATCTGCTTGCATTTATCAGCAAGGACCTGCAAATTTTTACCTGTGATGTCAAATCAAGATTTTCAGTAGGAAACGTTCACTCATTTTTATAAGTCTTGCTTCCAGTGCTCAAACGCTGTTAGTTTGCATATCCAGCAAGCTTCCGTTTTTTCTGCTGTTCCTAAACTACTGTTTTTCATCCTGCTTTTCTTTCTTTTTTTAAAAAATCAATAAAGGCCAGATTTTGACAAGAGTTGGACCTCAATCCAAGAACAGATCCAGATGGATTCCATGGTTATCAAGGGCCTCGATCCTGATACCAACTACCAGTTTGCTGTGAGGGCCGTGAATCCGCATGGTCCCAGCCCTCGAAGTCAGCCCAGCAGCACCATCCGAACTGCCCGTGAGTACCGCAGCCCCTCTGAAGGACAGGCAGACAGACAGACATAGCTGCCTTGCTGGGCTTGCCTCCTGAGGACCCAGCTGACCGAGGTTTCTTACTCCCCACAGCAGGGATGCCTGCAGTGGGGGTGTCCTCAGCCTTTCATTCTGTGGTTTTCTCAGCCCTTCGAAAGTGCGAGGCACTCAACAGGGCCAGGCGCTTCTATGTACAGGAGGTCAGCAGAAGGTTTATTTTTGCATTATCCTTAGGGAGTTTGAGGTCAGTTTTCTTTCATGAGCACAAAACAGACTACATACCAAGACTATGTGCAGCCTCCCCAGCCCCATTCCCTTTTCATTTTATAAAAAGATGGATTTAGCTTTGAATCATAGGAGAAAAAATACTGATCCCAGACCCATCAGAGTTAGTCTTCACCAGGAAATCAAAGATGCCCAAGTAAAATCGGTCACTCTGAAGGATGGTCAGGGAAGATTCAAGCTGGCTAGCAGGCTGATGTGTACCTGGGGGTCCCGCCAATGGCATAGGCTCCTGAATACCTCTCTGGGAGGGCTGGGGAAGACTTGAGCCAGTCCATCACATCATCTGGAGGGTCTGTGAAAAGTCAGAGTCTGATTATGGTCTGGGGTTTAAGAAGCTCCCACATGATTCAAGAACTACATTTTGATTGCTTAGTCCACCTTGCCAGTCTGGCTTGGAAACCTTTGTCGTTTGGAAGTGGGGGATACTTGTGCATAAACCTAGTACCCAGTGTCTTGGGGAGATCTCAGAACTATTGCACTTCTTTCGTCTGAAGACATCTCTTCAATTTTGCCAGTTTAAGTTCTTCCAGGTTTTTGTGTCTAAAGAGCCCTACTATCATCCCGGGGTCCTCTTTACCCAAGAACGGTGCTCTCCGAAAAGAAGCTGACTTAACACTTTCAGAGGCTTGCCCCTGGCCAGCACAGAGCCCTGTGTTTATTGATTAGTTCATCTAAATAAACTCCTCCTCTCTCCCCAAACAACACTCCAGTAACTGTCTTCCTTGCCCACCTGCTGTTTCCAGGGGTGGCGATTCACCAAGTTCCCTGAGCCCCTGGAATTTTGGCTCTTCTGCAAACAGCTCTTACCTTAATCTTGAACGTGAGGGTTCTTTCAGATTGAGTTGTTGGGGGAAATGGTGGGGCCACACCACACACACACACACACCCTACATACACTATGACAACAGTCACCCAGCAATTGTTCCCCTGCTCTTCTTTAGGATTTGGGAGCTAAAACCCCCCAGTTAGGTGGTAAGGAAGGAACCCCTTCTCTCTAGAAGAAATGTTAACAGTTTTATTTCAAATTGAAGCAAGGCCACCTTCCACTCTTGCCGGGTGAGAGCTACGCTGTAATCTTTGGTTAAACTTGGTGATGCCTGGCCAAAAATTGGGACAACAGTAGCTGAGTCAAGCCTCAGGATCTGCCTGTGCTTTGAGGCAGGTAGTTGGTCTTTTGGTATTATACACTGAGCAGGCACTCTCTGCTGTTTGCCCACCCACCCCTCCCCAGCCTCCAGCTCCTCTGCTTCCATTTTGTGAGCTGCCCCGGGCTCAATTCTTTCCTTCTACCCCTAGTATCTCCTTCTCCACAGAGACAAGAAAGTAGAAGGATGAGCTAGAACATCTGGAGACGGGAGGGGGCATGAGCGGGGCATCTCTTGAACTTTTTTTTAAAACTGAAACACTAGACTGGTCTTGGAGTTTCTGATAAGTATATCCCCATTTGTGGATACCAGCTTTGTGAATTAAGTGGGATAAGGTATATGAAAGTGCTTTACAGATGTATAACATTTTGCAACAAGTGGTCTCCCATGTGCCGTAAAATTTTATCATTTCAAAGTAATTGTGTGCAGGGAATGTGGCTGATTCAGTGAAAACTCAACTGTGAAATATTCTTAAATCCAATTTAATTGTTTTTACATAAATATGGTTACTCAAATCAGAATAACAGAAATGGAATTTATTAAGTGGCCTGTTTCATGATTTGTAAGAATGTGCTGTAATTGGTATTTCAGTTGTGATATTTTTGTCATGATCACTTTTAATGTTTTAGAAAGCCCTATATTCTGGCACATTCATACTTCTTATTCTCCTGTTTGTCTAGACTATTATTTTACCTCCAAACCCACTATTCCATATATAAAAATGCATAATTACCAAGTAGCCCTTCTTGGAATTACAATAAATTCCGACTATCAGAGGTACCACTGGGAAAGCCTCCTAAGAGCTGATGCCGTCTGGAGCACTTATCTAGGAAACCCCATTTTAATCCTTGCAAAAATCCTGTGCTTGAAGAATAGCATCCCTTTTTGTAGATTTTCAAAAATGGAGTCTTTGAAAGATTATGTATTTAGCCAAGAATAATAATTTCAAAGGCAGGATTTGAACTTGGGTTTGGCTGACTGCTAAAGCCACTTCCCTGTGTGAGATTCAAATTAAACAAGGTACTTATTCTTCTAGTGCAGAGTAGCATAATAAAGGTAAGGTCAGCAATTCAATAAAATACAGGGACAGTCTTTATAGAATCTATGGACTAGGAGGTTCTGACAGCTCAGAACAAACCTCTAAGGACTTGTTTTTCTTTCAAAACCTGTAAGGTATATTGAACGTACCAAAAGGTGAGTAAAACATTCATACAGGTCTGAAATTCTTCCAGTTAACCATGGGTATAGCCCTGGCAGTTTACAGCTGGCAGCCCTTGTGATTGGTTAGACCCAAGCCAAGAAGCTATTGAACATTTGAACATCTCTTAAAGGAGTCTGTGAGATGAGTATTTCCACATGTCGGGCTTCCCTTTCTCACAGCTCCTGCTTTTCCTTACCTTTCCTGTATGGACTTTTTCTTGGTTCATGCCCACTTTGCTTCCTGAACAGTGACCCTCAGAATGGACGTTCAAGTTGACTATCAAGGATCAGAAGACCCCATGGGAACCCTTAGATCCCCACCCCTCTACGCCACCACTTGTTGGGTTCCTCTGTCATCGTTTTTATGCCTGCATCCACCACCTTTCCTAAAAAAATATAACACATCACCCCTATTAACTTGCAAAATGTTAACTTTCCCTGGACCTATTAGTGCAGGGCCCTGTTAGCGGCTTAGTTGCTTAACTGGGGTCAGTTGGCAGATCTCGGGTGCTCTGAACCTGTAGCTCAGACCCAGGACCAGTGTTTTCCTTCACTGGTGCTCAGCCTGCATGAGGAAGATGGAGGGTTTCGATGGCTTCACCAGGAAATTGTGATGTGTGTTCAGCACCCACACCTTAGCTCCACAACCTTCCAAGTAAAACAGGAAGGAAAAGTCCAGGTGTTTTATTGCAGAGTCTCTACTGAGAACTAGATCATTTCAGACCTTGAATGATAAAGATGCCAGCCGTATTGAGTCCATGCTCTCAGCGGAGATTTTTCCACACGTCAGCTCCTCATTCTGTTCCTCTAAGGAAATACAGAGAAGATGAAGACCACTATCCCTCACTCTTTACCCCATCCTACGATACCTGTTTTCTTCAAGAAAGAAACACCACCAGCCATTGTAATTTGCCTATTGTTCCATGGCATTTTTTTTTCCCTTGGTTGATCTTATAAATGAGCCAATCAGAACAGGGGGCTCATGGAACCTCACGGACACAGGTGCAAAAGGGTGGCATTGTAATAAGATATGCATTCGCCCTGTCTGGTGGTCACTTATTCTCTGGGATCCAAGTCTACCTTGGATTAAGAAGGATGGGACAAGTAATAAAGGGTATGAACTGTAAACAATGGAAATGGCAGAAGTCAGAATTCATGTGTTTTCTTTTTTTTCCCAACAACAAATGAAATGAAAAGTCACTCATATGTGTAACCAACTCTAGGATTATATAACCTTCCCTGGGAACGTTCCCTTGGTCCTACCACCCTAAAGCATTGAATTTCTCGTATCCTATCCTCATGATATAAGCAGAGAAAGAACCAATAAGTTTTTTGGTGACATGAAATTAGTATCCTCAGGGCAGTCCCTAGTAAAAGGTGTTCTATTCCCAGCAAAAGTCATTTTACTTCGATCTGCCTTGGGGCTTATGCACCTGTTGGTTTTCTCTGATTGGAACTGTCTCTGCCCAATCTTTCCATGTCCCGATGACCTCCTTTCCTTTCCTCTTTAGACCATAGCTCAAAGGTCACTTCCCCAGACGAGCTTCTCTAAACTTCTCACTGTTTCCTCAGCCCCACTCCCTGCTTCTCTACAGCCCTTTCACTGCCCGAAATGATGCAATGCCCTGTCTCCTCCTCCAGGATAAGCTCCATATGGAGCTGCAACGACTTATTCAAGGTCGTGTTCCCAATACCCTGTACAAAGTAGGTTCTCAATCAACATCAACTGAGTACGTGAATGACTAAATTCCACTTCACAAGCCAACAGCCTGTGACTACTTTGGAGACTGATAGCTTTCTACTGCTGCCATCTGGGAAATTCAAAGGAAGATGTGAGGAGAAAGTGGGTCTAGAGACCCACCAGGCCAAAAATGGGTTTCCCTATTGGCAAGGTTCCCAGGGAAAGTTAAGCTCCTGGATTTGCAGTGAGACACAAGTAAGAACAAAGTAGAGTGAGAGAGCGAGGGAAGAAGGAAGGAAGGAGAAGAGGGAAGGAGGAAGAGGAGGCAAAAGAAGGAAGGCAAGGAGGAAAAGAAGGGAGAAAGAAAATCTGGGGAGTTTAAGTTCAAGGCCATGACTTGAACTTCTGTGTTCTTTGTTAATCATCAGAATAAGCTTTAGCATTTCTATGCTAAATTAGAGTACATTTTCCTTTCGGTGCTCACATGTCTAATTGTGGTCTCAGAGCCTCAGAGATTGTGTAGGGAGGTATGATGGTGTTTGATCTTTGCCATACTCTTCTCCCCACAATCCATGTTCTTCCAGTTTCAGAAACTTCCTCTTCTGCTGAACCAGTCTAGCCTGGCCCCAATCAATCAACTTTCTGCAGTACTGTAAACCTGATTCCATGGTGTTCCTTGCCTCCCCACCAACCCATCTCACTTTTCCTGTCGCAGTCCTGCTTACTCAGACATTGCTCTCCGTTCAGTT
The DNA here is from genome assembly GCF_014754425.2 of Oryx dammah. Taxonomy (NCBI): domain Eukaryota; kingdom Metazoa; phylum Chordata; class Mammalia; order Artiodactyla; family Bovidae; genus Oryx; species Oryx dammah. Next base: position 35,400,187 of record NW_024070204.1, read on the forward strand.
GTTGCTGGGTGTGTATCTGTGTAGTGGGGGCTTTCCTGATAGCTCAGTTGGTAAAGAATCCGCCTGCAATGCAGGAGACCCCGGTCGAATTCCTGGGTCAGGAAGATGTGCTGGAGAAGGGATAGGCTACCCTCTCCAGTATTCTTGGGCTTCCCTTGTGGCTCAGCTGGTAAAGAATCCGCCTGTGCTGCTGGAGACCCGGGTTTGATCCCTGGGTTGAGAAGATCCCCTGGGGAAGGTTATGCCCTTTTGTCATGCAGGTGTCTCCTGGCTTTTGCCTGATGACTGAAGCGACTTAGCAGCAGCAGCAGCTCTGAGATTAGAAACTTTGTAATTGCCTGACTCTCTTTCCAGAGACCAGCTTGGCATGCTGGGGCTCCTGGGTACATGTTCTCCTATATGTAGCCACAAAACAGATGTCCATTATCCCCAGTCACTAGAAGGGCTTGTGTTTGGTGGCAGTGCCTTGCACTGACCGTAGTCATGAGTAGCGAGGAAGCCAGTAGAGGCAGAGACTGTGGCACCCCCGGGGAGGGAGGAACATTCAGGAAGGGACTGGAACTATCTTTTTCCACAATTCCCATGACTTATCATCCATCACCTTCTGGCAGCTTTCATACAACCTTTGGTCAGTGTCTGTGAAAAGTTCTCACCAACCTTTGAAAGCTCCTCATTGCCCATGAACACTGTACCTTTGCACAGAGCAGAGTCTGGCAGCCATGGCTGTGTCTGAGGGCCAGGGGAGCTGGCCTTTCATTACCTCGTTGTGAGACCTTCTTGGAAAGTCATTTAATCTCCCTGGGCCTCAGTGTCCATATCTCTAAAAATGGGTACAGTAATGTCTGAGGCAGGTAATATTTTCTACTTCTCAAGATTATTTCGAGGAAATACATGTGAAAGAGACATTATGACATCTGCCCACTTTTTTCAAAATGAAGGTGAGGTTGATACCCATTTCCTCCATGCATAGCTACTGAAGGATGGTGTGACTGACCCAGGTGACCACCAGCCGGTGTGTCACTTTTTCTTTATGACTCTGTGCCCTGAGCTGTTTTCCTAGGACTTGAAGTCACTGGATCTTCAAGCTTTTCTTCTGCAGCTTTTTTACTGTCAGCCTTGTTCTAGGATAGATTTTGGCTTAAGGAAATGTCATGGCTGGTATGATCTCTCTAGGAATCAGCCTTATTGCTGATATGAAGTAAGTTTTAGTGGTCTGGTGAGGTCAAACCAGCAAGATTTACCAAAATGTGACACAACGTAAGCAAATTCTATTGAAAAAATTGTGCCAATAGACTTGCTCGACATAGGGTTGCCACAGACCTTCAATCTGTAAAAAACACATTATCTGTGGAGTACAATAAAGTGAAGCGCAATAAAGTGAGGTGTGCTTGTAGACGGTATATTTGCTCAAGTGGAACATTTTCAAGGATATGAAAGTTACGTTAAGTTTGAAGTTGCTGCTGTAGAAACCCTGGCAGAATTGGCTTCATTATGGGCCTAGAAATTTATTTCAACAATCATGTGTTTTAGAAAAACAGGTGGCTGTCCAGATTTGGCCTATGGGATGTAGTTTGCTGATCTCTTCAGTACAGTGCTGGGGTTTTCCCCCCAAATTTTGGGAGATTCTCCAGGAAGTTTAAGAAATCCTCTATTTTGTAGCAATTTTGTCAAAATTGCAATGGATTAATTAGTGCATACTAAGGGAATTGTCCCCTTGATAGAAATTCCTGTGACTTAATTTTCACATGAATGTTCTGAGGTAAAGAAGAGACCTGGAGAGCCTGTAACCTAGCTGTGTTTGGACAGGTTTGCACTGTTGTCAACAGAGAGGGTAGGAGGAGAGGGTGAGAAAAAAGAGGCTTTGCTTGGCATTACTCTAGGATCTTGAGACAGGCCTATAAATTGGTGAGCTTCACTGATTTGTAAATCTTTAGAATGTAAGATGAAAAAGCGAGGAGGAGGAAGAAATCGTTTATTTCCCTCCTCGCCTAGACCGATCTGCATGTTAAATGTGCAGTTTGTGCATAAACATAATTTCAGGTGTGATTTTACACTTAGGTGCCCTTTGAGGTAATCGCTCCATTGATCTGCTAATGCCGCAATGCCTGTAAAGCTGAGCAACACTCATTTGTGCAACTTTATTGGTTCTAAACGGAATGATTCACTTTGCTGCTTAAATACCTGCTACCTATTAATTGCTCTTCCGAGGCCTTTCTACATCCTACATTACCATCCATTTACTTATAATCGGCACACCGAATTTTACCCCCTCCAGCTAGAGCTGGAAGAAGGACTGAACAAATGATAAGAAAACATACTTTTCCAAAGAAATGGCACTTCTGGTGCTCTAGTTTCAGCTGTAGCATCTCTTCAATCAGTCAGCTAGTGTTTCTCAACCACACGGTGAACAACCACATGCTACTTATCCCACTCTGGCTCAGTGGATTTCGAAACATTAATATGTTGACATGAGTAATACACAGATGTTCTTAACTATTTTTCCTTTTGTTTCCTCCTATTTCCTTGTTATTCATTTTGTTCTCTTTCCTTTATACTCATCATTTCGTGGTTCATCTTTTCTGCTCTTGGGAGCACTCCTTGCTCTTACACAATTCTTCATAGGGATTGTTTCTTAGTATTTAGACCTCTGAATCACTTAGATGCTTTGATGAGTAAGGAGAGCTGCAATCATGGTTAGGCGCAGAGAAGGGAGTGGAAGAAAGCAGCTCGAACCAGTGACAGACGTGTGGGAGGGACACAGTTCCCACTGGCTGAGTCTGATGGAACTTGTCTGATTCTGCCACCAAACAGGAACCAGATATGTGCACATAAGAAGGAACCTAGGGAGAAGGATGACTTTTCTACTGATCTCAGGTGTCTCCCGCCTCCCAGCAGGAAACAGAGGCTGTGCGTGTTCCGTTGCTAAGGCGTGTCCGACTCTTTGCTTCTCCGTGGACTGTAGCCCACCAGGCTCTTCTGTCTGTGGGATTCTCCACGCAAGAATTCTGAAGTGGGTTGCTATTTCGTCCTCCAGGGGCTCTTCCCCACCCAGGGATCGAATCTGCATCTCTTATAGCTCCTGCATTGGCAGCAGATTCTTTACCACTGAGCCACCTGGGAAGCCCAACAGGGGCTATGTAATTGGTTAGTTTGAAGTGAGCTTAGTGAGGGGACTGTTTGCAAAAGTTTGAGCAGATGCAAGGAAACCAAGAGGGGGCAATTACCAGCTTCTAGAGATAGACAGGGGGGTCCAATGTTGTGACTTTTGCACATGTGGCCCATAACAACCTCTTAGGGAGGAAGTTGGAGAACAAATACTCTGACTCTTTTCCTCTTCCTTCACTCCCCTGCTAGTGTCTCTGGATAGGCAGATACAGCAGGAAGTCAGACAGGTCTGCCTCCCAGGACCCAGAGCAGAGGTAGATTAGAGGGGGGATGCTGTCACAAGAAGTCATAGTATCATCTCATATAATAAGAGAATGGTACCTTTTACATGGATTGCAAAAATATGGATTATTTTTGGTCGTTCATTCAGCGTAGACCTTATCTCATTCTTTTTTGCCTGTGTAGCTTTGTCGACTGAGAAAAAATGCACATGGGAGTTGTGAGTTTAGTTTTATTTGGGTGCAAAACGAGGACTGTAGCCCAGGAGACAGTATTTAAAATCGCTCTGAGAAACTGTTCCAAAGAGGTAGGGCCTATATGATTTTGGGGAAGGGAGAGTACATACAGTCAAGCACACTTATTTTTTTTTTTTTTGCAGAAGGCTGCTGCTAGTTACAAGGAGTAGATGGCTACCACGAAAGATTTTAGTGCTTTTGTAGATACGAAAAGATCCAAGAACTAGGCTCATAAAATCTGAAATTATCTGTCTGCAGACCTGGTCTGCCATTTTTCCCAGAGCACAGGGTGTTTCATTCCTGATTTCCACCCTCAACTCTCTTGACTTGCGTGGGATTCTCCACGCAAGAATTCTGAAGTGGGTTGCTGTTTCGTCCTCCAGGGGCTCTTCCCCACTCAGGGATCGAATCGGCATTTCCTATAGCTCCTGCACTGGCAGCAGATTCTTTACCACTGAGCCACCTGGGAAGCCCAACAGAGGCTATGTAATTGGGTATGATGGAGGTCAGCAGAGCCCATGATTCATAATTTAACCCTTTAGAGGTAGATGGCCAGTGCCGATTTGTATTAGTAGCTGGTGGTTTATTTCCTTGATACAGGAGATAATGAGGTCTCACAGCCAGTATTCATTTACTGAGGGTTTGTAAACTCATAGAGCCGGAGAGCACCACCTCCACATTCAGCACCTGAGGGAACTGAAGCCCAGAGCCCTGCCAAGGTCACGTGGTGGCAGATCCTGGGCAAGATCCCAGGTCGGTGACTACCTTGTTTTCAGCTTGATTCTTAATGTCCACGGGATTCCTATTTTCTAAAGAATATCGGCTTCTCAAGTTATTTTATGATATATCCATTTACTCTTTCAAACAAAGATTTCATGCCCACTATGTGGCAGACAGTGTTTCAGATGCTGGGGAGTCAGCAGTGAACAAAATCGACAAAAGGAACCCCTATGCTCACGGACCTTACGTTATAGTCAGGGCAGGCAGAAGGTGAAGAGATAAAATTAGCAATGTAGATAGCATGTCACATGGTGAAAGAGCTGCGGAGAAAAATGAAACAGGGAGGCCTATGTACAGTCAGAATAAGCCTCCTGAGAAAGTGATATTTGAGTAAGAAGGACTGGGTGAACTCTGGATAGATCAATGTGTATCCTTTGATCTATCGTCTGTCCATCCACCTGGAGGGAGAGCTCCAAGGTAAATGCTAAAGCCCTGATGCGCGATCATCCTAGGGTGGTCATGGAAGGGCAGGGGTGCCGGTGTGGCTGGGTTAGGGGGTTGTGAGGGTGAAGAATAGAAGGAGATGAGCTCAGAGAGAAGGAAGTCACAGTTGGTGGAGGCTGATTAGGACCTTAGTGGAGGCCATTGGACTTTGAGTTTTCTTGGAAAGAAAGGCTGGGAGACTGGGAAGACTGCGAGAGCTGGAGGGCAGGACGGACTTGACCAGAGGGGCAAAAAGACCTTACTTAGGTTTCAACAAAATCGCTCTCATATACGAGAAAGAAGGACTGTCGATGGGCAAGGATAAGAACAGCGGGATCATTAAGGAGACCATGCAGTAATCCCAAAGCAAAATAGCTTTTTTATTGTCTCTAAATAGTAAAAGTAATCCATACTTATGATTAGAAAAACATATGAGCAATATATGAAAAAGTGAAAAATCAAGATGAAAATGTTCTCTAATTTTAGCATCCAGACATAACCATTATTAACATTTTGGTCCATAATCATCCAGAATTTTTAAAAACCCAACATGAGACCACAGTGCATATACTGTGTAACGAAAAATTATTCTGTTACACAGAAAATACTGTGCAACAAAATACTGTGGAAGTGTTCATCGCTCAGTCATGTCTGACTCTTTGCGACCCCATGGGCTGTACCTACCAGGCTCCTCTGTCCACGGAATTCTCCAGGCAGGAATACTAAAGTGGATTGCCATTCTCTTCTCCAGGGAATCTTCCTGACCCAGGATCGAACCAGGGTCTTCTACACTGCAGGCAGAGTCTTTACCATCTGAGCCACCAGGGAAGCCCCAAATACTGTATACATCTTTAAATATAAATAGGTATAGCTGTACATCATTAATTTTAGTGGCTACAGTATATATGACTGTAAAACTCTACCACATTTATTTAACTAATTCCTTATTGATGGACTTTTACATTGCTTCACTAAAATATATAAAACTGAGCCACTTGATGGTTCTCTTACTTATCTTTTGGCTTGTCCAAGTTTGTGTTACCCCTTGGATATCTCTATGAAGGAGGGTAGGTCGGGACTGTTGGTTATCTCTCCTTAAGTTTATCAATGGATAGACCAATGTGTGCAGTCAGTTCAAAACATGGATGGCATTTGAAGTCCAGCTTTCTTCCTGCTATTCTAACCATTATTAATTAGATGTTTTGATACATAGTATCCATGGGGCTTCCTTTGTAGCTCATTTGGTAAAGAAACTGCCGGTAATACAGGAGACTGGGGTTCTATTCCTGGGTTGGGAAGATCCCCTGGAGAAAGAGATGGCAACCCACTCCAGTATTCTTGCCTGGAGAATCCCACGGACAGAGGAGTCTGGGGGGCTACAGTCCATGGGGTCGCAAGAGTTGGATATGACTTGGTGACTAAACCACCACCAGCCATGCTAAAGCATGGTGTTCATACACAATTTGGGGACAAAAATCTTAACAAAAATCACCTGTTATGTGGATGTAACTATTTTTGAAGTTCAGGTCTCATATGAGAGGTTTTGGTGATTCTAGCTCCTCCTTCCCACTTGCATGGAGGGTCATTAGTGTTGCCAACTAAATCTAACCATAAATCTAAGCATGCTATCTACCATATTTCCAAATGTAAGTGTATGTCCATTATGGCCCAGTGACATGTTTTTCCCAAGATTAATTTTGATTCCATGGTTATGGAGGGATTCCAAAAACCCATAGATTCTGAGGATCACAAACATTAGGGAATGACTAACGATTGCTTCTCAGGAGGATGAGTGAAGACTGGTCCCCAGGTGGCAGTAGTTCACAAGTCACCCAGCAGATGGCGATAGTTCACAGACTTTCAGAGCCTGAGAGCCCTCTAGCATCATCAGTTTGAAGTCTCTTGAGGTACTTGAGGTGAGGATGAAACAGAGAGGTTCCCTAAGTTGCTTCAGATGATTGACTTCTTCCATGGTTAACTAGTTCCACTGAAATGAGAGAAGGCAGCTAATTTTAGCTTTTAACTGTAATGGAAAGAAAAGTCTACAAGCAAAAAGTGAAATCTCTTCTGTAATCTGAGACTTTGACAATCTTACTTATAATCAATGCCAAGCCCTAATGATAAAAAGAACTGATTCAATAAATTTATCTCTAAAATAAAATGAAATAAAGGGCTGTGAAATTCAGAGAGAATTAGTACAATGAAAAATGGAAGAGTACAAGATAAGAAAAACTACAAACAACTAGAAATTAAAGTCAGATTTTTCTTGATTGTTTTCACATCAGACATCACCTTTGGTCATTCCCTACATTAATCTGGAGACTGTTTTGGTGATGTTCAAGAAAGTAGAGAATTTAGTTTCTGAGTCTACAGTGATTATGTCTCTTGCTTAAACATTCACTTGGCAATTCATTTTTTAAAAATGTGTATTAAGTCTTAGCAGTAAGTAAGATACTACCCTCGTGGATCTTATATGTGGGAGAATCAGTCCCTGTAAGGAAGTAGAGAATGAAGTAAATAATTATTGTATTAGCCTACATGAATAATGGGCTTCCCTGTAGCTCAGTCGGTAAAGAATCTGCCTGCAATGCAGGAGACCTGGGTTCAATCCTTGAGTTGGGAAGATCCACTGGAGAAGGAAGTGGCAACCCATTCCAGTATTCTTGCCTGGAGAATCCCATGGACGAAGGAGACTGGCAGGCTACAGTCCATGGGGGTCACAAGAGTTGGACACAATTTAGCAACTAAACCACCACCACCACATGAATAATATATCTTTAATGTTATATATTAAGAGGAAAAGAGAGGGGCTGAGAGGGCATGGAGGGTGCAGGAGCTACTGTTTGGGATAGGCGACCAAGGAAGTCTTCTCTTCAAGAGAGATTTGAGCAGAGCTCTTCCTTGTGGAAGGAGCAGCAGGTGCAAAGGTCCTGAGGGTGAGAGCAGGCTTGGGATATTCTACAAACAATAAGGAATACAGTTAAGTGAGACAAATGATAGGGAAGTGAGGTCAGAAAGGTAGTCAGTGGCCACGGTCAGATCATGTCCAGTCTTGTTCTGGTGAGGACTTAGGGTTTTATTCTAAGTTAGATGCAAAGATATTAAAGTGTTTTGAGCAACAGAATGGTTGGTCTGATCTACATTTTAACTGGGATCACTGGCTATAGTGTGTGGAAATCAGCAGAGAAGATGAATAGAGAGACAGTATATTGCTTGAAGGAGAATATATATGAAAAGAAAAGAGACTCAAACCCAAATCATGGAATTTGAGGACCCACAAGTTGTTTAAGGACCCAGCCAAGCTTCCACGATTTTCTGATAAGGAACTATCACCAGATCATATGACTAGTTCTAGGTCACTGTTAGTTGCTGTGCGTGTTAGAGTCACGGCACTTTCTGTCCAGCGCTCCTGGCATTTCCCTCCCTCCTCTCTGTGCAGAGACCCCTCTTGCACGCATGATTGGGGCTTTCCATGTAAGAGCAGTGTCACTTCTTACCATCTGACGCTTCGTTTCTCACCCATCTCCTGGGGATTCGTAGCTCCTGTTTAGAGCTGAGGGACTTTTGTTTCCATGATCCCAAGTGGGGACCTTCCACATGAGTTTCCTGAGATGCTTCCTCCATCGCAAGACTATGTCTTTCAGCCGGAAGTTCTAGGATTCTTCTTCTCTCTTGGTGCTTCCAAGAGCTCCTTCTGATTATGAACATGTACTGAGTCCTGCTGCACACCCACCTCGTGAAAACCCTGTGCTTAGACTGATAGCATTCTGTGCAGTCAGACAGTGGTCTAGAGGGACCTGGTTGTAAACCTGATGGAGATTAAGACTCTTTGGGGCTCAGTGTTTCCAGATCTTCTGTTGCAGTAGGCCCCTGCAGGATCTTTGTTTCAGATCGTTCTCATGCATTTCTTAAAGCTGCCTGCACCCTCAGCTTTATTTTGGGCACCATAGGCTATGGTTTTCAACCAAGGGAAATTTGGTCCCTTATGGAGCACTAGGCAGACTCTGGAGACATTTTTGACTGTCTCAGCTGGGGAAAGGTGCTACTGGCACCTTGGAGAGAGAGGCTGGGGATACTGCTAAATACCTTACAATGCACAGAAACCCACCCTCAAAACACACACACACACACACACACACACCAACAAGTGATTCAGCCCAAACTGTCGGTGGTGCTGAGGCTGAGAAATGCTATTACAAGTCAAAAATAAAATGAGAAAATCTAAGCCTTGCTCAAAATAAAATGGCAATCAGGCTGGAAAATTAACTGACGTTCAGAAAATCAACTTGAGTGAAGAATTTTTCTCAAACTTTTTTGGATGGCAGCCCACAGTAAGAATATACAATTCTCATAGCAGCCCAGAGCACACAAATATATCTCGAAATACGTGTGTGTGCGTGCAAACGCCTCACAGAGCAGTACTCACGGATGCTAAATTCAGAGCTTTATGCGTTTCATTTGGTTCCATTTTTGAAAACTGTGGTCAGGTCCCAGTGAGTTATTTTTACTCTCTGCTAATGGGTTTAAAATGTGCAGCTTGAATAATATTTAATCAGATATATAAGGAAATTGAATACAGTTTCATATAAACGACGTTATCAGCCCTTTAAGGCATAGAGTGAGGGTGGATTCTCTATCGAAGTCACCAAAAGGATCAGCCCTTAATTCCACAAGTATTTTTGCCACATCCTTGTCAAAGAGAATTGAGCCAAGCCTTCCCTTCCAAGGTTCAGGATCCAGTCCAGGGAGCAGACACGTGGTGGGCAGCATACAGAGGGGCTCTGTCGCACAGGGAGGAGAGTGGTTTGTTTTGTGGATCTGGGAGCTGGGAGGTGGGTTGGCAAAGATTCCACGGTGATGTGTTGTTGGGCATGGCTGGGAAGAGTTGAGTGGGATTTCTCCAAAGAGGATGGGAAACAGGAGAATCCAAGCAAAAGGATTTCTGGATTGAGTGATGAGGGAGATCTTCAGGGGTGCACAGGAGCCCAAGAGACAGAGGGGCACAGAGGGAGAAAGTAGAAACCCCCTGTACTCTCTGTTAGTACATGTGTGCCCAGTTGTGTCCGACTCTTTGCCACCCCATGGACTGTAGCCCTCCAGGCTCCTCTGCCCATGGGATTCTCCAGGCAAGAGTACTGCAGTGGGTTGCCATTTTCTCCTCCAGGGGATCTTCCCGACCCAGGGACCCAACTTGAGTCTCTGGTGTCTTCTGCATTGCAAGCGGATTCTTTACCACTGAGCCACCTGGGGCTAATATTAGTAAAAGCGTCTCCATTGGCTGTTACTCTCCTGATCCTCACTGTTTACAGGATCAAGGCCACACCCCTTAGCCCAGCATCCAACATCTTCCACGGTCTTAGCCCCACTAGCCTCTCTACCTGTTGCCCTTGGCATCATAGCATGAGGCCTCCACCCTGGCCGGTGGGTCCTAGCTCCACTCACTGTCCCAAGGAGGCTGCCTGCTCTGTGCCGGTGGTGGTTTAGTCGCTAAGTCATGTCTGACTCTTGCGATTCTGTGGACTGTAGCCTGCCAGGCTCCTCTGTCCATGGGATTCTCCAGGCAAGAATACTGCAGTGGGTTGCCATTTCCTTCTCCAGGGGATCTTCCTGACCCAGGAATTGAACCTGGGTCTCCTGCATTGCAGACAGATGATTTACCAGCTGAGCTAGGAGGGAAGCTTTCTCTGTCCCTTTCTCTTATTCCCTTGCTCAGCAGATTCTAGATGGTATTTTCTCAGGGTGTAGGTTTCAGATCCCTGCAGAAATTTTTCCCTTAGAAAGCAACTCATGGTGAGTTCACTGGATAATTCCATTTAGACAGTAAATTCTCGGCGTGGGCATGTCATGATTTTCTCTCTGGTGGAGAAAGGTTTGTGAGGCTTCAATGCTTGGTGACCCTCAGTGGCACCCCTGGTTCCTCCTCTACTCTCTGTGTCTTGATGTAATCAATATGCCACAATATCTATTTGAAAACCAGACCAGATGACTCTTGTTTCCATTCATTCTGAAAACGTTTCTTGGGCACAGCTAATCTCATGTCTCAGAGAGAGGCTGGCTTGCTCCTGCCACAGACTATGGAGTTTTCACTGAATTGTTGGGCAGGATTGGGGGTTGGATTGAAGGCCAAAACCAGCCTCCCTTCCCTGATTTAGGGCTGGCTTTTATGACAATATTTACAAGCAGGAGTTGTTTTCATCATGATGGGGCACCAATGGGCCCTCCCTAGCTCAGTTACCACCAACGGTCTCTTCCACAATGTAGCTGTCGTCTGGGGCCGTGCAAGCTTTGGGGATGTGAGTTTGCTCAAGATGGTTGAATGTATTTTTCGTGTGCTTTCCCTTCCAGTTTCATTGAGATATAATTGATATACCACACTGTAAAAGGTGAAGGTGTGCAGCAGAATGGTTTACCACAAATACCTCATGAAAAGATTATCACAGTAAGTTTAGTGAACATCCATCCTCTCGTATAGGTACAAAATTTAAAGAAATAGAACAATTTTTTCTTGTGATGAGAACTCATAATTTACTCTGTGAACAGCTTTCATATATAATATATAGAGTGTTAATTTTATTTATGATGCTTACATTATATCCCTGGTCCTTATTTATGCTTTAACTGGCAGTTTGTACCTCTTGACTTCCTTCGTTTAGTTTTCCCTCCTGCAGTCCCCATCTCTGGTAACCACAAGTCTGACGCCTTTTTCTGTGAGTTTGTTTTTCTTTGCTTTGGAAGTAGAATTGACTCACAACACTGTGTTTCTTCCTGATGTGATACACAACATAGTGATTTCTATGCATTTCAAAATGAACACCAGTTATGATATGTCCCTGTAGAAAGATGTTACATGACTTAGAGGGTATTATGTGAAATAAGTAAGACAGGGGAAGACAGATACTATATGATCTCATTTATATGCGGACTCTACAAAGCAGAAACAAATGAACAAGCATCACAAAGCAGAAGCAGAGATGCGGACACAGAGAAAACACAGGTGACTGTCAGAGGGGAGGGGGCGGGCAGGGAGGAGAGAAGTAAGAGAAGTGAAGAAGAGGCACAAACTTCTATTTGCAGAACAGACGAGTCACAGGTGCGGAATGGACAACAAATGTATTTTTAAATTACCTCTATTTCACCTATGTACAAAGTTGTTTGAGAATATTTACACACACACACACTCACACATATTAATGAAAAAGAAATACTATGATCAGAAACCAAGCAGGTGACACAATTGTTATGAGATGAGATAGTTAAGTCCTGGATGTCACTAAACTCTGAATTTCCTATTAGCAAAGATGAGAAAGAAACCAAGTTCTGAGAGAACTCTCCATGTGTGACCAAAGGATGCACACTGATATTCCAGTGAAAATAATGTTTTTTTTTCTGGATACAATTGCAGGAAGAAATTACCAAAGGAATCATTATATAAGGGATATTGTGCAATTGTAATGAATACTGACTATAACAGGAAAAGGAGTATGTCAAGGCTGTATATTGTCACCATGCTTATTTAACTTTTATGCAGAGTACATCATGAAAAATGTTGGGCTGGAAGAAGCACAAGCTGGAATCAAGATTGCCGGGAGAAATATCAATAACCTCAGATATGCAGATGACACCACCCTTATGGCAGAAAGCGAAAAAGAACTAAAGAGCCTCTTGATGAAAGCGAAAGAGCAGAGTGAGAAAGTTGGCTTAAAACTCAACATTCAGAAAACTAAGATCATGGCATCTGGTCCCATCACTTCATGGCAAATAGATGGGGAAACAGTGGAAATGGTGGCAGACTTTATTTTTCTGGGCTCCAAAATCACTGCAGATGGTGACTACAGCCATGAAATTAAAAGACGCTTACTCCTTGAAAGGAAAGTTATGACCAACCTATACAGTATATTAAAAATCGGAGACATCACTTTGTCAACAAAGGTCTGTCTAGTCAAGGCTATGGTTTTTCCAGTAGTCATGTATGGATGTGAGAGTTGAACTATAAAGAAAGCTGAGCACCGAAGAATTGATGCTTTTGAACTGTGGTGTTGGAGAAGACTCTTGAGAGTCCCTTGGACTGCAAGAAGATCCAACCAGTTCATCCTAAAGGAGACCAGTCCTGGGTGTTCATTGGAAGGACCAATGCTGAAGCTGAAACTCCAATACTTTGGACACCTGATGTGAAGAGCTGACTCATTTGAAAAGACCCTGATGCTGGGAAAGATTGAGGGCAGGAGGAGAAGGGGACGACAGAGGATGAGATGGTTGCATCCATCTTGGCATCACTGACTCAATGGACATGAGTTTGGGTAAACTCCAGCAGTTGGTGATGGACAGGGAGGCCTGGCATGCTGTGGTTCATGGGGTCGCAAAGAGTCGGACACGACTGAGCAACTGAACTGAACTGACTATAAAAGTGGTTTGAATTGTGGTTTTATAATGAGAAAAAAAATGCTTTGCATGACTCATCTCAGTCTCTCTCTTCTGCCTCCTGATTCTAATTGCAAGATCTGAACCAAGCCCTGTCTGATGCTAAGCCAATTGGAGATTGCTACCTGCACCCCACCCCATCTCCCCACCCCAGTCTCTCCCACACAGTCCATTTTTCACTCTCTGCTTTTCTAGATCGTTCCCATCAGCATGCAAACGTGTATTCCATACTCACAGAAAAGACTTCCTGAACCCTGCAGCCCCTCCACCTACTGTCTCCTTTCTCTGCTTTCCTTCAGGCTAGAGTTATTGAAAGTGAAAGTGAAGTCGCTCAGTCGTGTCTGACTCTTTGCGACCCCATGGACTGTGGCCTACCAGGCTCCTCTGTTCATGGGATTTTCCAAGCAATAGTACTGGAGTGAATTGCCATTTCCTTGTCCAGGAGAATCTTCCCAACCCAGGGATCGAACCCAGGTCTCCCGCATTGTAGACAGACGCTTTACCGTCTAAGCCACAGGGAAGCAGAGTTATTGAAGCATCTACATTTACTGTTACTACTTTTTTCCAGCCTCCCATTAACTCAGCTCACTCCAGCCTGCTTCCAGTCCCACCACTCATGTGAAGAGCACCAAGGACTCCGTATTTCCAAGTATAAATTCACCCCATGAACAGAGAACATGCCATTAAACTTGTTAAAATAATGTTTTAATGATAATGAATGTTTTTATACATCTGACTATTAGGACAAATTGCTAGTAGTATTATAGAATAATAAAATCAGATAACTCAAACACTGGATGAAAGTGAAATTGTTAGCCACTCAGTCATATCTGACTCTGTGACCCCACAAACTGTATAGCCCACCAGGCTCCTCTGTCCATAGGATTTCCCAGGCAAGAATACTGGAGTGGGTTGCCACTTCCTTCTCCAAAGGATCTTCCCAACCCAGGGATCAAACCCCAGTCTCCCACATTGGAGGCAGAGTCTTTGCTCTTTGAGCCACTAGGGAAGCCAAAACACTTGATCTTGCAGAAAGAGAAGAGCTCTCACTTTTTAAGCCCTGTTATCCTCCTAATGCTATGGACAATGGTTTTCTGTTATTAATAGTCAGTTGAGAATTACTGCTAAACTCCCAGTGAAAAAGAATGATTAGACACTTAGAACATTGCCACATACCAGATTAAAGCTGGTCTTTCAACAGACATTTTATTTTACATTTATCATGTGCAGAGCACCCTACCAGAAGATTTAGCTCTAACAGACAACATTCAGTCATTCACTCTCTCTCTTATTTAAATGATACGAGCCTGCTGTATATGTAACCCTGCCAGACACTATTGCTTGCCTATCTAAATTGTACACTGCCCACTCCACCTCAGGTCCTGAATAGCGCCACAGAATGTTGTCAGTAAATTAGTATTCATTATTCTCTGGAGTTAAAGTCCCACATTTGAAATTTTCAGCACACCATGATGAAAATATGGCCTGAGGTTATCCTGCTGGGTTTACAGCCACCTCTCGCATCATGCTTTGCCTGTGTATCTCCGCCATCCGCAGTAGTAGAGAAGCAGGTACCTAACACCTTGGTTTCTGGCCATCTGCTTAGCTTTCCATGGCCCCATTATTTTCAGAAAGGGGGACTCCAGGGGTGAAGGATACAGTGGGTTGTGCTTGGTTGACTGGTTTATGTTCTTCAAAAGACAACTCTCCACAGGGGTTATGCAATTGGCGCCTCCTCTGTGTGTGCGGGCATAAAGATAAAGGAGTCGGGGAAGCTTTGAGATGAGGGCTCTCGAGGTCATCTGATGCCTGGCTCGCCATTCTTGGACTGTAGTCAAATAAGAGTTTCATGAAGCACGATGAATGGGAAAGAACAAACATATGCGCCTATGGCTGGTTCTTTAGAGCTGCTGTCTCCCAGCCACCCCACCCCTACCACCATAGAATTGTACCCAGAGGTTACTTTCATTCAGGTGGAAAGAAAAGAGTGAGAAGGATTGTTTGTGGAACAGGGAGGAGTGAAGGAAACCATTCGGCATTCTCGCAGACCCTCCGAGTCCCTGCGTCACCAAGGCTGATGTTGGGGTTTTGAGGATGCTCAGTGATTCACACTTCCTCTTCTTGTCCATTTTCTGAACCAGCTGAGAAATAAGAAGTGAACTCAGAAGATACAGAATGCAATATCTCCCATAATTAGGATAAAGGCTGGATCAGAGAACATTGTTTACTCTTAAGGTACAAGCTCCCTTTTGCCCAGTCCAGCCTATAGAACCCACCTGAGGAAAAGTTTGGGCTTGCAGAGAGGTCAGTTTTAATATCTCCCCACGTCACTGCTTTCCACTTGTCGAGGTGGAGAGGGAAGGTGGTGGGGGGACTCATTTGCCCCCAATTCCTCCCTGCCTCCCAGGTCCTTTGATAGACTAGCTTCAGTCTGTTTGGAAATGTGGACCAAATGCTTCTACTAAGCATCTGTCTCTACCTCTGTAGGGAGGTGAAAGGTTGGCCAAGCATCCAGCAGTATTTCAGGAAACTCTTCTCATGACTGCAGCTTCAGGAGTGGAGAATGAGTGTTCCTTTCTCATCCTTCATAAGTGTGGTTACGTAAAGGGTCCCAAATACAACCTGGTGCTTGTGAATGAAGGTGAACTCTGATAAATGACAGCTCACATCATCTAGGAGGCTTATAATGTTGAACAAAGTTACAGTCCCCAAGGTGTGTAACTTCTGTGCTGAATTAACTCCTTTTTTCTTTTTTATCCACATAAGTGAAATTCCCTGGTTGTTTCTTTTTCAAACTTCTCTTGGAGTAACAGATGCCTGTAATATATCTAAATCAAAAGGGTAAAGTTTAGGGTCACAGAAAGTTAGTGCCAGCAGGTCATCAAATCCAGTCTCATTCCTTATTTTAGAAACCATGAGACCCAAGGAGATTAAATGACTCATTCAAGGTCACACAGTCACTTATGTCTCTTTCCCAATTATTGGTTTCCATGACTAGGGTATTTCCAACTATATCATGTTGATACATCAGAAAAAAACAGTATAACCTCTATAAAAACAAGCACATAGGTTTTTAAAAAATAAGTCATCCCTTAATATAGAAATTTGTCTTTTGTTTATCAATTTTCCTCATGGCAATAACCCTTGAACTTGTTTTGTATTCAGTCAATGGTTTGACTATTCTTGTTCTAAATAAATGGCTGGGTTTTTTTTTTTTTTTTTTAAATGTTCTCTTTTCCTAATTAACAAAGTGCCAAGCGGAGAGAGATAAGTCATGCACTTTAATTACAATAACCCCAGGCTATGGGGAGAATGCTTATCACTGGCTTGGACTGAATGTTCTGTGCTACTTAGAAACAGCACTGGCAAAATCTTCAGAGAAGCAGAGGATTCGAGATCTGAGGAGGTGGGGCCGTTAGAAAACAAGAGTGGGGTCTTCATTCGCGCTGTCTTCATGCTGTAACTGTGTCTCGTCCTCTCTCCGTTCATTTCCTTCCTATTAAAATGGGGAGTGGTGATGATTGTGAGAGACAAGAAGAGATACCGCAGCAAGCACTGGAGTGCAGTATCAAGAGTCCAGAATCATAGGTCAGCTCTGCCACCGATGAGCTGCCTCTCTGGGCAAGTCACATGGCCTCTCTGAGCCTCAGCTTACTCCTCTGTGAAACTGACTTGTTGTGCTCGCCAATCTCCAAGGTCTTTCTACTAAAGTTGTCTTTGACTCTAAGACTTTGTAATTCCACATTCTCATCCCACTCTTATCTCACACCCTTTGTTTCCCCAAACAGAGCAGTAACCTCTGGCTTCAAAGAGATATGTTACATACAGTGTCAAACAGAAGCAATGATTATAGAGACTAAGTAATCGTATTCGTTGAACAAGACGTGTCTTATTTTCCTTGTCAAAATGAGCAGAGAATCTGGAGTCTTTTGTGTTCTCATCACGGTACCATTTCACAGCGGTGGCAATGGTCCTTTCCTTCAATGTAGAGTTTCCTTCCTAGGATGAGTTAAGGGGCAGGATGAGGACTCAGTTACCTTCACCCCATCCCTGGCTCCACTATATCCATCTGGCTGAAGTGCCTTATATGCTTGGTGTTGAGACATTTGTATGCTAGAGTATTCTGGGTGTCGAATTCAGGGTCATACGGCCTGCTTCTGGTATTGAATTTTCCACTCGTGAGATGCATGACCTTGTATTAAGTTCACATCTCTCCTGTGGCCTGAGTTTCCACATTTATGAAATGAGAATTTTGGACCCAATGGTCTTCCAACTCTAAACATCTAGTTCTGGGCTGGGGAAGGAGACAGGAATGGTGACAGTCTGGGGAGAATGTTTTTGGATTTGGGGGCAGCATCTCACCACACAAGGATTTGTCCCCAATATTCCACCACTTAAACAAGCCTGACCAGGTGGGCCGGGACAGGGCAGAGACAGACTGCCACTGTTGCGCCGTGCTGTAGTGCGACTGTCTCCATGCCTGGTGGACGTCTTAGCTGTTGGCGAACGTGTGAAGCATGAGATAAATGGAGGATAGGGAGGCATATCAAGAAATCTAAAATATAGTTCCTGACCTCAGGGTGTTCACATTTGAGTTGAGAAACACAAGGATTCCAGAAAGTGTAAATACCATTTTAAATATCCATTGAGTTCATTAAACTATGGATGCTTATTCTGAGCTCAGGATTAGAGACATATCCATGGGTGAACAGCCCCACCGAGGAGAAGACGGAAGAATTGTTCTATAGGACTTGGCAGCTCCATCTTTTCTGGAGTCACCATTTTTCCCCCCAGAATAGTCTGATGTTCTCTTTTTAAAATATTGCTTGATTTTGGTCTTTGGATGATACACATTCAGCTCTGTCTCTACAGAGTGCATGCAACTGGAAGGGTAGGTAAACTACATATTATGATACAGGAGAGGGGAAATTAGGTGATGTGGAGAAGAGTATTAACCAGTCTCGGGGTAAGAAAGCAAGTTGTGTTTACGAAACGACTAGTAGACCAGTTTGGCCATTGAGACTTTGGAAGAGGGGGGAACAAAGAGTCAAACTACAATTTGGACTCAGATCATAAGTGGCATGTGAGTGAAATTTGCTCAGTCCTGTCCGACTCTTTGCGACCCCATGGACTGTATAGTCCATGGAATTCTCCAGGCCATAATACTGAAGTGGGTAGCCTTTTTCTTCTCCAGGGGATCTTCCCAACCCACGGATCGAACACAGGTCTCCCACATGGCAGGCAGATTCTTTACCAGCTGAACCACAGCAAAGCCCAAGAACGCTGAAGTGGGTAGCCTATCCCTTCTCCAGTGGATCTTTCTGACCCAGGAATCGAACCGGGGTCTCCTGCATTGCAGGTGGATTCTTTACCAACTGAGCTCTCAGGGAAGCCCCATAAGTAGCATAACGTAATCAAAAAGAGACTAAGGATAAAGTTGTTTACTGTCTGTGTGCCTTTGAGCAAGTTATTTAATCTTTCTCAGTTGATATCTCCACATGGTAAAATGTTAGTAATAATACCAGTTTATCAAGATTTGGCAAAGATAATAGAAAGAATATATGCACAGCTCCTGGCACAATAAAAATGATAAATAAATGTTAATTTTATAAATCCCAGACTCCTCCACAGTGGTTTCTTCTTTTACAGGCAATGGGAAAACAGTGACCAGACAAGCCTGGCTTTCGGTTAGGCCAGACCTAACTGAGAAAGTATTTTTTTGTGTGTGAAAAAGACAGTCTTTTGATCTTAGTCAAACTGCTTAACTTCCCTGAATTCAATTTACTTATCTGCAAAATGAAATCTACCAGACTTACACTGCAGGAGAATTGTAAAGTTTAGGAATGTATGATGTGAAGCACCCAACAGTCCCTGTCTCTATGAGAGTGGCGGTAGGTTTCCATAAACAATGGTGACGGGATAAGGGAGGAAAAAGGAGCTGTGATCTTTGTTGTTCAATGTCTCAATCATGTCTGACTCTTTGTGACCCCATGGACTGCAGCATGCCAGGCTTTCCTGTCCTTCACCATCTCCCTGAGATTGCTCAAACTCATGTCCATTGAGCTGGTGATGCCATTCCAACCATCTCATCCTCTGTTGGCCCCTTCTCCTCCTGCCTTCAGTCTTTCCCAGCTTCAGGGTCTTTTCTAATGAGTTGGCTCTTTGCATCTGTGGCCAAAGTATTGGAGGTTCAGCTTCAGCATCAGTCCTTCCAATGAATATTCAGGGTTGATCTCCTTTAGGATTGACCGGTTTGATCTTCTTGCTGTCCAAGGGACTCTTAAGAGTCTTCTCCAACATCACAGTTCAAAAGCATCAGTTCTTCAGCACTCAGCCTTCTTTATGGTCCAACACTCACATCCAGACATGACTACTGGAAAAACCACAGCTTTGACTATATAGACCTTTGCCGACAAAGTTCTCTGCTTTTTAATATGTTATCTATGTTTGGAATAGTTTTTCTTCCAAGAAGCAAATGTCTTTTAATTTCATGGCTGCAGTCACTATCTGCAGTGATTTTGGAGCCCCCCAAAATAAAGTCTGTCACTGTTTCGATTGCTTCCCCATCTATTTGCCATGAAGTGATGGAACGGGATGCCATGATCTTAGTTTTTTGAATGTTGAGGTTTAAGCCAGCATTTTCACTCTTCTCTTTCACCTTCATCAATAGGCTCTTCAGTTCCTCTTCACTTTCTGCCATAAGGGTGGTGTCTTCTGTTTATCTAAGGTTATTGATATTTCTCCCGGAAATCTTGATTCCAGCTTGTGCTTCATCCAGCCTGGCATTTTGCATGATGTACTCTGCATATAAGTTAAATAAGCAGGGTGACAATATGCAGCCTTGACATACTCCTTTCCCAATTTTGAACCAGTCCTTTGTTCCATATCCAGTTCTAACTGTTGCATCTTTACAAATGCGTACAGATTTCTCAGGAGGCAGGTAAGATGGTCTGGTATTCCCTTCTCTTTCAAAATTTTCCACAGTTTGTTGTGTTCCACATAGTCCAAGGCTTTAACTTAGTGAAGCAGAAGTAGATGTTTTCCTGGAATTCTCTTGCCTTCTCTATGATCCAGTGGATGATGGCAATTTGATCTCTGGTTCTTCTGCCTTTTCTAAATCCAGCTTGAACGCCTGGAAGTTCTTGGTTCACATACTGTTGAAGCCTAGCTTGGAAAATTTTGAGCATGACCTTGCTAGCACGTGAAATGTGTGCAATTGTGTGATAGTTTGAACATTCTTCGGCATTGCCTTTCTTTGGGGTTGGAATGAAAACGAACCTTTTCCAGTCCTATGGCCACTGCTGAGTTTTTCATATTTGCTGGCATATTGAGTGCAGCACTTTCACCGCATCATCTTTTAGGATTTGAAATAGCTCAGCTGGAATTCCATCACCTCTGCTAGCTTTGTTCATAATGATGCTTCCTAAGACCCACTTGACTTCACACTCCAGGGTGTCTGGCTCTAGATGAGTGATCACACCATCATGGTTATCTGGGTCATGAAGACCTTTTTTTGTATAGTTCTTCTGTGCATTCTTGCCATCTCTTAGTATCTTCTGCTTCTGTTAGGTCCATAGTATTTCTGTCCTTTATTGTGCCTATCTTTGATGAAATGTTTCCTTGATATCTCTGATTTTCTTGAAGAGATCTCTGGTCTTTCCTGTTCTATTGTTTTCCTCAGTTTCTTTGCATTGTTCACTTTATTTAGTCTCCAAGTCATGTCCAACTCTTTTGCAACTCCATGGGCTGTAGCTCTCCAGGCTCCTCTGTCCATGGGATTTCCAGGCAAGAATATTGGAGTGAGTTGCCATTTCCTTCTCTAGGATTGTTCGCTTAGGAAGGCTTTCTTATCTCTCCTTGTTATTCTTTGGAACTCTGCATTCAGATGGGTATATCTTTCCTTTTCACCTTTGCCTTCCACTTCTCGTCTTTTCTCAGCTATTTGTAAGGTGTCTTCAAACAACCATTTTGCCTTTTTGCATTTCTTTTTCTTGACGATGGTTTTGATTTCCTCCTGTACAAGGTTATGAACCTCTATCCATAGTTCCTCAGGCTCTCTGTTTATCAGATCTAATCTCATGAATCTATTTGTCATTTCCACTGTATAATCATAAGCAATTTGATTTAGGTCTTACCTGAATGGCCTAGTGGTTTTCCCTACTTTCTTCAATCTAAAGTCTGAATTTTGCTACAAAGAGTTCACGATCTGAGTCATAGTCAACTCCTAGTCTTGTTTTGGCTGACTGTATAGAGCTTCTTCATCTTCGGCTGCAAAGTATATAATCAATCTGATTTTGTGATCATTGAGATTCTTGAATTCTTAACCAAAGAGCCTGGACCTCTGTTTTGTAGGCAGTGGGAGTCTGAAAATGTTTTTCCAGATAGAGCGTGATAAGATGAAGTGCAGAGAATCTTGACCTCCATGAGAATAGTAACCATGTAACAGTGACTAGAATGTGCAGGGGGCAAGAGTGAACACCCAGGAGGTACAGAGACCCGCCTACTGAAGATAAAATCCATCGCTCTCCATGCATGTGCTATATTAATTCTTTTATTACCATTTGAATTCTTTCTAATGAAATTCAACAATTCTGAAAATATAAAAGAGACAAAGATAACATCGAGAGTGATGAGGGTGAGAAGAAAGAGACAGGGAGAGAGAAAGATACAAAGATGCAGAGAGACAGGAGAAGGGGGAGCTGTCCCCAGGGGCTTCCTGGATGTTTGTGTGTAGACATCTGGCACACAGCTGTGCTGGCTGGATGCAGGTGGCTTGAAAGAATTTGCATCTAGGTATAAATCTGGCACCAGCAGACTTGAATTTTCAGCTGACATGTGGGCTGCTTTAAATAAAACTAGGAAACTGGTGTGGAGGTGGTGAGAAAAGCTCCACCAAGACATGCCTCATACCTGAGAAGAGGACTTTCCCTGCCGTCTGTGGATGACCTGCTGACCACGTGCTCCTCTTCCTAAGACAGGAGAGGATGTCTGGTCAGCAGTGTGCCCACTGAGCAGGCTTCCCACACTCCCTTTCTGTCATTTCCTTCAGTTTCGTGGTCAATCTGCTTGCTATTTTTCTTAGAGGAGGGTGAGTTTTCTTTTATGAGAAAGATGTTTGGCTTAGTTTATTCTGAAAGCAGATTTGTCTTTACGTTCAATTTATGTTTTTAATGTCATTTTCTTTCTTTTTACTAATCATTCAATAACTAATGAGCACCAGTGACCTACAAAAGTGAGTTTCTGTTGCCAGAGTTGTTACAGCCATAAAGTTCAGTACCCGGTTTGTCTGAATTAGGGAAGGCAGCTGGTACCTGTGCTTACCCTAAGCCACCAGGAGCCCCATGGGGGCGCTAGGGAGCAGCACTTTGAAAGACTCTCAGACCGTGAGGGTAGGGCTTCCTATGTTTAGCCTAAGTCAGGACTTTCAGATCAGTAGATTTTTCTGGATGACAGCTGAATAAAACTGTTAATCTGATCATCCCCCAAGGAACAATAAGCTGTGTTGTCCCCTACAAGTTTTTCTCAACCCACCTTTCAGTTTTGAAAGATCTTCCTGTCCTCTGGATGGAAATGGTTGACACCCAAGATGTCACATGGGACCCTTTTTTTTTCCCTGGATGTGTTTGCTGTAGAATAACGTCTCTTTCTTATTTTAAAGAACTTTTAATGAAATATCTCATGCTGCTGCTGCTAAGTCACTTCAGGCGTGTCCAACTCTGTGCGACCCCATAGATGGCAGCCCACTAGGCTCTGCCATCCCTGGGATTCTCCAGGCAAGAACACTGGAGTGGGTTGCCATTTCCTTCTCCAATACATGAAAGTGAAAAGTGAAAGTGAAGTCACTCAGTCATGTCCGACTCTTAGTGACCTCATGGTCTGCAGCCTACCAGGCTCCTCTGTCCATGGGATTTTCCAGGCAAGAGTACTGGAGTGGGGTGCCATTTTCTTCTCTGGAAATATCTCATACATCAAAAGTATATTTACACACATATTAGTTTATGCTTTTGTATAATATATAAATGCTCATGGGTATCCAGCACCTACCTTAAGAAATAGAATATTTTAGAGTACTTTCAAAGACCCTGAACGTCAGCCTCATTCATAGTCCTCTTCTAACCTTTCCCAGGTATTTTTGATCATTGCCTTGTTTTTCTTTTCTTTTTTAAAAAATATTTATCTGGCTGGATCAAGTGTTAGTTGCAGCACCCAGGATATTCAGGGCATCATGTGGGATCTTTTTCATTATGGCTCACAGGCTCAGTAGTTGTGGCACATGGGCCTAGTTGCTCCACTGCATGTTGGGTCTTAGTTTCCTGACCAGGGATTGAACCCACATTCCCCTTATTGCAAGGTGGATTCTTAACCACTGGACCACTAGGGTAGCCCCCTGCTTTACTTTTCTTAAGAGTTTAAATTACATACACAATAGGTCTTCCATACTGATCTGAGGTTGGTTGAAACCATGGATGCAGAACCTGCAGATACCAAGGGCCAGTTGTGCTCTGGCATTTTATATAAAGAACTTGAGCGTCTACAGATATTGGTATCTGAGTGGGTCCTGTACCCTAACTCAAAACATACATGTATGTTTGTGTTAGTTGCTCAATCATGTCCAACTCTTTGCAGTCCCATGGACTATAGCCCGCCAGGCTCCTCTGTCCATGGAATTCTCTAGGGAAGAATACCGGAGTGGGTTGCCATTCCTTTCTCCAGGAGATCTTCCCAACCTGAGGATCACACATGGGTCTCCGGAATTGCAGGCAGATTCTTTATTGTCTGAGCCACAAGGGAAGTCTGCATGTGTGTATGTATCCTTAAATAATATATAGTTTTTCTTGCTGCTGATTTTTATGTAAGTGGCATCAAACTGGTATGTTCCTTGGCAACTTGCATTTTTTTTGCATAAAATCATGTGAGATTAAACCATGTTGATTCATTAAATGTCTCAACTAAATGTTCATCCAGTGCCTCAACTGATGCCTCAATTAAATGTTCATTCATCTTCCCTGTTACATAGTATTCCACTCCATAGATATTTTAATTCACTTATCCATTCTCTGTTGATAGATATTTGGGGTGTTACTGTTATGATAAATAGCAAATTTGGCAGGTTCTTTTGTACTATTATAAATTATGATGTTGCAAATGTGTTATGCTCCTGTCTCCTGGTACACATGGGAAAGATTTTCTCCATATTTTGTAAGTGGGAGTGAGATTGCTGGGTCAAAAGGTATGAACATTTTCTCCTTCATTAAGTATTTCCATGTGTTTTGCAAAGAGGATATATCAGTTTTCACATCTAACATCAGAGTATGAGTCTCCATCGATTCCATCCTTGGCAATACATTTTATAATTTTAATTTTTAATTATGAACATATGATAGCACATTTACAAGAGACTTGAAAAACACAGAACAAGGTTACATATAGTTCCACTATATGTTACAATTACTTTTTTTAAGTAAATTAAGGTTTTTAGTTGGCGTTTCAATGTCAAAGTCTCAAAAATTAGTAGAATGTGTGTACATTCTATTATTACTTCTCTGTAATAGAAGATTCTTTACAGAGAAGTAGGATGATATAGTAGACCTGAAAAGCACTATGAACCAATTCAACAATTAAGATTTATACAATTTTCACGTAACGGTAGGATACAAATGCTGTTCAAGTCCATAGAGTGTAAACCAGGAGACACTGGAACATATCCAGGGACATAAAACACGGTGCGAAGATGTCATGGTCTAAAGGTTGCAATGCGTTTTTTCCAGGCCCTGCTGTGCGGCGTGTAGGATCTTGGTTCCCAACCAGGGGGTGAACCCGTGCCCCTGCATTGGGAGTGTGGCGTCTTAACCACTGGGCCACCAAGGAGATCCCCTTGGCAATATTTTTTATTATCTGACTTTTGTCTTGGCCAGTCTTGTTGGTATAAAATGGCAGCTCTTTCTGCTTTTTTTGGGGCATTTCCTTGATTACTTATGAGATTAAGTGTTTTCCATATTTTTTTGCTCAATATTGCTTCCTCTTCTGTGTTGAATTCCTTGTGTGTTTCTGATGTATCTCCATCCATTCAGTACAGCTGTGTATGGGCTATGTTAGGATACAAAAGGGAGCAAAGGCAGGTGCTGACAGCAGGCTGCTGCTTTCTCTACGAAGGTCCCGAGGAATCTGGAAGTGGGCGCTATGGACCCCATTATGCAACCGACACAGAGGCTGGCGAGGATGATGACACATTTGAAGACGACTTAGATTTGGATATTTCCTTTGAGGAGGTAATAAGAAGTCCTGCTTTATAAGCCTGGGTGTTTTTCTCTCCTTGCTGAACAAAGCAGTTTAGTCAATGGACCATGAACATCTTAATTAAGAGTTACTTAAATTGGCTCGTTTGCTTCTAAAATGTATTTATTTCCTCTGACTATTAGTCTCCAGGTGATTGTAAATGAATAGTAACTAGATACCAACTATGCCGATGTTCTAAAGTCAGCCTCTGCTTGTTGACTTCACCATTTGGCAAAAGCATATTTAGATTCCAAGCAAGTGAAATTTTATAAAGTCAGTATTGATAAGTAAATGAACAATTCCTTGAAAAAGTAATGTGCCTTAATGATGTTGTAATAATAATATCAGTTTTAGCACTGATTTTCTGAGTAATACAGGGGAAGGTACTTAAAAGTCTTGAGCCTGAAGTTCTTTATCCATAAACTGGAGTCAGTACTATTTGCCGTCTCTACCTCCCAAGGTTTTGGGAAATATCAAAATAACTGTAGTTTCATGTATTAGACATCAACCGTAAATAATGCAGTCTAATTACTTGCTCCATGTTAATCCTGAACTTCTTTTCCTTCTCTGTCTTTAGGTTAAACCACTTCCTGCTATCAAAGAAGGGAATAAGAAATTTTTTGTGGAATCCAAGATGGCACCTCGACCGAACCCAATAACTGTTTCTAGGCTTGTCCCCCCAACCCCAGCATCTCTCCCCACAGCTGCAGTGGCTCCCCAGCCTACTCCAATGGACAGGAAGGGAAAGAATGGTGTGGCTATGATGCCAAGGCTTTTTGACATGTCTTGTGATGAAACTCTTTGCTCTGCTGACAGCTTTTGTGTCAATGACTACACCTGGGGGGGTTCTCGATGCCACTGCAACCTGGGCAAAGGTGGTGAGAGCTGCTCAGAAGGTAGGTGCCTGGGGGAGTGGGTGGGCAACATGAGGTGGGCTAACCCTACAGGGAGCCAGAGAGCAGTATTGCAGTCTACACAAGGTTCCTTCTTGTCCTTTTCCTAAGATAGGCCCTTTCTTCCATGTTTTAGTTATTAAACCAGCTAGTTAGCAATACAGGGCAAATGTGAGTCTTCCGTTGCTCCTAGTTGGATAGCAGCCCTATTCCTGTATATGCCAAACATGTACTCCTTTTGGAGCAATGCATAAATCATCCCAATGGCACCTGGGGAGTGGGTTTACTTTTGTGACACCTCTTCTACAAAAAATACAGCAGAAATCTGTGCATGAAGGTTAAAAAGGATACTAGTTGAGCCAACGTATCTTACACAGCTGTACAATGTGAAAGTAGGTGTCAGTGGCCTTAAAGCCACTGATTTCTTTTTAGAGTGGCAAGTAACAATCTCCAAAGATCTGATTTCTCTCTAAGAACTTCAGAAGCTCAATGCCCCCAGGAATGAGACTCCTAGGGGTAAAGAGTAGAGAAATGAAGATGGTAAGCTAGGCTTAGCAGACTATCGAAATTTTTACTTAATGACATCCAAGCAATGGCGTTGTGTATTGATGTTTTGCATTTGAAGAAGTGAGCAAACAGCATTCTTTTCTTTTTCTTTTTTCAGATATTGTTATACAGTATCCTCAGTTCTTTGGTCATTCCTATGTAACCTTTGAACCTTTGAAGAACTCTTATCAGGCATTTCAAATTACTCTTGAATTTAGGGTAAGAAGGATTAATCTTTTTGTGAGTGCCTGTTGGACACCTTAACACAGCAATGTGCTGCATCAAAGGGAGAAGGAGAGGGGAGAGGAAGCAAAGGGTAAACCCATTCACAGGGGAGCAAGAATGATGGGCACATTTGCACACTCAAGGGCTGCAGCAAAGGGAGAGTGGGTGGTGTATGTTACCGAACTATGGAAATGGCTGGTCTGAAAGTTCCCAAGGAGAGTGTTTGGGTTCCAGCCATATTGCACATGTCGACCTAAAAGATGAGAATGACGTTTCATTCAGGAGATTTGCTGAGGACTTAAAGGGCTTTCCTGGCAGCTCAAATGGTAAAGAATCTGCCTGCAATGCGGGAGACCAGGGTTCAGTCCCTGGGCTGGGAAGACCACCTGGAGAAGGAAATGGCAACCCACTCTAGTACCCTTGCCTAGAGAATTTCATGGACAGAAGAGCCTGTTGGGCTACAGTCCAATGAGATCCCAGAGAGTTGAACCCAACTGAGTGACTAACACTTTCACACTTTAAGCCTAATAGCTCTGAGAGACTATTCCCTGGGCATAATGTCCTCAAGTCCATCAAATAAAACATAATTCTCAACTCTTAGGTTGTGCTTTTTTTTTTCAGTTGACTTTCATAATCGTGACCAGGCCAGGATTTCAGAAGGCATAAATGCATTCTTCATCCCCAAATCCCTTTTAATGGAAGCCCAAACAACCTTCCTTGTTATGACTGCACCTGCACAGATAGAAAACAGCTATATGCAACCCTGGCACATGGCGACAACCCAATAGATGCTCTTCACTATGAATCAGCTGCAGTGCCTTCAGCTTAAAGGCATTCTTTTGGGTATCTCAGATGACAGGACTAGGTTTGGAGATACGGAAACAAGTCCCCTTTAAGGTCAGAGTGCTGAGAATCCACAAGATGACTTGTCCCAGTCTAGGGCAGGCAGTATGGGTGAAAACCAAACTAGTCCATGGGCTGCTTGTATTGTCTTGTTCTCCTAATGCAAGGAAAGATGCAAATTTGCTTGGGAAGTGAAAAAAAAAGGAAAAACTGGAATGCTCTTTGGTGAGAATAGAATTTGACGAGGATGAGAGCAGCCCCCGTGGGACCACGGCCTCTGTGCACATGGTTCCCTGAGGCTCCGCTGGTGGGTCCAGGAAGAGTAAAGAGTGGGTCAGACATGGGGCTGCCTTCCTCTCACATCACTGCCAAATCCTCATACACTGTTTATATTGCTGCCCCTTGTTTATTGAAAACAAACTAGAACTATGTACCTGGGAATTAATTGGAGTCTGCATGCTTGTAAATAGGACCTCAGTGGAGATGCTCGAGTTTCGTGTCCATGAGTGTTTGTGGGTGGCCCTCTGTGGAAGGGGAGATGCTCATTATTCATGTGACTTTTGTTTGTATAATAACAGGCAGAGGCAGAGGACGGCTTACTTCTCTACTGCGGGGAGAATGAGCATGGCAGGGGGGATTTCATGTCCCTGGCTGTCATCCGGCGCTCGCTCCAGTTCAGGTAATTCTTGGCAGAAACCCCTGGAATGTTTAATACTACCCTACAATATGTTTTCCTTTCTGTACTGTGAACAAACCTATACTTGATTTATAGTGTAAATAAAGGAACTGTGTGTATTATGGAGCCTGGACCAGTCTACTAAATACTGGGGTATCAAGAGAGCAGG
Organism: Oryx dammah; assembly: GCF_014754425.2. Taxonomy (NCBI): domain Eukaryota; kingdom Metazoa; phylum Chordata; class Mammalia; order Artiodactyla; family Bovidae; genus Oryx; species Oryx dammah. The sequence goes on from NW_024070204.1 coordinate 35,429,056, forward strand.
GTAACCTCTGAAATTTGAGTCTTGAACCTTGTGATCATTCATTCACTCAAAAGCAAATGTTTTCTTGAGCCCCCACAGTGTACCTGGCTCTGCGGTAGTGCCTGGGGGTGCAGCAGTGAGCCAAAGCCCATCAAGTTCCTTCTTTCTCGGAGCTCTGGTGGATGCGATGGGAAGAAGGCTGGGACCTTCTCCTTGTCCCCTGCGGTAGATTCAGCTGACAGCCACGGAGCCCAGAGAGGAGCCCACAGCCTCCTGGAGGTTCCTAGAGACTCAGACCGTATCCTCATCTTCCCTCCAGACTGTGATGGACTGTTTGACTTACCTCCTCTGCCCCGATCATTTATGTTCCAGTGCATCTTGGAAGCCACCCACCTTTGGTTTCTGTGTGGTTTTCTGGAGGCAGAGTTCTGTGGACGTGCGAGTGTTTTAATCATCCTCACAGAGGTGTACATGGGACTATTTGATGAGGTCAGCCAAGTTCTTCTCCATGGCTTACTGGTCAAGAGTCCCCATGATAACATTCCCTGGCAACCTGACCTTCAACAAGTGACTTAACCTCTCCAACTCTGTGTTACTTCCCAAGGTTACTGTGAGGATTAAATGCATTAATACATAAGAGTACTTAGAGCAGTCCCTGAACCATAGCAAGCACTCAGTAAGCACCAACCATTAATTGTTTTTTGATTATTTCAGCACCAAAATTACTTTTGGTTAAGAGAGATAAGACTGCGAAGCATTCCACACGGGGTAGAAAATGCCCCCTGCCCCCTGCATCCTTTGCTAAATGCATTGCTTGATGGGAGATTGAGTTCAGCTAGTAGGATCCAGGGCAGTGGTCCCTAACCTCGTGGGCTCTAACGCTTGGAGGATCTGAAGGACTCTGCTAGCCCTGCTGGTTATTTGCCAGTAGCAGCTCTCCATCTCTGCAACTCCTACTGTGTGATTCTAGGTGAGCCAGTGCTGCCGTGCCTCTCCAAGCCTCTCCTGCCCAGTGAGGATCAGGAGACAAAGGGAGGCCCTGAAGCAGGCTGCAGTTAGTGCACATCCTGGAAAGGACCTGTGTGTCACGGCCAGGGTCCCCCTCTGACAGCCTCGGGACCCGAGGGGGTGGTGCTGTGGTGGCTGCTTAGAACTTGGCTGGAAGGGGTCAGAATTCTAGATGTCAGGTATAGTGACCGGAGGGCGCCCCAGGACATACGGAGGTTGGGGGGAAAAATAAGAATAATGCAACTGTCTGAGAATGCTCCTTCTCCACCCACACCCGCTCTGAGCCGCAGCTTCCCATGGAAACCACACCTGCACTCAGGCCCAGCTGAACGCAGATGGCGGTGCTGCCCAGCTTGCCAAAATAAGTGTGAAGACTCGTTTTGGGGGTGTTTTTTTTTCAACATTTTATTAATATCACTGAGGCTGTCATTTGGGAGTTGTGGGAAGTCCCCAGAGAAATCCCCGGACGCGGAGTTACTCAAGCTCTAATTCTCCTCACCTTGAATCCATGTTTAGTATCTGGCCATCTCTGAGAAGAAGAGAGAGGATCTTAGCTGCCCAGGATTCTCTGAGTTACAGAGAAAGTCGGGTTAAAGGAGGCCCCACGTTGAAAGGTCCTACAGGCAGAGTAAAGACAAGACTGAGGTGGTCCTAGGGAAGAGGCGTCTTTCTATGGAAGTTTTTCTGTATGCGAATTTAAACAGCCCTTGATACCCATAAGCCTAACTCTGAACAGACTGGCTCTCAGTGAAGCTATTACTGCCCTGGAAATGATGTCCATCGAGTCTGAACACAATAGTGAGCTTCCCTGGTAGCTCAGCTGGTAAAGAATCCGCCTGCAGTGTGGAAGACCTGGGTTCAATCCCTGGGTTGGGAAGATCCCCTGGAGAAAGGAATGGCTACCCACTCCAGTATTCTGGCCTGGAGAATTCCATGGACTGTGTAGTCAGTCCATGGAGTCGCAAAGAGTTGGACACGACTGAGCGACTTTCATGTTCACTTTGATCTAAGAGTTTTCTTTTCTTTCCCCACAGGTTTAACTGTGGCACTGGGGTTGCCATCATTGTAAGTGAGACCAAAATCAAACTCGGGGGCTGGCATACCGTTACGCTCTACAGAGATGGGTTGAACGGGCTGCTGCAGCTGAACAATGGCACCCCAGTGACAGGCCAGTCCCAGGTGAGTGCGCGCCTCATTCGCACCGTCCCGCCCAGCACTCTGGGAGGATCCCACTGCAGAGAGCTGGCAGATGGACTGTTTTGCATGGTATACTCAGGCAACCCAGCTCTGCCAGCTTTTCCATTGAAGGTGGGCTTTCAGGGCTCGTGTCCATCCCACATCTACTGAGGAGAGGGACTGAATATGCCGACATCGTGGCCCTGGGTGCAGGGACATGCAGGAGGCCTTGTACCCGAGGACATGTTCTTTTTCTACAAGGACATCAAAGCCAGATGTGGAGGAAGGCTCCTATTGGAAGAATTGAAGCCATTAGTGCCAAACACAAAGCTTGCTTTTAAGACAGAGGTGTTGTAATCCTGTGACTTTAGAAAATCATCCCGAAAGGTTCACTTGGTTCAATGTGCAGGCATAATCCATTCATCCACCTTTTTTGGGGCCATGATTATAGGAAGTGGTAAAACAATTTAACTGTTGGGCTACTCAGCGAATCACCTAGGTATTCACATATTTGTCATGCTCTGAGCAATTTTAGGACTGTGCTTAGAATAAACAGTTTGGATTAGCAACCTGCCAAGGAACCAAGTCTGTAATTATAATCAGGCAGGTGTTTGTATTTTCAGAGGGAAAAAGTAGCAAGAAAGCCTTTGTGTATATGTGTGTAGCTTTCTCCTTCCTAGGCTCTTCATATTCTTTGCTGACAAGACAAGTTGTATAAAGGGTCATGACTTGCTACTAAAAAAAAAAAAAAAAAAGAATAGAATAAATAAACCTCATCATTTGGATCCCAGTGGTTCCAAAAGAACAAGAATACAGATGTAGTGAATGTGAATCCAAGATCATTATACAGACATGCATATATTTCTAAGGAAGGGAAAGAGAGGATAAATGCCAGAACAACGGGCCTACTATGGTTAAAATTAAATTTGATAGGAGTAAAGAAGCTTTGAACTTGGGTTCAAAATACTAACCTGAATACAAGGTGGAGAAGCTATAACAGAAGTAACACATGTATAAGTACCATATGGTTTAAAACAAAGAAATCCAATGAAGGTAAATAAATAGGGCCATAGGATGACAACATGCTAAAGAAATTATAGGTTACATTAATAAAGGCATAGCATCTAGAAAAATGGAGGTAATAATCCCATTCTATTCTGGTGCCTATGTATATAGTTTGCAGCGCTTTAACAGTTGGGGAGATCCCCTAGAGTAGGAAATGGCAGCCCACTCCAGGATTCTTGCTGGAAAGTTCCATGCACAGAGGAGCTTGGTGGGCCATAGTCCATGGGGTCACAGTCAGTCAGACATGACAGAGCACACACAACAGCGATTCTAATCCTCAGATAGAATTGCCTTCAGAGTATATGATTTATTGAACATAATAATAAAGTACAAAATGTATATAGTTTTGTGGATACTCAGGGTAACATCTGCCTCGCTACTACCAGGATTTGCTGAGCAAGTTGTATAAGTCAGACTGCAAGTGTAGAGTGTTTAAGAAACTGTCTTGAGAGATAGTGATCTGTTTTAAGTCAGAGTTCCCCCAAAACAGACCTGGGTTGATGAGTCTATGCAGATGATTCACTAAGAAAGGAATCCCATAGGAGACCTGTGATAGAAGAGATTAAAATGAACAAGGGAGGGACAGAAGTCAGTAAGAATGAGATCTAAGGCAAAGTTTACCAGGATCTGGCATTAGCCTGATCCTTCAGGGGAGCTCTGGAGTGTAAGTTGTACCTCAGAGCAGTGCCCACCCAAAGCAAGGGGGTTGGACTTTCATACTTAATCACCCATTAAAAGCTGTTAAGAGCTATGCTGAGGGAATGCAAATTCTAGTTCCACCAGTTCTTTCCATAGGCAGGCAATACAGGCTTCAGAGACCCAAAGGTAACCCTCATTAGAGGAAGATAAAGGCGGGGCTCAAAGACTATTGTCTGGGATGTTGTGAAGGGAGCCTCAGAGGAGCTATTCACCCCTCTGGTGCACTTAATGCTCCAGAAAAGAAGAAAAGGATTTAGCTGTTGGGCTCCTGCTGTGGTCCCGGATCAGGGAATGGGGTCAGAGGGATGGGGTGAGGTGAGGATGGGATCCAAAAGAAGTAAATCCTGAGGATCTTGATGAAATAAGCCAATCAGGCACTCATTCACCTAACAAAAAATGTAAATAATTAACCCTTAAAGTCCACTGTAATGGATTTTTAAAATCCACTGCCTAGCTCACATTTAATACACTATTTATAAATGATTCTTACCTAGTCCTTAGAAAAGATAAAGCAATGAATAGATGTTTTACTTATTGATAACAAAAGTATGAAGGGTAAAGATTACATTTCAGTGGCTTACATTCTGGAAATCTTATAACTACGGGCAGCATGCCTTTACCCAGCCCTTCTCTATACTCTTTAATCCAAACAAATGAGATATTTCTGCAATAAAAAACAAATAACCAAGAGCACCTTAATTTTGTCCCACTTCATGTTCAACTCTGTATTTTACAACCTCAAAACCTACAATCCAGATTGTGGTTTAGTCTAAGATTGGAAATGTCCCTACTTAGCTGTAATAAGACTTAAAAAAAAAAACATATCCATGAGCAAATTTCAAAATATTTTGCAACTCAGTCTTGGCAATTTCCCTCTCTCTCACAAATGCCTCTTGCAGGACATAGTATAAAGGTGACCGGGATAGTAAAGGGATAAACGTTAGCCCACGTATACACAAAATTAGTATTATCACCTTTTGAGACACAGAATAGTCCTATGGCCCATCCAAGATACACAGTAAATTGGTGTCAGGACTGGAAAGAGAAAGTTTGTTTTGGATGCCCAGCACGATACACTGCCTGTTGGCTTGCTCTTGGCTTTGACCGACCTTTGTTTCCCTTCGAGGCATTCCAAAGTCATCCCTTCTCAAAACACAGCTCTTTAAGTTTCCAATGCTAACTGTGGGTTTAATTTTCCAGTAGGACAATGACTTAAAGATAAATATGGGTGGAATAAAATCCATAAATTGGATGTATGGATATCCATATACATCCATATATATATGATGAATAGTTAAAGAAGATGTGGTAATATATAGCTTCCCTGTTGGTTCTGCTAGTAAAGAATCTGCCTGCAGTGCCAGAGACCTGGGCTCGATCACTGGATTGGGAAGATCCCCTGGAAGAGGGAAAGTCTACCCTGTAGTATTCTGGCCTGGAGAATTCCATGGACTGTGTAGTGGTTCCATGTGGTTGTATGGAATACTGCTGCTGCTGCTGCTAAGTCGCTTCAGTCGTGTCCGACTCTGTGCAACCCCATAGACGGCAGCCCACCAGGCTCCTCCTTCCGTGGGATTTTCCAGGCAAGAGTACTGGAGTGGGGTGCCATTGCCTTCTCTGTATGGAATATTACTCAGCCATAAAATGAATGAAGCTCTGTCATCTGCAGCAACACAGATGGACCTAGAGATCGTCATAGTGGCACTGTATTGCATCTTAATCATGTCCCTCATCTGGTGTGTTTTAGCTTTTGACTTTGTTTAGTGAGTTATGGTTTCCATCTTTCTTATAGGGCCAGTACAGTAAAATTACCTTCCGGACACCTCTCTATCTTGGTGGCGCTCCCAGTGCTTACTGGTTGGTGAGAGCAACAGGGACAAACCGAGGCTTTCAAGGCTGTGTGCAGGCACTCACTGTTAATGGGAAGAGATTGGACCTGAGGCCCTGGCCGCTGGGGAAAGCGCTCAGCGGGGCCGATGTGGGTAAGTGGTTGAAAGTGGGAGGTATGCTCCTGCACGTTGCTTTTCTGCTTTGGGTCAAGGATGGTTAATACAGAGCTTCAGGAGAGAGGTGAGCTGACGAGTGAGGCTGGTGCCTTGCAGACCTGATGACTTGAATCTGCACACCAGGACGTGGTAAATAAGACCACGGGTGCTCCGAACCCTCGGTTGCGTCCTGCTGCCGTCTTGGCCTCCTTCCTGAAATGCAGTCTGGTCCAATATGACGAGGCAATGACAGTTAAGTCCTCCTACCCTTCTTCATCCAGTCCAGTGGAAAAACGTTCGTGGAAAGATCTTTTGTATACTGTCTGCTTCTAAAAGAAGTCACATTCTAATTTTGACCTCTGTGCCAAACACCTTATTGTAGCCCTCTCATTTACTCCTCATTGGAGAAGGAGGTGGCAGCCAACTCCAGTGTTATTGCCTGGAGAATCCTAGGGACAGAGGAGCCTGGTTGGCTGCCGTCTATGGGATCCCACAGAGTCGGACACGGTTGAAGCGACAGCAGCAGCATTTACTCCTCACACTGACTCTAGGAAGCAGAAATTATTACTACGTTTATTTTGTACAAGAAGGCACTGGGGCTTGTAAAAGTTGAAGAATTTACCCAAAATAGGGCAGAACTAGGTTTGTGGATTTTTTTTCCTATTTTTTTAAAATTAAGACTTGATTGAGTAGTTTAAGGTTCACAGCACAATTGACAGGAAGGTGCAGAGATTTCCTATATGCCCTTTGTCCCCACACGTGTATATCCCCTTCTCCCAATATCAGCATCCCCCATCAGAGTGTTTCTGGTGTGCAGCAAGGTGATTTTGTAATGCATATGTACAATAATTTGCATTTGTTAATCCCAGAATCCTGATCCATCCCTCTCCCACCCCTCTCCTCCTTGGCAACCACAAGTCTGTGCTCTGTGTCTGTGCTCTGTGTCTGTGAATCTGCTTCTGTTTTCTAGATAAGTTCATTGTTTTGTATCTTAGAATCCATATATAAGTGATATCATATGGTTTTGTCTTCCTCGGTCTGACTTACTTCACTTGGTATGCTAATCTCTAGGTCCATCCTTGTTGCTTCAGATGACCGAACTTCATTTCTTTTATGACTGAGCAGTATTCCACTGTATATATGCATATCACATCTTTTTTATCTATTCATCTGCCTTTGGACATTTTGGGTTGTTTCTATGTCTTAGCTTTTGTAAATGGTGTTGCTATGAACAGAGGAATTCATGTATCTTTTTGGATTATAGTTTTGTCCAGATATATGCCCAAGAGTGGGATTACTCAGTTATATGGTAGCTCTATTTTCAGTTTTTTGAAGAACCTCTATACTGTTTTCCATAGTAACTGCACCAATTTACATTCCCACCAGTAGTGAAGGAGAGTTCCCTTTTCTCCACACTCTCTCCAGTATTACTATTTGTATACACTATAATGATAGGTCCATTTTTAATTGGGTTGTTTATTCTCTTATTATTGAGTTTTAAGAGTTCTTTATATATTTTGGATACAGTTCTTCATCAGATGCGTTTTTTGCAAATATTTTCTTCCAGTCTGGTTTGTCTTCTCAGTCCCTTGACATTGTCTTTCAGAGAGAAGAAGTTTTTAATTTTAATGAAGTTTATCTTATCAATTATTTCTTTCACAGATTGTGCCTTTGGTGTTATATCTAAAAAGTCATCACCTTACCCAAGGACATCTAAGTTTTCACCCATGTTGTCTTCTATGAGTTTTATAATTTAATGTTTACATTTAAGTCTGTGATCAATTTTGAGTTAATTTTTGCAAAGTTTGTAAGGTCTGTGTCTAGATTCATTTTTTGTGTGTGTGATTGCCCAGTTGTTCCAGAACCATTTGTTGAAAAACCTAAGATTGCTTTTAAAGCAATAAGGACGTTTATTCCATAACTGAAGGCAGCTGATAGATAATTTTAAGGTTGGTTAGTTCAGTGACTGTTTTAGTCGGTTAGGGCCACTGTAACAAAATACCACAGACTGGGCGATTTAGACAACAGAAATTCATCTTCTCACTGTTCTGGAGGCTGGAAATTCAGCATCAATATGTTGGCAGGTTTGGTTTCTCCTGAGGCCTCTCTCCTTGGCTTGTTGATGGCCATCTTCTCATGGTGTCCACATGTGGCCTTCCGTCTGTGCTTGACTCCCCACCAGTCAGACTGGAGTAGGGCTCACTCACATGACTTCATTTGAACCTTAATTACCTTCCAAAAGGTGGTGTCTCCAGATACAGTCCCACTGGGAGTTAGGGCTTCAACCTGTGAATTTGGGGAGGACTTGGCTCGGTCCCTCGTAGTGACTCAGTAATGTCAGATCTCTCGGTTGGTGTCTCTGTGGTCCTCTTGTTCCTCACTCAGAATCCCAAGATGGTGCCACAGCTCTGAGCATCACAGCCTCATATGACATTCTCGTGGCAAGGTATGGCAAGTCCTTTTCTTGGGCCTCTCTATTCTCCATCTTCAAGGTGTTCTTTTGAAAGAGTGCATGATGAGTAGTATCACATACCTGCCACCTAGATTCTACTGTCACATTTGGCTACATTTGCTTTACCACATGGGCTTCCCTGGCGGCTCAGCTGGTAAAGAATCTGCCTGCAGTGCAGGAGACCTGGGTTCGATCCCTAGGTTGGGAAGATCTGCTGGAAGAAGGCATGGAAACCCACTCCAGTATTCTTGCTGGATAATTCCATGGCTAGAGGAGCCTGGCAGGCTGTAGTCCATTGGGTCACAAAGAGTTGGACATGCCTGAGCCACTAAGCACGCATGCACACATGCTTCTCCACGTATGATCCTATTCCACCCTCTCTCCATTCCTGGATCAGAGCTATTTGGTACTCATAACTCCAGGTACAGTTGGTTTATTTTGTTTCCTGTTTTATAGCTGATTAGCTGAGCACGTGCTACTTATAGCCACCATTTGGAATAACTTTATTCTCCTCAAAATAAAAGCTGTGACAAACCTTGACAGCATATTAAAAAGGAGAGACATTACTTTGCCAACAAAGGTCCATATAATCAAAGCTATGGTTTTTCCAGTAGTCATCTACAGATATGAGAATTGGACCATAAAGAAGGCTGAGTGCCAAAGAATTGATGCTTTGGAACTATGGTGTTGGAGAAGACTCTTGAGAGTCCCTTGGACTGCAAGGAGATCAAATCAGTCCATCCTAAAGGAAATCAGTCCTGAATATTCATTGGAAGGACTGATACTGAAGCTGAAGCTCCAATACTTTGGCCACCTGATGGAAAAAGCTGACTCATTAGAGAAGACCCTGATGCTGGGAAAGACTGAAGGCAGGAGGAAACAGGGACAACAGAGGATGAAATGGTTGGATGGCATTACCAACTTAATGGACATGAGTCTGAGCAACTCTGGGAGATGGTGAAGGACAGGGAAGCCTGGTGGGCTGCAGTCCATGGGGTCACAAAGAGTTGGACATGACTGAACAACTGTAACAACCTCAAAATTCCTACAGTAGGTGCTATGATTAGCCTCAATGTTTACAGATGAGAGCTGGTGCTTCAGAACAGTTAAGTAACTTGCCTAAGGTGACACAGCTAGTAGATGGTAAAGCTAATGAATGGTGACCTCAGCAATTCTGGCTCAGTGTCTGCCCTCTTAACCACATCTGCCACATCAAAGCCTCCTGAACTGGCTTCAAATTGCTTCCTTCTACCTTTCTCACTCCCAAAGGTGATACCATTGTTAAAACTACGAACTATCAAGTTTACTTGGAAAGGAAAAGATTACTTCCTTCTTGTTATTCCCTATGTTACTTTTCCCCTCAATTGATCACTTAGTCAAGCAAACAATCAACAGTAATAACTAGAACTATTATAGAGGCACCCACTGTGGTAATGTAGGAACCAGCAGGCCCATCAGAAATCTTCTGTGATGTAGAAGGGTCTGAACTCTCAAGGTAGGTTGCCTGGATTTGGTAGATCATATCCAGGTAGTTAACTGGTTTGAGACTCAATACCCCATCTTTGGGATTCCCTGGTGGCTCAGATGGTAAAGAGTCTGCCTGCAATATAGGAGACCCAGGTTTGATTGCTAGGTCGGAAAGATACCCTGGGAAAGGGAATGGTTACCCACTCCAGTATTCTTGCCTGGAGAATCCATGGACAGAGGAGCCTGACGGGCTACAGTCCATGGGGTCACAAAGGTGATACCACAGATACTATAAACAGTAGAGTTTACTTGAAAGAAAAAGATTACTCTCCTCTTGTTATTCCCTATGTTACTTTCTCCAACTGAGCAACTAATACTTTTGCCCCATCTATAAACATAACTGCCTTTTAAGAGTATCTTGTCTAGATGAGTCATGGTGCATATAGAGTACTTAGAATAAAGCTTTGCACATAGCAAATATGTTGTAAATGTTTCCTGTTGTTAATATTATTAATAATAATATTGTAGCTTCAGTTTATTAATAACAGTAATCACAGGGTATAAGTTGTCCTTCTTTCTTCATTGAACTTTTAGGGGAATAGCCCTGAAGGACAGGTCTGGCGATCTCAGGGCTGTAGAAACCGCTGACAAGAAGTTAAGAAGTTGCAAAGTTGAGCAAGGGCCAATGCCTGACAACGTTTTAAATTCTACAATACCAACCTCTCCATTGAGTGGATAAGCTAGGAGGGTCCACCTTGCAGGCTCTGGGCTCCCTGGGCAGAGCTATGAACTTATTATTATATGAACCTTAATGGCAGGCATTGGTCACATGACCTTTTTTTCATTTCTTCCCAGTTTTTTTTCTCTATGATAGAACAGGGCTAGCTATCCTTTCTCACCCTCCATCTTTGCTTCCCTGTGAGTGTGTTCTGTTGAAGTCCAAGTTCCTATAAGTTAATGTGGTCTCAGCACAGTGGAGACTGGGCTCTTGTAAACAGCGGTAATTGCTGGTAGAGATGCAGGCTTCTGGAAGAGGGTGAGGACAGTTGCAAGTCATGGCTCCTCACTCTGATGTCTAACTTGGCATTGCTGTCTTCAACCTCAATGTTTTCTCTGTCCCACCTCTACCGCCCCCCAACACTAAACCCATTTCCAGGGGGCCTTTCATTACTCAACCCATCCCACCTCAATACCTTCATTAAATTTTTTCCAGTTAGTGGACGCTCTCTGAACTCACATTTTAGAATAGTCAGCAATCTCAGCAAAATTTTGCAAACTTTGGCACAGTGTTTTCTTTTATTATTTCCACCCCAAATCTCCAACCTAAACCACCACCACTCACTTTTTCCAATCCCATCTTGGATCCCCACACCCTGCTGTGTCATGCAGCCAACTCCCCAGATTATTTGAGATTCATGAAGTCTGCAGGGCCATGGGTCACATTATGGTTTATCACCCTCTTACTCTTTTTTCCACTCAACAAATACTTAAGCTCCTGCTTAGTGCTGGTCACAGCTCTGGGTGCTTAGGATAAAGGAGTGAACAAGACAGTATCCCAGCTCATTCCTCCTGTACTTGCCATGCACGTGTGTGTGCGTGTGTGCGTGCACTAAGTTGCTTCAGTTGTGTCCAGCTCTGCAACCCCATGGACTGTAGCCTGCCAGGCTCCTCTGTCCATGGGATTCGCCAGGCAAGAATACTGGAGTGGGTTGCCATTTCCTCCTTCAGGAGATGTTCCTAATCCAGGGATCAAACCCGTGTCTCTTATGCCTTCTGCACTGGCAGGCAGGTTTTTTACCACTGGCACCAACTGGGAAGCCTGTACCTGCCATGAGGAGGGACCAAATTAATCAAATAATCATCACTTGAGAAATGTAAAATTACAATTTGGAGTCAGTGTTACAAAGGGAAAGTGCGATGCTAATGTATTATAGGGGGATTTATGGGGTGGGGGTCAAGGAAAGCATTTCTGAGGATGTAATGTGAAGTTGATATCTCAAGTAAGAGTAGGAGTTAGAAAGCAGAGATGAGAGGGAAGTGCGTTCCAGGCTGAAGAAATGGTCTGTTCCACGGGGAATGTGTTTGTGGGGGTGTGGGTCTCATGATATAGTTTGTGTTTTGGAAAGATCCCTCTGACTACAGACAGCTTATTGAAAAGGGTCTTCCTTCATGGGGGTGCATGCAGGCCAGCTGGGAGGCTGTACAGTAGTTCAGATCAGAGATGACGGGTTTTGATCGAGGGTGAGAGGAATGGCAGGCTTGTCAGATCTTTAGGAGAGGAAATAGACAAGCCTCATTATCCGGCTGGGTGGCAGACAAGGGGCAGGGAGGCTGCTCGCTGTCCACCTCTGCTTAGTGTATTCCGCCCTCTCTTTCCTCCACGAGGACCTCATCTCTCTGCTGCCCCTCCCTTCATTGTCTTGCATAAACCCACACAACAGCCAGTGAATAGTAGGTGCTGGTGTCAGTTACTTTATGTGTTGGTGCCTATATACATGGTCTTGCAACTCCTTCCTCATGCTCTCAGAGTTGAGAGTTCTCTCTAAAACTAACCTGTTCATCTCCGCTCTGCACCCATCCTTCCCTATATTCCTGGGACCTTGCTGCCAGGATTGTTACTTCTCAACAACCGAAGGTTTCTTAACCTTTTGTGTGTCATGACCCCTTTGGCAGTCTGGTAAAGTCCATGGAACTCTTCTCAGAAGGATGTTTTCAAATGCAGAAAATAGTATGTCGGATAAGAAACAATTTTATATTGAAATAAAACTATATAATAAGTTTTGTTATTATAGTGTTGTATGTTTCTTTTTTTAATGAGCACTTTTAAAGAGATTTTAAAAATTTCTTTATTTTTGGCTGCGCTGGGTCTTTGTTGCTACGCGCGCGCTTTCTCTAGTTGCATTGAATGGGGGCAACTCTCTAGTTGTCGTGCACGGCCTTCTCATTGCGGTGGCTTCTCTTGTTGTGGAGCACAGCCTCCAGGATGCACAGGCTCAGTAGTTGTGGGTCATGGACTTAGTTGCTCCCTGGCATGTGGGATATTCCTAGACTAGGGGTCAAACCTGTGTACCCTGGATTGGCAGATGGATTCTTAACCACTGAACCACCAGGCAAGTCCCTATACAATTCTTTATAAAGCAGTAAAGACATGATTCTTCAACGGTGGGTGTGATAACTACCATGCTTTCAAAGGAGTGATGAGCATAAATGAGATTTTGAAATACCTGCAGTAATACTTCCCTGAGCTTCTGGGAACCCACCTTGTCTGGGTCCTCTGGGTCCTTTGTTCTCACTTTGTCTTCTCTGCTGGCTCCTCTCCCTTCCCTGGTGCTGTGGGAGTTCCAGGGGCCCTTCCATCCTGTCTTCTGTCACAGAGCCCATCTGTTCGTGGTTTCAGGCTCACCCCCAAGTGGCTGCTGTCCCACCAGCCCTCACCTGTGTGCAGGATCTCTTCTTGCCCTGGTGCCCAGCAGCAGACACTTCCACTATCACCTTATGTTTAAAGTGAACAAAAGACAGCTTCTCCTCCACTCCTCAGAAGCCCGGTCCTGTTCCTAGCCTCCCTTATTTCTTTCCTCTTGCCTCTCTCCTTTCCATCTTCCAAGCTAGAAGCCTTGAGGTTATGCTGGAGTCTTCCTCCACCTTCAGCCTCCAGAATGAGCTAGCTACTCCTCCTTGCCCTGTGCCTCTTTGATTGTTCCCTTTCTCTCTGTTTCCTCTGCCATCAGCCTCTCCAGCCCTGGTTTACCTCCCTGTGGGCATTTCTCCTCTTCCCCACCCTCATTGCTCACAATCCATCATGCATACCATTGCCAGCACAGTCTTGCTGAAACACTGCTTTCATCAAGTAAATATCTCTGGCTGGCTTTCGAGCCCCCTCCCTGTCAACTCCCACCCATAAAAAATAGTTACAAAGCAAATATGTAAAATAATTGTTTCCATGTATATCTAAGATAAACCAAGGACCCCATGTCTTCCTGTGGCACCAGCACTTCTCTGAGAAAGACTCCCAGCCCAAGGAGATGGGTAGAGCTGGAGGACCTGTGAGAGTTTGGCTCCCTAAAGCCAAGTTAGCCTCTCTGTGGATGCTGGAGATGTTCTCAGGGCTATGGCTGAAGAAAAAGGCTAACGATCACGTCTGTCTGAACTTGCAGTGGCCCCCTCCCACCCCCAGCTGGACTTCCCACCTGGCTGGAGAGGCAGGCCATCTGGAAGGGCTGTAATGAAATTGTGTTATCAGATCCTGAAGTTGGTCTCCTCTCCTGCGTACACACTGTGCCAAGCCCTTTCCCCTCCTCCTGAGGAGGCTTTGGGAGAAGAAAAGACTGGATCGGTTCAACCAACACAGATGGCTGATGAGAAAAGGATAAGAGACTCGTCCTGCTGAGGTGTCACAATCATGACATCAGGGCTCTTCATCTCCCGAAGTCGGTGGCAGGGGGGTGGTGACATTAGGAGAGGGGATGAGGTGGGAGGGGGAGAGCTCCAGGCTCCATCGCATCGGAGACGGTGGGATGCCGAGCTGTTCTGCTCACGGCTCGACCACAGATGCACCCCATTTTCTTCCATCCTGAGAAATGTGCTTCGGACTCACCTATGTTGTTCTGGGCCAGGTTGTGACCCATCTGCCTAAGTTCTTTCTTATACACAAGGAGAAAAGGAAGAGCAGAGAAGCAGAAGAAAAGCAACCCAGGAAAAGTCAGCTTGTTTTCGTTTCATCTGGCTGACTACACTTGAAAATGACCAAGAGTACCTTTTACGGGTGTCTCCAATGTGTATTTGTAAAGAGAACTAAGCCATCTGATGTTGAACCTTTCAGCACTTTTTACTTCCGGTCACCTTCCTGTCCCTCGTGAGACTGTAACTTGGGGCTGAGAAATAAGGATTCTGGAACCCCCCTGCTGACCCCTGCTCCCTCTCTGCTCATGTCAGAGGAGTTGACAAGCCAGGCAGTTAATAAGCTTTGACAAGGCTCCTTACCTCCCTCTGTACTTATCTTGCTCACCTCTGCGTTCAGCCAACAAGGCGGGCAGCACTTAAGGTAATTGAGGCCACATAAATGAGAAGGCTTTTTAACATAAAGCCTCTGCTGACATTGGAGGCATGGAAACACACTCTTGTTGGAACAGAGAGGTGAGTTACAGCAGAAACGGCTCCGTCATCCCTGTCAGGGTTCATAAAATTGCCCGGTAGTTTATTATTTGATTTACTGTGTCCACCCTGTTTTAAAGCATCTGTGTGGCTTCTCATAAAGAATCAACCAAAATCAGATTAAAATGAAGGGAAGGTCCACATCTCCTGAAAGCTGGTTTGCAGTTGTGCAGAGGAGCTGATCAACAGGAGAAGGGCACGAGCTGTATTTGTTCAGAATTGCAAGTGGTCGGTCTGGCCAGTCTCGAACAGGCTCACCTGACGAGTCAGCTGTGTAACCCCCGTTCTGTTTTTAGGGGAGTGCAGCAGTGGGATCTGTGATGAAGCCTCATGCATCAACGGCGGCACCTGCACGGCGAGCAAAGCCGATTCCTACATTTGCCTCTGTCCCCTGGGCTTTCGAGGCCGACACTGTGAAGATGGTGAGAAAGATGCAAATTGATGGCGGTTTCTGTCTGCCTCGTTAATTCACGTTGCTGTAATTTTTCATCAATGCATACTTAGCAAGGTTCCACATATTTTAATGGGATTAACGTTGCTTTGTTGAGAGGGATGGGAGAATCTTTTCTTCGAACCAGGTGGAAGTGTCTTCAGATGTCAAAGTGGCAAACTGGCCAAAGGACAAGTTCATTTTATGGTGTTTCTGGGCCGATGCTTTGGTGAGCTCCTCTTGGCCCTCAAATAACTCTGAAAAGCTTATATTTGTGTGGTTTGTGTCAGAATTTGAAGCATTCACAGCTCAGGCTCCTTAGAATATCTCACAGTTTGGAGAGCCATACACAGAAACATTAACTCTATGATGTTTCTTTTTCTTTGTACTGTTCTGCTCAATTGTTCTACCTCTCAACACTGTATTGATTATTAATATATATACATATATATCTATACATACATGCAAACACACATGCAACACAAATACACACAATAATAATGGAAATTTTAAAAAAGATTTTGCAAAAAATCAAGCAGGGATGAAAAAGTCTTATCTTTTCTACCAGTGATTCAGATTTGGCCCTAAGACACTATCATCCTAGAGAAAAGGTGTTTTTTTTTAACACTGTATGATTTCAAATCTCTTGTCACCTCGAAGAGGGTGTTGTGAGTCAGAGTAAGGAAGAGCTGTTCTATTCCATCTTCGTATTTCTGTAGCCTCACATACTAAAGGTTGGTGCTTGCTCACATCGCTGCACATCAGTGGGAGAGGGGTGGCTCTGGTCATTCAGGGATGCCTTCTAGTGGCCCTGCTAGGATCTTAGAATCCTCTACTGATTCCCACATCCAGCCAGTAGGTGAGAAAGAGCCAGTGGAGGATGGAAGGAAGCTATAGGGGCCAGACCTGGAATGCCGTGTACTATTCCCAACCACATTCCACTGGCCAGAGCTCAGCTACACCACCCACTTCTCTTCGGAGCAGCTGGGAAATATCCTTGAGTTCTATACCCAGAAGGAAAAGAAGATGGCTAGTTCTGGCACGAAGGGGTTTCTAACCCATACACTTGCTTTTTCAGCTTTCACCTTGACCATTCCTCAGTTCAGAGAGTCTCTGAGGTCCTACGCTGCAACCCCCTGGCCTCTGGAGCCCCGGCATTACCTTTCCTTCATGGAATTTGAGGTCACATTTCGGCCGGATTCGGAAGATGGCGTGCTCCTGTACAGCTATGACACGGGCAGCAAAGACTTCCTGTCCATCAACATGGCAGGGGGCCACGTGGAGTTCCGCTTTGACTGTGGCTCTGGGACTGGTGTTCTCAGGTGAGGGCTGAGACTGTCAGGGGCTCGTTTCCCTTCAGCAGCCACTTGGAAGAAAGGTTTGTCTTCAACCAGTTGGCTCTCTTCCTGTCTACTGTATACAGTTGTCTTTTCTGAAAACTGTCCTGATTAATACAGATGGTGTGCTTCCTAGAGATCACGCTCTCCTGGTGGTGAGGTTTCCTTTTCTCAAATAACTGCCCAGCAGGTAGCAAATCTCTTCTTCAAACTATGGAAGTGGGCTGGCCTCAGATGGGGGTAGACTGTCTTCCTCACCTGAGGTCATGCAACACAATCAGCAGAAACCATGAACTGTCAATCAGCCCCTTGCTCAGAGCATCACTTGGTGAGCGCTTGGCCAACACGTAACAACCAGTTGAAAAAGTAGGGATTTACCAGGTGGAGCTAGTGCTAAGGAACCCGCCTGCCAATGCACAAAACTTAAGAGACACCCTGGAGAAGGAAATGACAACCCACTGCAGTATTCTTGCCTGGGAAATCCCATGGACAGAGGAGCCTGTTGGGCTACAGTCCATGGGGTTGCAGAGAGCAGACAAGACTGAAGTGACGTAGCATGCATGCAATAGAAAGGTAATGAACAGAAATGTCCTTGGTGGCCTCACATTTTTTTCTTTTTCGCCATTGGAAATGGGGTGTATTACAGCCACATTCACTTAGAAACGTAAAATCATTATTCATCTGCCCTGTTTCCCACAAATGTTCTATTGGCAGAAGCTTACCAGGTCATTTCCAAGTCATTTCCATTAGATTAAGAGGGTTTCAAAGGGACCCCAACTTCCTCACCAGCCTTGAGTGAACACACTGGCATTATTATACATGCTCACCTGCGAATAAATGCATAACTGTCACATAACCATGGTGTGACATGATGTCACCTTAAATATCACTGATCGATTATCAGTCGATCAGTAACTTTCCTCTTGCATTATTTCTTTGATGGCAACTAGTTATTTAGCACAGCTCTTACCATTCTTCATATAAAGAAGCCGACAGAGAATCACCAGTGATTGCAAGGACCCTTCCCTGACCAGTGTGCTCAAAAAGGCTGTGAGATGACTGATTTCAATGGCGTGGAGTAACTGAGCGCTTCTAAACGGCTTGCTCGTGTCTGTGGACTTGGTTCTGGGTTATCAAAACTTTCCCTCTGACCTAGTTTGTACTGTTCGTCAACTCAGCAGATCGATTGTTCTCATAGAATGTGGCAGGATCTCTGTGAATCCCTCAGAGGCTGCAGTTGGAGGTGCAGGTGTTTTTCTTATTTGTTTATGTTTCCCTCTTCCAACCGTGTTCCTCCCATGGGAGTTTTTACCTTCCAGCCAGAGGCCTGCTGATCTAATGCACATACGCTTCTTGTTCCTACATTTCAAGAATTCTCCTCTTTTGAAACTCACTAGGGTATTTTGTTCAACAGTGCCCTGCAGCAGGAAATTGGTTAGTCTTTGTTGTTGTTTTAAAGGAAATTGCGGGCTGTATTCAATCACAATTCATATTGCTAGACTGTCATCTCTAGAAAGAGTTCTTTGTGAAATGTTACAGTCATGAAGTGAAAGTGAGTCGCTCAGTCGTACCTGACTCTTTGCGACCCTAGAATTCTCTAGGCCAGAATACTGGAGTGAGTAGCCTTTTTTCTTCTCCAGGGGATCTTCCCAATCCAAGGGTTGAACCCAGGTCTCCCACATTGCAGGCTGATTCTTTACTAGCTGAGCCTCAAGGGAAGCCATGCATTGTCCTTAACTGCTGATCATTTTTCCTGGCTGATGGAAAGTGCTTACTGCCTTAGGTTTCAACAGTTCTTTAAAAGTACAGTTCATTCTTGTCCTTAAGGTTGAATTCCTACACATCAGTAACACCTCCCACCTTGGGGAATGGACAAATATTTTTGTGTCTCTGGTTATGCAAGAACATCCTGTGTCTCAAGACAACTTTGGTGGATATTTAATTGATTCAATTTACATATGATTATGCAAAACAGCCTAAACAACTCACTTAGAACAATTTGTCAAGTCAAGAAAGGAAGAAGACACCTTGAATATCACCTTGTACTTTCTTCCTGGGTAAGGAATGACTGGAAGGGGCTGGAGAGGGTTGTGGCTCATCAGCCCTCCTCCTGAACAAATTGCCTCCTGCTCCCTGCATATCTTCAGTAGCAGCTCCAGCTGCGGAGTCACAGACATGTGGAACCTTAGAAATCCAGCATTTCTCTCTTTCATAATTTGGTGCCTATTTTTGATAAGAGGTTTTTTTTGTTTTTTTTTTTTAAGCATAAGTTATTCCATCCCTGCTTGTCCGGAAAGGTGCCTGGGGGGGAATAAATCTTTAGCATTAGGTATGATGAAAAAGAGGCAAGAACTCAGAGTAACCATCATCTGCTCCCCTGGGCCACCCCTCTGCAATGTAACTGACAACACCAGTCACGGTTAATGTTTCAGATGGCCCTTTGGAAAATGTTTATTTTAAAAACCATTTCCAAGACTTCCTGCTTCATTAAGACAATTCAGTGAAAGCCTGAGCTACAGGAAGCTGTGGAGTTGGCCACATCATTTTAACTTTAGGCAGAGGATAAGGTGGTCTAATTTACGATGAACTTGATTCAAAAATCGAGACAATTGAAATGAGCTCATGACGGCAGCGATCAATATCCCTGTGCTGAGGGAGGCAGTATATTGACAGGGAATGACCTCTACAGGACAAGAACAGGCTCAGATGCTGTTAGTTATTATGGAGATTGGCTGCTGAATGAGATCTTTATTGCATATTGATTGAGCCAAGGTGATTAAATTCTAATTGCTAAGGACAAATGGCAAAAGCATTTGCCAGAGCGAAAAATCAAGTGAGGGGGTGGAGACCTTTCAGTAATTGTGCCCATTGGTATTCCTGGTGGGTTTCTAAAGATGATCCAGGACCACAGAATAATTGGGAGGTTCAGAGAAGGCCAGGAACTATATATACATCTTTAGAAACACAAATGCAATAATTATACTCCTTTTACACACCTTGCTGTAAAATGTAACATGTAAAAATCTTACCAATATCATGTAAACTTCAAGTGCTTCTGTCTTGAATTAATAATTGAATTTTTAAAGTACTTTTAATTTTTTTCACAATATCAGACAACATGAAATCTGCCTTCCAAATATTTTGTTATAAAACACTTCAAACATATAGCAAAGTTCAAAGAATTGTGCAATAAACCTTAGACCCACCACCTACTGTCTACAGTTAGCATTCTGCTGTAGTTACTTTATCATGTGTCTACTCATTCTTATATTCCCCCATCCATCCATCTTATTTTTTATGCATTTCAAAGGATGCTACAGACATCATTACATCAAGGAATCTGCTTTACATCATAGCCTATATAGTTTTCTCTTCTTCAAAGATTTCATGCAACTCTGATCATATTTTACCCCCTTATCTTGAAAACCAGACTAATCCTACCCCCATTTCATACTTGTGATAAGGAATAAGTAAAATGATAAGTGAGATACTCCTCCCATGAAGGAGTCCAGTAAACAGAGCTAACCCTGTTGCGTTTAACAAGGAGGAATAAGGTTCTTCTCTTTGCTGGACAGGACGAGGTGCTGAAGGTTGGCACACTTCATCAGAGCCAGATTGGTGGACATTATCTGCAACGCCAGTGATGCTGACACATGTTCAGTTTCCTTCCTTCGACAGGAGTGAAGAGCCCCTCACCCTGGGCCACTGGCACGAGCTGCGTGTGTCCCGCACAGCAAAGAATGGCATCTTGCAGGTGGATAAGCAGAAGGCGGTGCAGGGGATGGCAGAGGTAAGAAGGACACCCCCTCCTGATGACGCGTGTGAGTGAGCGGGGTTACTCTTTCCTTCCGGTCCTGGAGACGAAAGCACCAGCACAGTGGTTAATCACATGGACTCTGGTGCCAGTTTACCTGGGTTAACACCCGAGCTTCCAACTGGATGAGTTCCTTAGCTTTGCAGTTCCTCAACCAGGAATGGGATTGATAATAATAGGGGCCTTCATAGGGGAGTGAGCTAATACCAATGTCACTCACAGACTGCCCACCCGCTCCATGCCTCCCTGCTGACCCATAGCTTTGTTCACATTGCTATATAAGGTAGATCAGAACACAACTCCAAGGCAGGGCCAGTGAGGGGGGTGGGGGTGTGATCACACATCTGACAAGAACAAAGACTCTGGAACCAGATACCTAGGCTTCAAAATCTAGCTCCATTCCTTATCAGTGATGTGAGTTCAGACCAGTCTGATCACTTGATCTCCCAAGATGGTGTTTTTGCATCTAAAAAAATAGGGTAATCATGATAATAATAGCACTGCATTATAAGGTTATGAGAATTAGAATAACTGTATTTCTCAAATACCACAGAACCCGGCATATGATCAGTGTTGTGTAGCTTTACTTATTATTATTGCTAATAGTATACTCAGTTCAGTTCAGTCATTCAGTCATGTCTAACTCTGCGACCCCGTGTACTGCAGCACACCAGGCTTTCCTGTCCACCGCCAACTCCTGGAGCCTGCTCAGACTCATGTCCATCGAGTCCGTGATGCCATCCAACCATCTCATCCTCTGTCATCGCCTTCTCCTCCTATTTTAAATTACAGCCTACTAGCATTCTGTACACACATGAAATTTACAGACCCCCTAAAAACAGCAGGGACCTCAGATTTGCCAGGATTTTAATTACAACAGTCTTCATTGCGTGCATCACAGATTTAAAGAAAGTATTGATGAATGTGACTGTTCTGATAAGAAAATGAATTGATAGGAAAAGAAAGAAAGGGAAAGAAAAGGGACTCTTGGTGGGAAAGGAGATCTTGGTTGAGGAGGGGAGTAAAAAGGCAACTTATCAGGAAGGCAGCTTCAGGGACGGCAGTGGTGGAAGGTCCTGTGAGAATCAAGGGCCTCCTTAGAAATCAGAAAAATCCCAACTTGGGCTCTGCTTCAAGAGGCAAGTACCCTAGAAAATGTCCCATATATATTTTAGGAAGGAAGGAAAGATGGAAAGAAGGAAGAAAGAGAAAGTAGGATAGGTAGGAAGGAAGATGTATAAAGGAAAATGGATTTTAAAGCAGGAATGGGAGTCACTTTCATACAGTCCAGAAAACAGCTGATTTTAGTCTGAGACAGAATTAGAAGTTCACAGGTGTAGATCTGACTGTGTGTTGACTTAATAATATAAATTCACAAAAGCACTGTATCACTCTAGGCCTTAGTTACCAACATCTGTACAACAGTAACAAAAACAGGATGGGCGTGTTTGTAAATAGTAGGGTTAAGTCCTTTGATTATAAATAAGGAACTATTTAGGACACAGTATTTACCCTTGAGATCCTGTAGTGAAGAGACAGCACAAGGGTAGAAACCACACACCTCGGGTTCTGTTACTGCATACCAGGACTGGTAGAACCAGTGTCCTCTTTATCGGCTTTTTGAATGGATGGAGCTGCCCCCCTGGAAAGCAGTGTAAGCAAGTAGGAGGGAAGGCGTGGCTGTTCTGTGTGTATCTGAGGGTGGTTCTTGGGAGGCCTCCCTGAGACCAGAGTGGGAAGACCCATGCTTGATCTCGGTGAGTTAAACCTTAATCAGAGTTCAGGGGTCTCTGCCTCATAGCTGTTATACCCTGTTCAAAGGCTCGGTCTACGAGGATAGTGGTCTTAGAGCTTAGAGAAGGAGGGGGACAGGGGTTACAGGATACGTTGGAGGCTAAGCCAGCCCCTAAGTGTCCAAACCACACCCGACATCACATTGCTCAGCTGGCTGCGCTAAGAAACACCCGCAGCCCAGGATGAGTCAAGCTGTGCAAACTCAAAGGGGCAGTGCTCCCAGGGCTTCAGAAAACTCCATCAGGGGGTTTACTCAGGTTTTCCAGCCACTCTCAGCTTAACGGAAGTGGCGGATCCAGGTACTGAGCGCCTCACTTTGGTGAGTCTGTTTGCTTCCCTCCTGTGGTCCCGCTGCAGCCCCGCCTTATGTCCACTTCAGGTGGTGGCAGAGGCGTGGGAGGGGGCGGGGGCAGGGGGAGGTCTTTGATGAGGAGCCAAAAGAGACTTCTGTCACCCCACAAGACCTCATCCAGTTTGCCTGACACAACCAAGAAACTCCCAAGTTTTTTCAAAACAGCCTGCTTCTCTGAAATCCCTTTGACCTTGCAGCCCTCCTTTTCCTCCTAGTATTTTATTTTAAAGACATGATGATGATGGGTCTCCGTGGGTGTGTCCTGACAGCTCCTGCCTGGTTCCTAATCCACAAGGATTCCTGACATTGCCTCTGATGATTCCCCGCGTCCCCATTAGTTAAATAAGAACCCTCAAAGCTGCCTGAAGGTTATTGACAGAAGGCAGTTCAGTCTGGCTACTACGAGACCTCTCTGCTGTTACCTGGCTGGACTCAGCCACTCTGAGTGCTCCCCTAGATGGAGCATCCTCCTCTCTGCTCCCCTGTCTCCTCTTCTCCACCCCGACTGGACCCCAGATCCATTCTCCTCCCTCTGGCCAATGATAGTCCTAAAACACTGATTACTCTCTCTCTTGCTGAAAACTCATTGTTCTTTTGGTGAAGTGTAAGTCTCTATCCATGTGTGATGTGGTCCCTCCTTGCCTTTGCCCTGTACCTAACATGCCCTCCAACCTCTGACTCCAGCCAGTTTCTGAGACTCAGTTTTGATTCTTCCTGCTTCACCTCCCACTCCCTAATTCTGAAGCAGAGTATGAGATGCCCTATCCCTGCCAGGTACCCCCATAGTCACCTGGGCAGTCCTCACAGGGCTTATCTTACCTGCCCGTTTACTTGTCTGTGTTGCCCCACAGTGTAAGCCCCTGGAGGGCAGGGACCTGGGCTTTCTTATTTACTGTGGTTTGTGCACCACTTAGTACCTGGGACATAGTAAGTACCTAATAGTATTTGTTAAATAATTGAATCCTGCTACACTTTGTATTTCTTTTGACCATAAATCAAAGAAAACAATAACTTATGTTACCTCAAATGTGTTCATTCCCAGAGGTCTCAAATTTACCTGTTATCTTAGGGCATTTTAACATTTTGCTTAAGATGTTTGAAGGAGTTTAGACATTAAATCTCACACACAGGTTGTTATCTGGGTTAGGCTGTTGAAATGACCAGAAGCAAGAGAAGCCTTTGGGGATTGACAGGGGGGGTCTCTAAGAATCTGGAAGGAATTTCTCTGCCCTTTGTATATGATAACAAGGAATGTCTCCTACTCGCCATGCTTTCCCTTTCTCTTGGCCTAAGGAAACTCTGTCTTTACCGTTAGTGAATATATCAATAAGTGCTATACTGGAATTCGAATCATGTATCCAAATCTAGGCAAAGTGCTAAACCAGTGGGATGTCAGTTGCCAGGAGAGGCTCAGGCACACATGCGCCCCAAATAGCATCAGCTTATAATGAGGGGTTATTTCTTATTCACATTACATGTCCATCAACAGTCAGTTGCAGCCTTAATCTGAGACCCAGGCTGAAGGAATAACAGTGATCCCCAGCGTTTTTGGCACCAGGGTCCACTTTCATGGAAGACAGTTTTTCCATGGAAGAGGGATGGGAGGGTAGGGATGGTTTCAAGATTATTCAAGCACATTACATTTATTGTATACTTTGTTTCTATTATTATTACATCAGCTCCATCTCAGATCATTAGGCATTAGATCCTGGAAGTTGGGGACCTCTGAAAATAGGGGTAGAGGAACAGAGCATAGTGAACCACTCCTGGCTCTGAAAGACTCTGCCCAGAAATGATTCATTTCTCACCTGCTTATGTTTTGTTGACCAAAGCAAGTTATATGGCCCCACTTATACCGATGATGTAGTGGTCTACCATATTCGCTTGTATTTTCTAGACGATGAATCTCAGAAATGTCCAGAAATTTACAAAAAATCAAAAAGGTGGTAAGCAGTAATGAAAAACAAGACAAAGGTCAGGCCAATATGTATAAAAATTGTCATGATGAATCTTGAGACTGCCTCAGCCATTTGTTCCCTAACAGGGAATCAGAGGCACAGTTGGTTATACCGTGTTTTGTTTTTAATCTGTTGGCAGGGAGGCTTCACCCAGATTAAGTGCAACTCGGACATTTTCATCGGTGGGGTCCCCAATTATGATGACGTGAAGAAGAACTCGGGCATCCTCAAGCCATTCAGTGGGAGCATCCAGAAGGTACAGGCTACCCTTCCTCATGTGCATGGTGTGACTTTGACTACCGACAATGGAATTGAGAACTGTAATCAGTGCAAACTGCTATACCCAAGAAAGAAACCTTGAGGAAGTTTTAACATTTCTAAAATTATAATTTTTAATTCTCAGAGCATACCTTTCCAACCCCGCTTTCTTATAGCATCTGCTCCCAGCTGTGCCCAGCGGACATCTCGTGAATGCAACTCAATGAAGATGAATTTTTACAATAAATCTACTTAGAATATCCTAGTATTGTTGAGGGGGCAATTGCACCAGTTCATGCAGACACTTGTGAAAAAGGGAAGGAAATGGATGGAGTCTCATAGTGACTCTTGCTTCTCTTTGGGGTCACTTGGCTTTTTGCTCAAGGCAAGACCTAATTGTTTTTGCTGCCTCCACTTCCATCCCCACCACCTTGTTTTAATGGTTGTTCATCAGTCATGTAACCAAACTCTTAAGAGCACAGATTAGAGTCCTTCCATGGAAGGTTCGAGAAAAAAAAATCCACTCAGCTAGAAAGAGACAGGACACTGACCCCATTCATATCTGTCACATGTTCCTTCTCTCGGGGCTGCCGGTGATCTCTCCAGTCATGAGGTTATGTTCTGTCTACAACAGACATGTAAGTTGACCCCCCAACCCAGAGATGCAGGACCACTAAACATGGGGAAAAGAGGATTTGAAGAAAAACACATCCGGTTCCTAGATGTCAGCCAAGTCCTATTTCTCTTGGCAACCAGTGAAGGAATGGGGGCCACCAATCCCCGAGGGGAATCTGAGGCAAAGTACAGGAGGTGCTAAGGAGGTGGAGGGGCGGTGAGAGGAGGTCCTCTCAGGATTTGCACAGCTGGGCTCTGAGAAGGGCCCCAGGGACTCTGTCCTCTGTATCCCAGTGTGGGGCCCAGAAAAGGGGCCCAGTCAATATTTCCTCACCCACTGTGCTTCCCTTTGCTGCTGAACTGTGAGGCCAGTGACACCTCAGTTCAGACTGTTGTCCCCCCCGTGAGTGGGACTGGCCATGTGAAATCATGGGTTTGGAATTCTAACTTGGGAAGTAAGCTGAGCTGCTGAGAGACTTCATCTTCCTTCTGAACATGTCAGGCTTTGCTCTCTTCACACAACACATACAAGCCTTTCCTCCTTACTTCCTGGAAAAGCCCCCTCCCCTCCCAGTGACCCAGTCAGTAAGAGAAAGTGAAAGTGTTAGTCGCTCAATTGTGTCCCGACTCTTTGTGACCTCATGGACTGTAGCCTGCCAGGCTCCTCTGTCCGTGGAATTCTCCAGGCAAGAACAGTGGAGTGGGTAGCCATTCCCTTCTTCAGGGGATCTTCCAACCCAGGGATCAAACCCAGGTCTCCCACCTTGCAGGCAGATCCTTTACCATCTGAGCCACCAGGGAAGCCCCAACCTAGTCATGGCACTTGCCTTGTTCAATTTCTCATGACTCGGGTTTACAGTCGTCACTCACAGCAAGAAAGGGGGAGAGTGTGGAAAGATTCCGGCTCTTCTCTGGTAGATTCTGAGTGGCATGCCTGGAGGAAGGTTTTCTCCCAGCTTTCCTGACTCTCCAAAAACTAGACAAACCTGTGGAAACATGGACGAGTGGCCAGAAGTACCCCTGCTAACCTCTTAGGATCCCCTGCACGCTGGAGGTTACCCTAGGAGAAGCTCTCTTTGAGTTCTGCAGAGCCTGAAGAACCCTGAAACACCCACAGCTCAGGGCCAATGCACAGTTCGTTTATTTGGAGTTGGGGAGCCCAGTGGCCTCTCTCTATAATTCATCAGTTTCACTAAAGCCCCATTGCAGGGAAGAGGGGTGAGAGCAAAGAGCTGTCTATCTTGGTGAATATGCACAGCAGAGCTAAGAATGTGACCTGAGTTTCACTCCAGGGAAGAGGATGTGGTGAGGTGGGGATTCCGGAGTGCTGGGGAAGGAGGAAGCAGGAGGGAGGGGGCCAGTTGGAGAGACTGTGTTGATGGAGCTGGAGGAGGCTGCAGAGAATACCAGCCAGGAAGACACACCAGTACATTTCCACCACCTCCAGACTCTATCACCGCCCCCCGCCCCACCTTGGATTCCTGCCTCTGTGACATTTTGTGTTGTATTCTTCCTTACTCTGCTTTTTAGCTGCATGTCTCAGCCTTGGCTGCATCTTGGAATTGCCTGGAGTGTTTCTTTAAACTTACCAGTGACTCAGTTTCACCCACAGAAATTCTGGTTCAGTTGATCTGGGTGGGGCTTAAGCATGAGTATATTTCTTAACCCCCTCACCTCCCATGATTCCAATATACAGCATTAGAAACCCAATTTTGTAGTAATTGGTTCTTCTTTATGATTGCTCTGAGTGGCCAGGTTTTCCAGAACCAGAGGAAGCTGCTTGTTTAGTCTTGTACCTGATGCAGATTCTCCCCAGCACCAAATGTAGTCACTTCCATTCCTGCATCATTCACAGAACTCTGAAAGCAGTAACCAGACTTTCTCTTTTTATTTTTAAAGCTCCCCCTAACCTCAAGCGTAGTTCAGGTTGGTGTGCTGAGGGAAGCTGTAGAAGACTCCAGAGCTGATTTCTGAATCCCTGAATTTCTTTATGTTTTCTTTCCTAAGATCATCCTGAATGACCGAACCGTCCACATGAAGCATGACTTCACGTGGGGCGTGAACGTGGAGAATGCAGCCCACCCCTGCGTGGGGTCCCCCTGTGCCCATGGGGGCAGCTGCCGACCCAGGAAGGAGGGCTATGAGTGTGACTGCCCCTTGGGCTTCGAGGGGCTGCACTGCCAGAAAGGTACACTGTGTGTATGTGTGTGTGTGTGTGTGTGTGTGTGTGTGTGCATGCATGTGTGCTGGGAACTGCTTCCTGGAGCAGAGAGAATGGGCACGCTGTTTGGGAGACTGCCAGTCTTAAAGGACCAGTTGATTACCCTGAGACAGCCATACTGTTTATTTTTATTAATGATGTCAACAGCATATTAGATGATTCTTTACCAGCTGAGTCACCAGGGAAACCCAGATGATATATATATATATATATATAAACTACTTTAACTATTTAATAAGAATTAAAATGCTGAAATACTTCTGTAAAGAGTAAGTAAATAGCTCCCCATCCCAGCTACTATGGCTCCTCCTCTGAGAATTGCCCCATGGTCTAGAATCAAAGGGTTAATTCATAATATTGGGGGCGGGAGTGGTTTCCAGGACCCCTGATCTGAGCCTCTCCCAGAGCCTATCCTGACAGGTGAATGCCTGGGCTTTATAGACTGATAAATATTTTGATGAAATATTTTGGACTCCTACCTGTGAATGCTACAAAAGGAACTCTTGCCAAATATGGCACAATATGACTTGCACATTAGTTGCTACAAACCAGAATATGAACAACCTTCTGCAGACTGCTGTTTTCCATGCTGTATATGTTTCCTCGGTACCTCAGTTTCTTCATCTGTAAAATGAGAATAAGACACGATATTGTTTAACTCAGAGAATGGTAGTGTAGATTACATAAGGCAATGTGTATTCCTTAGAAGAGGAATGAGGCAATACTCATATTTCTCAGAAGAATACCTAGTAAGTAACAATAGCACCCATTATCCATTATCTGATGCTGAAGCTGCAATACTTAGGCCACCTGCTTCGAAGAGCCAACTCACTGGAAAAGACCCTGATGCTGGGGAAGATTGAGGGCAGGAAGAGAAGGGGGTGGCAGAGGATGAGTCAGTTGGATGGCATCACCAACTCCATGGACATGAGTTTGAGCAAGCTCTGGGAGATGGTGAAGGACAGGGAAGCCTGCCGTGCTGCAGTCCATGGGGTCACAAAGAGTTGAACATGACTGAACAACTGAACAACAACAACAAGCCATTATTATTCTTGGTGAGAAAAATAAAATCCACCAGCAGGTGCTGTGAGCACTTCCAACTTGCCCTTATCTGAAGCAGAGCAGATCCAGATCGCAGGTCCTGCTGGACTGTTTTCCAGGCCTGCTCAAGGGAGGCAGAGGCCAGGGTGGGGTCTGGAAGAGACCCACGTCGTGGCGCTGGATCACGGTGAGCCGCATGGACCTTCTTTTTAGAATGTCAGGGAGGCCTCGCCTCTCCAGGAACTAATGAAAAAAGGCATACAGGCCTGAAGGCAAGAAGGCAGCAGTCCTAAGTGAAGCACTGCTCTGTCTCTCTTTTCCTTTTTTTTTTTTTCCAGGTTTTTGATTGTTCTCAGAAGTAGGGCTTAGAGGAAAGCTGTAGACTACAGGTAGATATTTCAGTATGTGGAGTGCTAGGAGAAGTTGTTTTGCAGCAGTCTTGGAAAATATGAAAGATGCCAATTAGCCAGCTGGAAGATTAAGTAGTATTATATTGAAATGAATTTTGAAACCCTCATGGCAAATCATATGAAATAAGTTTATAAATGTAGCTCACTCTAGTGATGAACCCCTAAAGAAGAGGAACTGAGCCATTTGTGAATGATCCTGATTATAAAGCTACCAAGGAAATCACTGTTTAGCTAACAGCAGGTACTTGGAGAGATTTAGCTCAAGAGTGGCCTGTTCATTCAGAAAATTGGATCCTGATTTCACACATCAGCGTTTGAATCTCCTAAGTCTCCAGTTTTACCACAGGCAAATGCAAGGTTGCTCTTGCCTTAGATGCTAACACTAAGGGTCAATATATAAAGTCCAGGAGGAAATGATCATTTAGCCTCTGGAATTAAATAGAAAGAAAAGATAATTGGTATCTTGCTAACCTTTGTTTCCTGTTACAGAACATTAACCATATAGATATAAAGAGCTTTGCAACTATAGGTTCAGGTTCAATGAGAAATATACCTCTCCAAAATGAAAGTCAGATCGCTGATGAGGGCCTGGGCCTTCTGGCAAGATCCAAGAGTTGGGCAGTGGCAGTGTGGGGGTGGTCTAGTTGGCATTTAGACCCCTTTTTTCTGCAACATCCTAGGCTGCAACCAAGACTAAAACTCAGAGCATCAGCTGCTTTCACATTGTATCAGCATTTCCTTGTGCTTTGAAATAAGGCATTTCTGGCAAAAGGGCAATTGTTGCCAGTCCTAGGAAGATTCATACATAGGAGGCATGGCCTGTATCATGTAATTTCTTCTCCTGTTGTATGGCTTGGGAGGATTAACGGAACTGTGGGTACAGGTTAGGGCTGTTAAGGACAAGTTTTCAGGCCCCAACGGGCACATAGAGGTACACAGTTACCATACAGACTGCTGTGATTGTTCAATAAGCTTGGATAAGTGTCAGAAAGAAAGGAAAGAGAGCTGGCAAACTATACTGTTCCACAGAGAAGCAAAAGAACAGTCTAAAAGTTGGGATATATTCTTAGCAGGAAAGGCAAAGACTGGTTAGGAGCCATCCTTGGTTATCAAGGAGGATTCCACCTGATCCAGTAAGATGCTTCTGACCCTTATAGATGTACAAGCTTTCCCCTCCATGATGAACAGATCATGCTTCAAAAGCACAAACGTGTTCCCTAGTTGTTAAACCACAGATGTTAAACCACCCTTTTACAGAGTGCAGCATGTCGGAGAAACCCCCAATGCCAGGCCTCACTCAGTCCATACCAAGGGGCACCTTCTCCAGCAGGAAGTTCGTTCTGGGGATGGTCAGTGAGTCTGGTTATCTCTACCCTCCTCCGTGAGGAGTTCCACTCGGGCCCTACTTGGGAGACTAGACACTTGTTCTCAACTCTTGGTAGTACGGGAGGGCTGGGGCTGGGGGGATTACGGGTTCTCAGACCATCAGACCATTAAGAGGGTCTTGGGAGCCCCATCCCACCCTTTGTCTCTGCGACATCAGAGGCTGGAGCAGAGTTTGAGCCCAGATGGAGGTGGGCACCAGGCTGCCACGGAGCTGCAGGAAAGTGAGGCTCTGTGTCCCCAGCTGGGGCTGGAGAAGCCAGAAGGCCTTCAGGGTCCCAGCCACAACTTCAGATACCAGCAGAAACCATAAGGCGCGGTGGTCCCCTCACCTCCCATCTGGGGCTCTCACTCTCGTGTGCCTTCTTCTACCACAAACCTCAGCACCCCATGCTGCAGCCCAGTCCTGAGGTCCCTTTCTCATCTCACCAGAGGGGTGTCAGAAAGCCAATACTCCCCATCCTTAGAGATTTCTTCTTTCTCTCTACTCTCATCCAAATTTGCCCATTTTGTGTCCCAGGCCGTTAAGAGCTCTTGTATCTAAGTTACTAACAAGGGAAAGCAGAGTTTCACAAAGCACAGGTGAAAATTTAAGTTCTAAAGAATACTGATGGCTGTTTTGTGCTCACACAGAGAGACAGACAACATAACATTCACGTGTGCAGAATGGGAGGGAGATTCTGTGGTCTAATAAAGTGAGTTGCTCAGTCATGTCTGACTCTTTGGGACCCCATGGACTGTAGCCCGCCAGGCTCCTCTGTCCATGGAATTCTCCAGGCCAGAATACTGGAGTGGGTTGCCACTCCCTTCTCCAGGGGAACTTCCCAGTCTGGGGATCAAACCCAGGTCTCCTGCACTGTAGGCAGATGCTTTACCATCTGAGCCTCAAATAAGACTGACGACAGAGGATGAGATGGCTGGATGGCATCACCGACTCGATGGACGTGAGTCTGAGTGAACTCCAGGAGTTGGTGATGGACAGAGAGGCCTGGCGTGCTGCGATTCATGGGGTCGCAAAGAGTCGGACACAACTGAGCAACTGAACTGAACTGAACTGAATCCTGGGTAATCCATCGCTTCTTCTGAGGGACTTCTCAGAGCTTTTGATATGTTCTGAGAGTCCAAGATAAGGGTGTAGGATGCAGCTGTTTCCTCCAGGATTTCCCCCAGTCCATGGCAGACAGGCCCCTTGGGAAAGGACTGAGCTTTGGTGGTACCCCCTTCCCTTCCCTTCCCAGAGTACCAAGAATTTCTGACTCAGACGGTGCAGGACCCTTCAGGCCACTAGATGGGAGTGTTTCCCTGCAGCAGCTGAAGTTCCACTCACTGCCAACACCAAAAGCCACTGGCTTAGGTCACACATTTGTCAGGGATCCTCAGTCCTCAAAGATGGGAACCTACCTGACTCACAGTGATTGACCACATTCTAGACACTTCACAATGTATTTAGTAAATTCATATCAAATTGCTGAGTCTGATTGGGGGACAGGGGGAAGTCCCAGAGCATTAAAAGAAAAAAGCAGCTTCATTAAATATGAGCTGTAATTTAAGAATACTCAGTATGAAAAAACACAAATTCATAAAACATATAAATTGTGCATACTGTAGGGAATTTCGTTTCTTGGGATGGTGTATTCTTAACCAATGGAAAATTTGGAGGCATTCAGCCTGGATGTTGATTTTTCAGATAGTTGAAGGCTGGTAATGTAGAAAACGATTTTTTAGCTATTACTTACTTTGTGGCTGCAGAGTCAGCTTCATGGGACCAAGATGGCTGCTCCACGCAGAGCTGTCCAGCAAGGGAGAGTGCTGCCTGTGGACGAGAGAGCTGCCCACCCTGGAAGTTCAGTCCAGTTCTCTGAGACTGGATTGCCACTGCTCAGGAGGTTGTGGGGAGGAGTCCTGGCTGCTGGAAAAGCTAGGTTACAACCCCAGGTCCTTCCTTCACTGGTCCTGGGACCGTGTGAAGGAGCCAACAAGTTTTCTTCCACTCTTTATAGTCCATTGGGAATTTCAAGTCCCTGAAGTGGAAAATTTGCCTGGCTTGCAGGCTGGCTATTCATTTTGTCACCAGATGTCTCCAGCTTTTAGGTCTAAATGTGAGGAAGCACCAAAAACGGTCTTTAAGTAGTGCCTTTGCCACAGGACAAAAAAAAAAAGTGTAGAAGAAATTAGATATAAAGGGTTAGGATAAAATATACTTGTGCTTACAATATTTAAACTGCAAAAGGCTAGAAAGGACTAGATGGTTATTTCTAACTGTAATGTTTTAGGATGGAATTAATATTTATCCACATATACTGATGACACAGAGTATATTTTCACCGTGTTTGTGTTCAGTGGTGTCATTTCTAGAGTGTTCCCCTGCTCTTTATTAATCACAAGATCTGAACCTTGTAAAGGGGGTGGGGTGGGAATTGGGGTGATATTTTCCACTGTGGAGAGAAGAGGCAGCTGGCTGGCTTATCATTCCTTTTTCACGTGTAGCCTGGAGCCAAGAAAAGGTAGTGGTCATTGACAAGGTAAGTAACTCTCCAGGAAGTTTCTCCAGGTTTAGATTAAGTGGGCATTGTCAGTTCAAGGTCAGGGGAGCCCCAGAGGTGTTCTTCCTGGTCCCACCACCTGCACCCCAGTTACTAAGCCGAGAACTGTGGAGGTGTGTTGGGTGATCTGGTGCTAACCATGCTGAGAGAAAAGATTTCCAGCGGTTTCTCATGGGGGAAACGAGTGGATTCACGTTCCTTCAGAGGAATGTGAGTTCCTGCAGGGCTTCCCAGGGGCTGTGCGAGGCCGCTTTCCAGCGATCTACAGCCACAGCAATTGGGATTTTACAGTGACTGTGAGATTCTGACCTGCCCTGTTCTGTTTCATGCTGGCATCTGGCAGAGTGTGGGAACTACTGCCTCAACAGTAAGTACAGTGAGTCCTCCAAGAAGCTGGGACGGCCCCTGGGCTGGTGCCAGGGCAGGCTCTGGCCAGGCTGTGGGCTCAGTGCCGGCCAACCACCTTCAGAGGGTAATGGGGGACACACCTCTCAGAGGGGTTGCAGCCTCCCACCGAGATTGCCAGCCCTGGGAACACACTTGTCTCCTGGCTGGGTCTTGGGAAGCCCTGAGCTAGGGGGGCTTAGTCAGCAGCTGGACGGGGCTCACACACACACCCCTTTGAGAGTCCAGGTGCAGAGCACGTCCTGATCATTTCCAGGGGTGCAGGGGAATGATGACTGTTGGCCACAGACCCATGTCCATGACCAATAACAGCAGGGACGGGCCCTGCTTGGGGCTGACCCAAACCCAGCAGGGACTCCAGAGTGACTGGGAGGGATGGCTTCTCCTCCTGTCTGGCATCAGCAGCTGGCAATTCAGGGCCTGCTCGCCCAGCTACAAGCCCCCCTGTCCCCCCTTGTCCCCACTCTTGCTTCTTATACCGCATTCTCACCCTCTTCTTTCTATATTTTTGCTTCTCCTGGACTTCTCCCCCAGCCACAGCTTTTTCGTCCCCTCTGCATCCCCTGCCTGGGGCTGCCATCCACTTGGCTGTTTGTTTTCGTGTTGTTGTTTTTTTCCCACACCTTCTTCTCCTTTGCTTCTCTGACATTTTCTTTTCTTCTCCTCTAACATTTACTTTCCCCGTCTTCTCTCTTCCCACCAACTTTCTACTTGTGGCATTTTGCATCTTTTTTTTTTCTCTCAGCTTCCTTTTCTTCCTTCTTCCTCCTCCTCACTTAAACCAGAGGGTGGTGCAGCTCAGAATTTGAGATTAAAGAGCTGTTCACTTCCGACTCTAAAACACCCTCCAGGTCAACAGCCCCTTGTCCTGGGCCATGCTGCTTCAGAGGACAAGAAAGTAATTTCTTGGATAGTTACCTCGAAAAAATGTTTGCTTCTCTTCCTCTCCTTCTTTTCTTTCTTTTACTCTCTCCCTCCCCCAACTTCTCTTTTCCTTCCTTCCTTTTTTTTTGTCTTTCTTTTTATGAAGAGTACAGGAGCATGCTGTGGGTGACCTGCCAACACAGGAACTTTTATTTGGGGGCCCAATGTCATCATGGGCTTCCCAGGTGGCCCAGTGGTAAAGAATCCACCTGCCAATGCAGGAGACACCAGAGAGGCGAGTTCGATCCCTGAGTGGGGAAGATACCTGGAGGAGGAAATGGCAACCCGCTCCAGTATTCTTGCCTGGAAAATCAGAGGAGCCTGGTGGGCTACAATCCATGGGCTTGCAGAGTCCAGACATGACTGAGCACGCACATGCAATGTCATTGGGTTTTGTGTTTTACTGTTATTTTTTTTTCTTTCTTCCTTCCTTCTTTTCTTTCTTTCCTTCCTCCCTTCTTTTTAATGTGTAGAACTGAAGTGAACTGAACTGAAGTTGCTCAGTCGTGTCCGACTCTTTGCGACCCCATAGACTGTAGCCCACCAGGCTCCTCTGTCCATGGGATTCTCCAGGCAATAGTACTGGAGTGGATTGCCATTTTCTTCTCCAGGGGATCTTCCCAACCCAGGGCTCGAACCCGGGTCTCCCGCATTGTAGACAGACGCTTTACCGTCTGAGCCACCAGGGAAGTCCTCAAAACTGAACTGAACTGAGCTGAACTGAACTGAAGTCGCTCAGTCGTGTCCGACTCTTTGCGACCCCATAGACTGTAGCCTACCAGGCTCCTCTGTCCATGGGATTCTCCAGGCAATAATACTGGAGTGGAATGTGTAGAAGTTGAGTTTAAACTCTCCTATCATTTGTAGTGTCGATAATTACACATTGTTTCTCTCCTGGATGTAGAGCCCTTAGTTCAATGTCTTCTTTGTGCCAACCACGTATCTTGTGAAACTACTTATAAGCTGGCTTATTTTCTCTCATTTTGTACATTTCTTTGAACATGAGATTCATTTTACCTTAACTTTCTAAACTGCCATTTCTCTGTCTTTCTAAAGAAGAAAGTGATATTGCTGTGATCTCTTTAGAAGAAATCCTCTAAATTATCCCTAATTCATGACACCAAATGCTATTACTTAACTTATTCCTTTATTCACTGTGTGGACGAGGGTGATTCCTCAAGAAAACAAAGTAATGAGAAGGAAACACTTCTAAAATATTGGAAAGTAGGCTGAGGGCCGGAGTTTGGGTCACAGTCTGTTTCTCTCTTAGCTGTATAATCTTGGGCAAATCCTGTATGATTATGTGCTTCATTTTCTTTTTCTATAAAATGGGAACACCCAAGCCTCCCCTTGCCTAATACTTGCTGCTCCTTTGTATGTCTGTGGTAAAAATTTTGTGAAATAGAACACCAGAAGGTGCTTCACAAAAAATAGTCAAAGCCTTATCCATTACTAACCAGTATCTGAGGTTGTGACCGAATGGGTTCTGGACCAGGTTGGTTTCAAATAGAGAAATCCTGGTGGATTTTGTTAGGGGACTGTTTGCCTCCCTTGGAGAACTTCCAGGGCTATCCCCAGCTGCTCCTCATGTGGCCTAGGGCCTGCCCTTTAGCTTCCAGGAATAACTGGGCATGATTCAAGGTTCAGTATATTGCAGGGCCTTCTCGGTAGGGCTGAGGCAGATAACGGTGACGGCCAGCCCCAGGGAGGGACCACCAGGGAGACGCCAACTCCAGGCAATCGGGCCAGGTCATCCCAAACCAGGCCAAGTGCCTGTGCAGCCAAGAGGAAGGGGCTGCCAAGTTGATAAATGCCTTATTTCCGTGAGCTGGCTTTCTTTGTCTTTTCCTGCCGCGTGGTGGAGTGCTGGGGTCAAGAGAGCCGCATAGCTCGTAACCTCCGTTTTCTGTTCTGTCTCAGCAATCACAGAAGCTATTGAGATCCCGCAGTTTATCGGCCGCAGTTACCTGACATATGACAATCCAGATATTCTCAAGAGGTAAGAAGACCCCTCGAGCACCTTCCTTATCTCCTGGGAGGTCAGTTTCTCTTTATCTTTCCCAGAGCTTTTCCTTATCTTCCATGCCAGAAGATAATTCTCCAAGAAGGCAGGAGAATTTAGCTGTAGTCCCAGGGGAAGAAAACATACAAAATAAACATAGAAACTAGAACAAAACAACACATACAAAAAAAAAAAACCCACAAAAATGTAGCCTTTGAACCAACCTCATGACCAACAACCCAGACCCTTTCTGGTCAAAGGGCCTGGAGAGAGGGACAATGGTCAGCCCTGGGATTTCTGATACTCAGGCCTTGAGGAGCAGTGAGAACTCAACGCTCCTGAAGCCAGGGTTACATGCGTGCAATTTCTGGCAGGGGAGTCAACTTCACGCTACTTTGTGGCCATGGTCTGCCTAGAGCCAGCCGTGGAAGGGTTCTGGCACGGCTCCCACCAAGCAGAGAGCTCCACGTCCATGTCCTACTTTGAATCATCACTAGCGAGGTCCACTGTCCTCTTCAGGCTCTTTCCTGTTTGGTGGTGGGGGGCTTCTTGGCTCTCTTCAGATGGATACAAGAGCATGACCAAAGAGATGCCCACATCACAGCTGGGACTTTTAATTGCTGGTGACTGAAAGTCCAGCCCTGCTCCAGAGTCCAAGCTCCTGGTTTCAGTTCAGTTCAGTTCAGTTCAGTCACTCAGTCGTGTCTGACTCTTTGTGACCCCATGGACTTCAGCACTCCAGGCCTCCCTGTCCATCACCAACTCCTGGAATTTACTCAAACTCATGTCCATTGAGTCAGTGATGCCATCCAACCATCTCAGTCTCTGTCATCCCCTTTTCTTCCCACCTTCAATCTTTCCCAGTATCAGGGTCTTTTCAAATAAGTCAGTTCTTTGCATCAGGGGGCCAAAGTATTGGAGTTTCAGCTTCAGCATCAGTCCTTCCAATGAATATTCAGGACTGATTTCCTTTAGGATGGGCTTTGGATCTCTTTGCAGTCCAAGGGACTCTCAAGAGTCTTTTCCAACACCACAGTTCTTATAAAGCTCCTGGTTTGGAAGAGCCTAATTAGGCTATTTCCCATGGGGAAGACTGGCTCTGGTGAATCTAGTAAGCTTGGCTTTGGTGCTTTCAGTTTGCCCTTTTCTCTTTCTTTTCCTTCCCCTCCACTTTTTGTAGTTTACAGAGCACCACTCCCTACCCGACTGCCAGCACAATCATTCTGGATATTTTCCATTGTCTCAGGTTGATTGCCTCGTCACAGACTAAGGCAACTCTTTAAGCCAAAGTCACACAGTTCTTAGGGTGGAATTTGGTGGTTTTTTAAGGAACAAAGAGGGTTAAGAGACATTTTCCTGGGGCATTGGATGTCCCTGGTGTTTCTGAACACAAACCAGACAGACCCGGCTTTGTTTCTCTAATCCCATGTTGTGTTTATTGAAGTTGTCTTGTGTGGGCCTTAGGCAAAATGGAGTCCCAGCAAAGAAACCCTATTCCTTCTTCAAGTCCTTATACCCAAGAGATGGAGGGGTGTTCAGTCCCCAGAAACCAGGAGGGTGATGCTTAGTGAAGGGCGCCAGGTTGTTTGGGGCAGTGGAAGGGTTTGGTGCAAGTAGGAGGTTCAAAGCCCCAAAGCAGAAAGCTCAATAACACCTGTGTGCATATATATATAGATTGCATCTATGTGTGCAGGTGTGTAAAGCTGCAGATAGAAGTCAGATTCAGAGTCTGTTTCCATTAGAGGCTTTTGGCTGCAAGTAACAGAAAACTCAGGGTTCCCAGGAAGCACAAGTGGTAAAGAATCCACCTGCCAGTAGAGGAGTCATAAGAGACCCAAATTTGATCCCTGGGTCTGGAAGATCCCCTGGAGAAGGGCATGGCAACCCACTCCAGTATTCTTGCCTGAAGAATTCCCTGGACAGAGAAGCCTGGTTGGCTATACAGTCTGCAGGGTAACAAGGAGTCAGACATGACTGAAGCAACTGAGTGCGCACACACACACACACACACACACAACAGAAAACTCAGCTCAAAATGTCTTAAACATGAACGGTAAATATTATTTCATATAACGAACTGTCTAGACTTAGTCTGGATCCTGGGTTGATTAATTCAGAGAATCAATTGTATTATCAATGACTCATTTTCCTGCCTTGTTATCCTCAGCATATTTTGCAACAATCATACCCTTTATGGTAATAAGACAGCTATTCCTAAGATGCTCATTAAATAATTATAAATCATGGCAATATCCAGTGCAATAAAAAAAAAAAGCCCTTTTTTTCATGTGACTCTCTTTGAAATGAAGAGACTCTCCTAGAATCCTCCTGATAAATTTCCTTTATCTCATTGGACAACAGTGGGTCACAGACCTACCCCTAAACCAATCACTGCAAAAGAAATGGAACCGTGTGATTGACTTGTACCAATCAGTGTATCCAAGGCAAGTGAGGGAAGGAAGGAACCTTGAACACAAGACTGGGAAAAGCAGATCTCTAGGGAATAGCCCGCAGCTGGATTGCTCCGCACCTGGTCTGGTGGCGAAGTCGTCAGTGTCATGGACCCTGCTCCTCACTCACCACTCTGAGACCGTGTCTGGGGAGAGCACACTTGACCTCTTCCTGTCTATTCCAGGCTCTGGGAAGCCTTAGACAAAAGCCTCCTCCACTGGTCACTACTGAATGCACTCTACAGCTGCAGGCCACGTTTGTTAGACAGACACGTGACAGGAAAACGGTCAGGACTTTTCCAGTAGAACCATCTTACGCTATGAAGAACAACATTAAATTGCATTTATTCTTTCTTCGCCTTTTATTTAAGGACCTCATGGTTGCTTTTCTCCCTTCATCGGATGAAACGCTGGCCACTTCCTAGTGAAACTGGATCTCTGAACTAGTCTAGTCCCAAGAATCAATGAGAATATCCCAACATTGACAGGAACTGATAAGCAGTGATCTTATTCCCAGCCAAGGCTGTAGGACTGGGACCTGACCTTCCTGAGCACCCCTTCCTTCCTCTCAGCTTCCTGTTCCACTCCGCCCTGCCTCTGCCCCAACACCTCTCAAGACCGTTATCCCATCGAGGCACCTTCCTTGTCTGACACTCTGCCCCCTGTCCAGTCACTCCTTCTCTGCGTTCAAGGACATCACCTCCACATATGGCCATCCACAGCCACAATCATAGCCCTGAGCATTCGAATCTCTTGGTAATTAAGTAAACCACTTCCTTTGGAGGAATGGGGGGCACTTTCCTAAGGGCTCGTGAGTGGTAAGACAGGAAGGAGGGAAGACTGAGGTGTGTACTGGGGGTACAGGCTGGGACTGTGGCATTGGCTGGGGTCTGGCTTATCTGTCACTCATCAAATGCTCTCTGTGGTGTTTCACCACACTTGGGAAGAGATACAGACTCCATGTTGTAGAATGAGGAGTTCAGACTTTTAGACCCATGGCATGGCTCGTAGTGGTGATACCTTTTCTAATCTCCTGATTAGACCATCTTTATAACTGGCAGACAAAACCAGGATTACTCAGAAATGGATGTTGGTGGAGACTGGTTGATTTGGTGTAATGATTTGTGTCTTTCCTCCAGGGTGTCAGGATCAAGATCAAACGCATTCATGCGGTTTAAGACAACTGCCAAAGATGGCCTGTTGCTGTGGAGGGGAGACAGCCCCATGAGACCCAACAGTGACTTCATTTCCTTGGGCCTTCGGGATGGAGCCCTGGTGTTCAGGTAACCCTTACACTGGCTGCCGACAGCATAGTCTTGTGATTTTTCTCAGCCAGTGCAGATCACGCCAAACAGAGGTTGCAGAGGATCCAGAACACAGTCAGCCAGAATTAACTTGCCTGAAGCTCCAGGTCAATTTGAAGCTCCTGGTCTTTCTTTCCAGTATCCATCTCTAGAGCAGCAGTTGGCCAACTACAGCCTGGTGGCCATATCTGGCCCCCCTACCCATTTCTGTGGCTCAATGGTAGAGAATCCACCTGCCAGTGCAGGAGCCACAGGTGCTGCGGGTTTGATCCCGGTGTTGGGAAGAACCCCTAGAGGGAGGCATGGCAACCCACTCCAATATTCTCGCCTGGAGAATCCCATGGACAGAGGAGTCTGGCAGGCAGTAGTCCATAGGGTCGCAAAGAGTTGGACACGACTAGTCACACATACCCACCCATTTTTGTAAATGAAATTTTATTGGAATACTGCCACCCTCATTTATTTATGCATTGTCAATGACTGCTTTCATGGGACAGTGATACCCTTGAGTAGTTTCAATAGGAGCTGTATGGCAAAGCCTAAAATACTTATTATTTGGCCGCAAAGAGTGGACACAACTGAGCGACTGGACTGAACTGAACTTAGAGAACAATTTTGTGGCTCCTGTACTAGTATGTTATTGCTATCTACTCCCCACTTACAAATGAGGAAGTAGAAGGAGGACTTTGATCCTGCCAAGCATGGACATGAGTATTTGGCCCAGTGCTCACCAGCTCAGGAAGATCTGAAGATTTAGCTGAGAGACCTGGCTTTATATTCTGACTCAGCTCCCTAATCCCTGTGGAGCCTTGGGAAGGAGAAGCCCTGCTTTCCAATCTCCCACTGCAAAGAACAAAGCACAAACTCATACCTCAATAGAGCAACTCCACATTTGCATTTTTATAAGTGCTTCTCAGGTGATAATGGATAAGACAGTTCCAGAAGTTCTACATGAGTTTAGACTGTTCTCAGATTTGTCACTGGGGAAGATCCCCTGGAGAAGGCAATAGCAACCCACTCCAGCATTCTTGCTTGGGTAATCCCATGGACAGAGGAGCCTGGCGGGCTACAGTCCAAGGGGTCACAGAAGCGTCGGACGTGACTTAGCAGCTAAAGAACAACAACGACAAGCTATAAAGTAACTAAAGAAT
Organism: Oryx dammah; assembly: GCF_014754425.2. Lineage (NCBI taxonomy): Eukaryota > Metazoa > Chordata > Mammalia > Artiodactyla > Bovidae > Oryx > Oryx dammah. The sequence goes on from NW_024070204.1 coordinate 35,470,430, forward strand.
TACCAGAACAAGATCTCACCACCAGAAGCTGGGTGACAGCTGGGTGGGAGCCAGATTCCCAAGGGGCAGGGGCCAGCTGTATAACATGAAAGAGCTTCTCTAGAGATGGTGATGACACAGCCTTACTTGAGGGTAGAAATATCTTGTTTGGAACTGTGCTTCTCAAAGTGTAGTCCCTGGACCAGCAGCATCAGCATCATCTGGGAACGTGTTAAAAATATACAAATTTTTAGGCTACACCCATGAACTACTGAACCAGAAAAACTTTAGGGATGAGACCCAGCAATCTGTTAACTGTTTCTCCCGGTGATTCTGACGCCTGCTACGGTTTGAAACCCCTGCTCGCTCTCTAGACCATCTGCTCCATGGGGGAAGGAATTTTTCTGACTTTTCCTTCTTTAATCCCCCACCTGGTGACCTGCACAAGTGTTCACTAAATGATACGGAATTAACTGGAGTTGAAATAGATGAAGCTGAGATAGGGAACTACAGAGAAGAAGAAGGCTGAGTTCTGGGGCTTCAGTGGGTCCTGCGCTGGGACTGCAGACAGCCAGGGTACAAGAATAGAAGTCTTGGCAATTTGAATAAAGGACATTTTGAAAGGAAATGTCGCTTGTCCAATGCTTGCCCCTACATAGCTGAGCATGCTCAGTCATGTAACCCTATGGTTGTTGAGGACTTTGGGGAGCAGAGTGTGGTTGAAAGCTGGAGACTGCCTGAGAGCAGTTCGCACCACCTCCGCCCCCTCCCCGCAGCCCCAAGGTCAAATGCTGAGCTCTTCACACCCCAGTTTCAGGCTGGCTGCTCCAAAGCCATTTTCTTGTGGTTTTCCTGTGGTTAACCTCGCCAAGGCCTCAAGTACTTGATTGTGCCCAGAAAAGGGAACTGAAACAGTAGCTCAGCCGTGGGTGGGAGGCCCAACTTCCCCCCTAAACCGCCAGCGAAAACTTAGCTGGACGGGGAAGCTCAGTCTCCTCCTGGCTGCCCTGCAGCTCCTACTGGTTCTCACACCCTGCCCGGGCCAGACCCCCATGCCCTCTGGGCACCCTTCTTAAAACTCCACTCCATCCCGATGTGTTTCTTTGGTTACCAACTCTTTTTCGGGTTTCTGGAAATTGGTCCCACATTTCTCTTTTAAGCCTGGAGTTCTGGCCAAGTTCTGAGTAAAGGGCGCCCTCCCCCGCTCAGCCCCCACACCCCAGAGCAGACATCTGTGCTCATCCCTGGGCCTGGAACCTGGTGTGGCTGCTTCGCTGCATTTCCTTCCTCTGGGCAGCTATTCCCCCCACATCATTCACCCGGCTCAGAAGTACGGAAGCCCTGGGGGAGGCTGGGCGGAGAGGTATCAGAGAGTGGCCAGTGGTTTAAGATTGTCAGCCTGCACAGAGTCAGCTGCGGGGCTCCTATCCAAGGTTACTGGATTCCTGGGCCCACACCCGGAGATGCTGGTGGAGGAGGTCCTGCTGAGTGCCAGAATCTGATTGGAAGATACCAGGAGCCACACCCTGAAAAACCGAGTCTGGAATGGTCAGAAACCAGGGCTTCAGAGTCAGACATGCCTGATTTCCACGGCCACATGATCACCTGCAGGTTATCTGACCTCTGAAAAGGAAAGGGTTAATCATGAGGACCCAGTGAGTTAATTCACGTAAAGTCCCGGCATGTCTACTTATTAGTGAGTGATAATGATTATCCCTGATAAGTGTTTACTCTGTTCAAAAAACTCATATCACAAACATCATATGTAGGGGAACTGGCACAATATACTATATAAAATAAAATTTAGCTATTGTTATTGTTATTATTACTATTGTTATTATTATTGTTGTTATTATTTTGAATAAGGCGCTGCTGCCATGTAGCTTTTACATCAATGGAGCCTAGAGAGTAAACCTGTTGATTGGGTAGATGAACCAACCATTTTTGAGGTTTTAGTGTTTGATCCAATTTCAAAGCAAACAACAGGAAATCTAAGATAATACAGTATAATCTCAACATTCTTCACCTAAATGCTTGTCCTTTTTGCTAATTTAGTGCTCAAAGTGCTTCTGCCAGAGAATAAAGAAAAGCAATGGAATTCTACAAAAACGTTATTCATGGTTTGGGTGCAAATTAAAGAAAGGGAATCAGAGTGCTCAGTTGAGAGTATGGTTTTTGTTGTTTGTTTTGTTTTGTTTTATTATTATGTATAGGGCATAAAACTAGGTGTGTAAATATCACTTTACTGGGGATATTACCCACTAATTTTCCATGTGACTTTGATAACATTTTCATGCAGCAGAGAAAGGGAAGCAGTCTGACATTAGCCAAGTACCCTGTGCTGTGCTTTAAAGGAGGCACGACCAATTATAAGTGCCACCACGTGGAGGCAGTCAAGTGGCTTCCAAGAGGCCTCACCTGCTGTCGTTTCCTGGTGGCCCACCTTTGTGCTCAGACTCCTGGCCTTTCGTGTGCACCAGGTTGAGTAGGTGAACTGGGTTCAAGATAACTGATTCATTATCACCAGGTACGTGGGACATTGTAGAGAAAGCAGACATGCATTTATTCATCTATTCATTCATTCACATATTTTTACCTTTTTTTTTTTAAAAATTGAGATTTAACTAAGTGAAGTAAGTCAGAGAAAGACAAATGTCGTATGCTGTCATTCGTATATGGAATCTAAAAGCAAAATGAGGCAAATGAATTTATGTACAAAACAGAAACAGACTTACAGACATAGAAAACAAACTTACGGTTACCAAAGGAAAGGGGTAGGAGGGATAAATTTGGAGTTTGGAATTAACAGAGACATACTATATATAAAATAAATAAACGACAAAGTCTTATTTTACAGTACAGGAACTATATTCAATATCTTGTAATAACCTATAATGGAAAAGAATCTGAAATCAGACAAATGTACATATAATATTATCTGAATCAGTTTGCTGTACACTAGCTGGTGAAGCAACTTAGGAGCAGCAGCAGCAGCAACAGCTGGTAAAGTATCTGCCTGCAATGCAGGAGACCCTGGTTCTATTCCTGCTTCTCTTCCTGGAGAAGGGACAGGCTACCCACTCCAGTATTCTCGGGCTTTCTTGGTGGCTCAGATCATAAAGAATCCACCTGCAGTGCGGGAGACGTGAGTTTGATCCCTAGGTTGGGAAGATCCCACGGAGGAGGACATGGGAACCCACTCCAGTATTCTTGCCTGGAGAATCCCAAGGACAGAGGGGCCTGGCGGGCTACAGTCCTTGGGGTCACAGAGTTGGACATGACTGAGCGACTAAACACAGCACAGAAACTAACAAAACATTTTAATTCAACTATACTTCAAATTGTTTTTAATTAAGGTAAAATTTACATAAAGTGTACAAATATTATGTGTTCAGCTCAGTACATTTTTTAACATACAAACGCTTGTGTGACCACCACTCGGAACAAAACAGAACATGTCCTACACCCAGAAATGCTCCCTCATGCCCTCTGCCAACAAAGGCAATCACTGTTCTTGGCCATTTATTATTATTTAAAAGAAAGAGAAATTCCAGGGGTATGTATATCAGGTGTCTGGGCAAGCAGGAGGTTATTCGAGAACCGAGAGGGAGTCGGTGGGGTTGGAGAGTCAGGCCGTCAAGGAGCCAACTGGGCCGCTCCCCCACCTGCAGTGGTGGCTGGATTCCTGTCTGCTGGGTTCCGTGTTTGCTCCTTGAGTACAATCTGGATGAACAGGCATGTTACCAGGCTGGAGAATAGAAGAAGAAAACCCGTCCTTTGTCCAAACACAACTGAAAAAGTTTCCATTCACTGGGTTACAATCCCATTCCAGTCTAGTGCTGCTGCAGGCCTACCCAAGTCACCTTGTTCTGAGACCTGGGTGTTCCTGGGTGTTTGGGTTACATATTCACAGCCTGTCGGTTCACTTTCACACATGACTGCTCTTCCAGGAGAGGCTTGACAGGCTTAACTCTGGGTGGCGGTTTTCTCCTATTGCTCGTTCCTCTAGGTGCTGTCCATGCTCTATCTGCGCTGCATTAAGCACTGCATGTATTCCCACATGGTGCTAGTGGAGAAGAGCTTGCCTGCCAATGCAGAAAGCATAAAAGATGCAGGTTCAAGGCCTGGGTCAGGAAGAGCCCCTGGAGAAGAGCATGGCAACCCACTCCAGTATTCTTGCCTGGAGAATCCCATGGACAGAAGAACCTGGTGGGCTACAGTCCACAGGGTCACACAGAGCCAGAGACGACTGAAGTGACTTAGCATGCACACAGGCATGGGGTTATTTGCTTGTCTCCTACTATGTGCTCTGCTCTTTATATATATTATCTTACTGAACCTTCCATAAGATCCTTCAGGGTAGGTATTATTAACCCATTTTACAGATGAGAATATTGAGGCTCAGACAAATGGAGCAAATTGCCCAAGATCACAGAGCTAGGAATTGGCAAGGCTGGGAATCTAGGTAGATTCCTCTAATCCAAGTGTCTAGGTTCTTTCTCGGAGAAGGCAAGGGCACCTCACTCCAGTACTCTTGCCTGGAAAATCCCATGGACGGAGGAGCCTGGAAGGCTACAGTCCATGGGATCGCTGAGGGTCGGACATGACTGAGCGACTTCACTTTCATGCATTGGAGAAGGAAATGGCAACCCACTCCAGTGTTCTTGCCTGGAGAATCCCAGGGACGGGGGAGCCTGGTGGGCTGCCGTCTATGGGGTTGCACAGAGTTGGACACGACTGAAGCGACTTAGCAGCAGCAGCAAGTTCTTTCTATCACCCCATGCTGCCTCTCATAAAAGCCCACATAGTAGTTCAGCTGTATTTCTGCCAACCAGCTCTCAGCCTTGCTTTATACTCATTCATTTCTTCAACAAGCATTTGGCCACTAAATAATGAAATCTGAAAATTCCACCTCCAGGCTGCTTCATACAAGGAGACACTGGATGTGGGAAAATTCATTAGAAAACAGTGGATTTTTCTGGGTCAGAGCAACAGCTTTGTCTCAGAGTTTGTCAAGTCACCCGAGTTCTATTCTTGGTTAAATGTTGATGGGCTGTGTGGCTTCTTTGAGACTGCAGTGTTAAAGAAAGGACTCATAGTGCTTTCCCTGGGAAAAGCCAAAGCTTTCTATTCTTGCTCTTTTGTTGGCTTGAGTGCATAGAAGAGCTCAGTGACTAATCCGAGTTTTCTCTCAATTTCCTGTTTCTTGGCCAATGAGCTAAAGGAGAGACATGTCCTCTTACAACATGAGGAGAGAGTTGTCTGGGTGGAATGCATTTTCCTTCAAAAGCATGATTACATGGGCTTTATTATATTATCAAGGGGTGATCTATGCAGCTGGCTCAGTGCCCAGCCTTGAATAGTCACTCACTAAATATTTGTTGTATTTAATTAAATTAGAATAATTGAATGAACACTGGACTAAGAGGGATATTTCTCTCTGGTAAACAACATATGCAAGTCTTCTGATCCCCTTAGCATATCAGGGTATCTGGCAACTGAAACAGAAAATAGAAAGCTTCGGAGTGGATCTGCTATCCAAGAAAATGTGGCAGGGGGAGGGGCGCAGGTAAGAGCCCAAGTGCAAGTCCTATACTTTGGCTTTGAGATTTTAGGCAAATTCCCTTAAACTCTTTGGGACTCAGCCTACTCTGCAATGTTTTGTTCTGTTCCGTTTTTTTGAAAAGTGAAAACACATGTATTCGTTTCTGAAGACTGCCATAACACATTACCACAAATTGGGTGGCGATAGACATGTGTTATCTCACAGTTCTAGAGGCGAGAAATCCGCCCCGGAGGCCTTGCAGGGGCTCTTCCTTCTGGGGCTCTGAGGAGGTCTGCTCTGTGACTCTCTGCTCGGTCCTGGTGATCGCTGGCACTCCTTGGTACTCCTTGTCTTATCGCTGTTATCATTCCAGTCTGCACGCCCCTGCACGTGGTGTTCTTTGTGTGTCTCTGTCTCTGGGTCAAAATTTCCTCTTTCTATAAGGAAACTAGTCGTATTGGATTTAAGGTTTCACTAACCCCAAATGGGGCTTCCCAGGGGGCTCAGTGGTCAAGAATCCGCCTGCAATGCAGGAGATGTGGGTTTAATCCCTGGGTCAGGAAGCTCTCCTGGAGCCTCTCCTGGAGTATTCTTGCCACTCCAGTATTCTTGCCTAGAGAATCCCATGGACATAGGACCCTGGCAGGTTACAGTCCACGGGGTCTCAAGAGTCAAACATGACTTAGCAACTAAACAACAATAATAACTACGTATGATTTCCTCCCTAACCCCATATAACCCGCATATAAACCCTCTTAACTAATTACATATGCAAAGACCTTGTTTCCAAATCAGTTCCCTTTCTGAGTTTCTGGACCCAGGTTCAATTCCTGGGTCGGGAAGATCCCCTGGAGGAGGGCATGGCAACCCATTCTAGTGTTCTCACCTGGAGAATCCCATGGACAGAGGAGCCTGGTGGGCTACAGTCTATGGGGTTGCAAAGAGTGGGACACAACTGAGCGACTAACACTTTCACTTTTCACTTAGATTCTGGGTGTTCATTAATTTTGGGGGGATACTGTTCAACCTAGTACAACACATTACAAATGATAAAGTCCTTCTTTTTCCTTATACAGTAATAGTATACATGGAGCCTAAAATAAATCAACTTTGAGGGCATTATGGTAAGTGAAAAAAGCCAGTTACAAAGAGACAAAACTGTTTGACCCTACTATAAGGTACCTAGGATTGAAAAATTTACAGAAGGAGAAAGTAAAATGGTGGTTGCCATGGACTGAGGGAGGGGGAAATGGGAAGTTGTTTAATGGGTACAGATTTTCGATTTTACAGGATGAAAAAGTTCTGGAATTGATTGCTCAGCAATGTGAATATACTTAACACTACTGAACTGAACACTTACAAATGATTAAGACTGGACTTCGATAGAGGTCCGGTGGTTAAGACTCCATGCTCCCAATGCAGGGGGCAGAGGTTCAATACCTGGTCGGGGAACTAAGATCCTCTTTGCTGCACAGTATGGGCAAGAAAAAAAAAAAAAAACGTTGATAGTAAATGTTACCGCAATTAAAAAATAAAAAAACATGGCCTAATTTGGGAACCTAGTGTCTTTTTAGCATTGTTTTGTGTTAAAGAAACTACCTTCTGAGGTCCTGAGAGCTTTCTCATTGAGAATCATTTATGAATGCCCGTCAGCCTGTGCGTCAGTACTTTTTTCTGTTCTCTGTCTTGTTCTCTGACACCTTTAGCTATAACCTGGGCAGTGGTGTGGCATCCATCATGGTGAATGGCTCATTCAATGATGGTCGGTGGCATCGAGTCAAGGCTGTTCGGTGAGTACCTGTCACAGGGTGAGACGGGGCTGACGGGAGTGCTCTCCAAGTCCCTGTAGCCTCACTTCCCGTTCCCCCGCCTGGCCGGGCATCCCAGTATCCCTGATTCCACTCATTGGGACATCTTGGTACCAACTGCCCCCTGTGCCCATCACTACCACTGCAGGTCGGAAAGGCTGAACTCCCAGTCTTCAGTCAACAAAGGCCTTCTGGAGAAGGACTTTTATGATGGCTAAACTGGAAGAGGGTCTGGTCATCTAGTGAGGTCTAGATATCTCTAGTGAGATGAGATTTCAGGACAGGTAGACTTTGAGGAATGCTTCTATTCTAGTTATGCAGGCAATCGCCCTCACCGTTTTTTGTTTTTTGACATTACATTACCTGAATCTTAGAAGCCATGTGTACCCTGCCCCAATTACACATCCTCCCCCTGCTCACAGAGCTCACTACCCTCACTTCTGATTAATTTAGGGTGAATCATTCCTTTGAAATTAGTTTTACTATGTATATATTCCTAAAAATGTATTTTTAGGAACTGATTAGCAAGTCCTAATTCAGCTGTATAAAGAAATGTCAGTCCTGCCACTCCTGATGCAGGTCTCGAGATGAGCTGAACAGTCTTTGGCTCAGGTTCCCTGAGAATATACCATAGTACTTTCTGGGGAGGTCAGTAGGTGAGGTCATGAGTGAAGCTTGGGGAACATGGGGCCACCATGGTCGGTTTCCTACTCAGTTCATGTATAGGCTATGATGGAAATAGCCTTGCTGGACCCCCGTTCTTCTTTCCACTGTGCTTGCCTTCGATTCCAGAGGATGTGGCAGGCACAGAGGCAGACCTGTGCCCATCAGCTGTCCAAGTGACCTTGAAAGTCCTTGAGAGAGTGATTCTGATGAAGCCCCAACTCTGACTTGTTAAAAAGAGATGTCTTCCCGTAGTGAATATTTACTGGAGTAGGTAGCCATTCCCTTCTCCAGAGGATCTTCCCAACCCGGGGATCGGACCAGGTCTCCTGCATTACAGGCTGATTCTTTACTGCTGAGCCCCTGGGGAAGCCTCAAACTGCTCATACTCCAGCTCAATTCCAAGATCCTTCAGACTAGGTGGCTTCTAGGTTCTTCATTTTACATTTTTCAAATCTAAGATGCCATTGATTATAAAGTTTATCCTCATTTTGGACATATTAAAAATGAAAATTTCTTAGAACTGATGAAATAAAGTGGGGAAAATGGAATTTTTAAAGTAATGGGGAAAAGCAGTCAGAGCAGGCAAGGCATTGCCCATCACATCCTTCCAGTATGAGATTTTGAAAAAGCATATCCAAAACGAGGAAGCTGTGTGGTCTCAAGGGTGATTATAGAACAGGCTAGAAATATCTCTAAAGCTAGTTGCTAGAAGAGTTGTTATCAATAAATGAGGTTTATGCAAACAAATTTTTATCATTATACCCTACTCCCCTCCCAAAAAGGAGTAGGGCCCAGAAGTTTTGGAAGGTAAATGAGGGGCTGAAAACAGATTGGCTTAAAAATCTTACTTAAGGTGCTAGACCTCAAGCTCCTTCTACTTCATATAGCTGGCATGCTGCCCTTTCCCTACCCATGGAAGAATAATGAAAATCAATTCTCTGGAGAAAGTGAATAAGGGTCTTTAAAATGGGAGACGTTAGGTATAGCTAAACACTGGACTAGTCTACTCTGTCTCTATTAATACTGGAAACTATGTGAAAGTTCTGTGTTGACTCTTAAGAGCCCTATAAATCTCCCCCCATTGCGATTCCAGAGTGCTGAGAGCCAGGTCTGTACCCCACGGTAGAGTAGGAAATCTAGGTATCCCCCAGTGATTGCACCAAATCGCAGTACAGTCACAGAAGCCATCCAGCACATGCGGCTCCCATAGCGCTTCCGGTCCCCTCCTCAGTCCCCAGCACCGAACTGTGCAGTGGCAGTCGGGGATCACTAAGCATTTGAAAAAAAATCTCTAGTATCAGACATGGCTATCAGAACAGACACATAGAACAAAGCAACTTGGAGGAAACAAACTATGAATGAAAAAAAAAAAAAGATTTTCACATCATCAGAGAGAGAAGAGAGTTTCTTGTTCCTGTTAACCTGAGAAACAAGAAGTGATGGCTATTTTAAAAAAAAAAAGGCAGTAAAAGACAAGAAAGAACTCATTGGAGAAGGAGGAGAAGAGGTGTGGCTGGTTTTTGGAAACCCGCTTAAAATGCAAAGTCCTTGCCACAGAGGAGCGCCTCCATCCTACTGTTCTCAGAGTCACTTTTGGGTGACTCTGGATCCTTTGGCTTCCCAGGTGGCGCAGTGGTAAAGAATCTGTCTTCCAATGTAGGAGCTCCAGGATGTGCGGGTTGGGAAGATCCCCTGGAGGAGGAAATGGCTACCCACTCCAGTATTCTTGCCTGGAGAATCCCATGGATAGAGGAGCCTGGTGGGCTACAGTCCATGGGGTCACAAAGAGTCAGACACGCCGGAGCACGCATGCACGCACCACATGGGTCCTTTAGAAGCCTCTAAACCATTCTTTGTTCTCCCAAGAGTGATCCGCCAGTGGGGACTGCCACATTGGTTTCTCACTGTGCTTAGAATAACATCCACACTCAACATGTGTCACCATGTCACCACCACTCCTCCCCTTAAAGTTCGCTGGTTCCTTCCCACATTCGGAATAAATTCTAAGCTCCTTTTGCCCCTCAACATCTGCTTCTGGTTTCACATTTTCCTATTCTATTCCCACCTCTGGAATTCTGTATGCTCAGACTGTCCAAACCCCCGTTTCTTTTCTCTCTTTGCGGTTGCCACTTGCTGTTTGCTTTACCCTTCTCCTTCATCTGACTCACCCAGCCTTCAAAATGCATCTCAGACAGAATCTTCGTTGAGAAGTTTCCCCTGGCCTTCTCTCCATCTCCTGTAGGATTTCACAGCACCTGGGCATTCTTCTACCATAGAGTGGTGACACTGTGTGATCACTGGCAAATTTTTTCTTTTTTCTTTTTTTTCTGCCTCAGGAATTTGGGTGATTTCTTGGTTTGTTTCATTTTGACAGCTCCATCATTTAGTATAGTGCCTGGTGCTTAGTAAGGACTTGAATACATTTCTGTTAACATGAGTACATGATTGAATGATTAAATGAAGCTCCAAAGCTGGTGGTGGTTTTTACAGGGATGGCCAATCAGGAAAGATAACCGTGGATGACTATGGGGCCAGAACAGGCAAGTCACCTGGCATGATGAGGCAGCTCAACATCAACGGAGCTCTGTATGTGGGTAAGTGACCTTGACCTCCAGCGGAACCTCAACTATCCAGTGCCTTTTCTTAGTCTTCCCTTTGTCATGCTGGGGCTTCCCAAAGTCGTGCACTTCACTTGATCAGTCAAATACTTGGAAATCAGGAAACTCTACAGATATTCCATTCTTCCATTTTCTGAACCTCTGACTCATGGCTGAGGGGTCAGGAAACACATAGATGCTTTTGTGCTGTGGACCAGTCCACCAGGAAAACCCTGCTTGTTTATAGAACAGGAACCTGCTAAATATAGCTCCTGGAATTCTCCTGGAGGAAGGAGTATCTGTCTTTCTGGCCCCTCGCAGAATTAGAATGAGTGGTATTTTTATAAATAGCTTAGAAGCCACTAATGCAGACTCATAAACATGGAAAGACACCTCTGTCTGTATGCTGTTTCCTAAAAGTGAACTTAGTTGAAAGCATTCAACATCAGTGTATGTCTTTTGGTTTAAGATGGCATCATCTCTTATCAATACTACATATTGTTGACATTATACAACATTTCTTTTTTTTTTCTTTTTTTCAAAATTCACCAGGTACTGTGTGGCTTTAAGTGGTCAGCTAGGTCAGAAAATCATGTATGAGGTAGATAGTTAACTGCTCTGGTTGTGTATCTCACTGACCCAAGTCAACTTGTCCCTTCAAGGTTAATTATAAACTAGATGCGATGTCCAAAGTTCTAGGTTCTGCACCCTCACCTGTCCCGTCAGTCGAGGGACGTGCTGGTCAGTAGCCACTCAAGCATCCTACAGAGACGTCCTCCCCTTTGGCTCAGGTCATCTCCCTCTTGCTTCCTGGCAGGTGGAATGAAGGAAATCGCTCTGCACACTAACAGGCAGTACATGCGAGGCCTCGTGGGCTGCATTTCTCATTTCACACTGTCCACCGATTACCACGTTTCCCTGGTGGAAGACGCCGTGGATGGGAAAAACATCAACACTTGCGGAGCCAAGTAACACCAGCTGGCCCTGCCCAAAAGACCGAGCCTTCTATCCCGAGAGTCCTGGGGGCCTGAGACCCTGCCGGACACAGAGGCCTGGGGACCAGGAGTGTGTCTTGTCCTCAAGGAGCAAGTTCACCCTGATGGGAAACTAGAACCGAGGCGGGAGTCCCTCGGTGGCCTTTCCTGCTGACACTCTGTGGGCCAAACCCAACGGAACAGTCTGTGTAGGAAGCCTGAGACTTTGTCCGCTGAGTGTGAGGTGGCTGCCAGAGAGCACACATCAAGGCGAATTTCCGAGCCCGTCTGCTGTAGTTCAATGACTGTGTTGTGATTCATAGTTCATTTAAAAAAAAAAGAAAGAGAGAGACCCAAAGGGCAGTATTAAAATACTTCTCTCCTCTCCTGACTCATCACACTCTTACTGACAGCAGAATGACTGTAAAACCTTGAACCTCAATTTTCTCACTTCGGCCCATGAATAACTAGGATTAACCCCTTCCCCTCCTCGCTGCATCCAATGTGCTCTGACTATGAAAATAAGGATGAAGGGAGACTAGAGATAGAATCATAATTATGAAGCTGCGCCCCCCAACCCTGGAAAGTTTACCTTTAATGAGAAATCCTTACTTTTTATAATGCAAATCTCAGAAAACGGGCACCATGATTTTGTAGCTGTCCTTTTGTATGTGTATATTTTTATAGCAACGGGCTGTCCATGCGGTATACTTTTGCGAGTTTGAGTGGACGACCCTGAGTTCTTCGCACACTTCCTAGAATTTTCTCCCAAAGGAGACTTGTCTGGGCCCTTTGTGGCATCAGCAGTGTGGGGTGGGCACCTTGGGGAGCTGACCATTCCCTCTGGGTAAAAGATGGCTCAAAGAGGCGAATATGAAGCTCCCTGAATAAGCAGATGAGAGGGCACCTGCGTTACTGAGGAGGGTCACTGTCTTGGTTTTGAGAGAGGGGGATGTCTGTAGTACAGTTGAATAAAGGAGATGAAGGCTACTGCGCTTTCATTTGGTTGTTCATTCACCCGTGGAGGGCTTCCTGGTTCCTCCCAGGGCCGTGTCCAGAAATGGACATGAATACAGTCAAGTGTTTCTGAGGCTGGGCAGGGAGCAGCCTCGGCCTGGTCTGAGCATCTGGACAAGAATCAGGGAAGCAAGGTTGCTTCCTTAGGAGTCATCATGGTGCTGCTTAGCCAGCTCATGAGTGACCCTGGGGATGGCGGGCTCCCTGGCAGATCCCCTGTGCTGGGACTTGTGAGGGAGGTGAGATGAATGCTGCTACCAACCTAAGAGGAGGGAGATATGATCCACCTCACAGAGGCACCTACGAGTAGCTCCGCCGTGACTCTACTCTTGCTTGTGCAGCAGGCTTTCAGCGAAGGCTTGAAACTTTGCACCAAGCACTGTTCTAGGCACATTAAGAGTTCTAAAAAATGAATAAATAAACTAGAGACATTCACCTTACATGTCAGCCTCCTGCCTCCTGTCTTCGAGGACCTTTGATGACCAGGATGCTTCATCCCAAAGCAATAAAGGTAACAACAATTCATCCTCTCCTACCTAATGTCACCTTGTGAGTGCAGCGTTGAGAAGGTACATGGTGGAAAGTGGGTGTCACCACCTCCCTACCATGCTGACCTCCACACCGTCTCCTTGGAAACATCCAGGGGCAGGGCTTCCAAGATATAATGGAGTTGCTTTCACAACTCCAGGTGAGTCACATTTTGAATCAGTTGCCTTCAGTCAAAAAAAAGTGATTTGAGCAAAATATTCAGCAGAGCTGAAGCCAGAAGAGTTGTGCAGTTTCTCTCTATGACTGTTATCCAGGGAAACACGCAGTAACCTGGGGGTGGGGACCCAGGAGTGTGTGTTGGAGCTGATGAGGATGCTGAACTGCCTTTCTCTGGGTGGGATGCAAAAGGGGCTGGAAGGGGAGGGGTGACATGTGATGGAGTCAGAGCCGTAGAGATGCTGTGGGTGAGAGGGCACCAGAGTAGGGGGACCCAAGAGGAGCTGAACACATGGGAGGCTCAGGGTGGGAGAACAGGCTTAAGAGATGGTATATACCAAGCTGGGAGCAAGCTCCTTCACCCTCTCAGTGGCCCCAAATCAGGAAACGTGGGGTGACTTTATAAAAGCAGTGGTGGTTGGGAGGATAAAAACTTTGTCCTGATGCTAAGGGATTAGATTGGGGTTTAGGTGAGCAAGAGACCCAAGGAGAACTCAGGCTGGCTTTGTGGCTCCCCCAGGTTCCTTGCTAAGTGTATCTGCTATCTATTGTCCTGATAATGCTGCCTGACAAGCAACCACAAAACCTCAGTGGCATACCGCAGAAATGTGTTGATTGCCTCCAGGCCTTAAGTGGTTGGCTTGGCAGCCCTGCTGATCCGGGCTGAGCTTGACTTGGTGGTTCTTCCAGCCTCAGCAGGACTTGTTCACACTTGTAGGGTGGCTCACTTAGGGCCTTGGCCAGGACGGGGAGGTGACTAGGGTCTGCTCCATCCTCCTGCTGGGACCAGTGGCCCAGCCTGACATGCCCTTTGCATGCTGATGGAGGAGGGCAAGAGCACCAGAATCGAGGTCTAAGGCCTTTGACAGCCTGGGGTTGGACCTTCCTGTGTCACTTCTGCCACATTGTGTTAGTCGCATGGCCCCAGGCAGGGATTCAGGGAGAGTGAGAAGTCAGGGCCGTTAGTGCCAACAGCACTAATTAGTCTGCGGCAGCAAGTCCTGGAAGGCTGCGGTGACAGCCCGGCTGAGGTGGGGAGGCACTAGCTCCTCCTCCAGCCCTGCCTGCTGCTCCCTGTCCCCATTCCACCTGCTGCCATGTTCCATCTGAGGAGCAGGGCCTGGCGGGGGACGGGACCTCTGCGTGGCTTTGTGGCAGCAGCTCCGTGGAAGGCAGGAGGGGAGTGCTGGCCAGACTCCTGGCTGCCAGAAGAGGTTTGAGGGGCAGCCAGTGAGCTGGGAGGTTAACGCCCACCACCCCTGTCCTGCCCAGGAAGGATATCGTGAAGCATGGGTTCCTGATAAGTTTTTGTCCCACAAGCAGGATTTGAGAAAATTCCCCCGAACTTCCCATGTGTTCTCAGCAAGGACGGCTGGGGTGAGGTCAGGGAGGGGAACGTTCTTGCTTTTCTTAGGAAAGCTAACTTTCATGCACCCTGTGTTTCCTCTCAGCTTGCCTGTGGGATCTCTCAGGAAGGCCCGTGGAGTCTTCTTGGTCCCCTCGCTGCCCCAGAGTCCAGGGAGCTCGGTGCCCCTGCAGGTCAGGCACACCCTGAGCGGCTGCCCTGCTCCTCCTTTTTTGCCTTCCGTCCAGTCCCCAGGCGCCTCCAACACAAACAGGCCCTCTGCTTCCCACGCACGCCCAACAGCCCCGGTTGACAGAGCCACTGGTACTTCCCTTCCGGTTCCCTCCCTCCTTCCACCCACCGCCCACCTCTTCTCCTCTCCCCCTTGCGAGGAGCTGCCTGCCTCCTCCCCGAGTGGGAGGAAGATCTCGGAAATGTGCCCAGAGCTGGCGGACCCAGTGCTTTCCACTTGGAGGAAATGCTGCATTTTTCACCTTTCACCCAGAAAAATATGGTTCTCAGCGAGCTTGTTTTTATCCCCTGAGAGTTCCCCAAGGAAAAGGGCATCGCGAATAGGAGGGCTCCTAGCCCCTCTCAGAGCCCTGACAGCCAGCCCCCTGCCCCCCCTCCCCCCCCTCCACCCCCAGGGTTGCTTCACCCCTGAGAGGGAACCTGGCTGCTGGAAAAAAAAGGCAGAGAATTCCAGCTTCTCACAGAAAAGATGGTTCATCCTTGAGGAGAGGGTCTTGGACAAAGCATTCCCTGCTTCCTGTTTCCCTTCTGGTCCTCTTCTAGCTCCTCCCAGTCCAGATACACAGCTGCTGCCCTTGAAGGGGAAGGTGGGGCACGTGGGCCCTGCAACAGCCAGCCAGTCCCTTAGCCAAAAAGGGTGGTGTGTTTATCATATCAAAGGCAGGAAAGAAGAGCTCCAGGACTGCCATCCAGAAGGAGCCCAGAGGGGAGAGGGCTGGTGGCATGGAGTCAAAATCAGAATCCCAAATAACTCAGCCTGGCCTACAGAGTTACCTCCCAAGATGGAGAAGTGGGGTTGGGGGAGGCATTGTCATCACCACATCATCCCTTGGTGTTTCTACAGCGCACCTTAAACACGCACAGAAAATACCAGCTGTCCTGCCTCAGCTTTGATGAGGATGTGGAGTACGGGGTCAGAAGGCATTCAACTGGTGGGCCTCGGTGGAAGTGACAGGCTGCCATTAGGAAGTTCCAGTTTATAGGTGTCTGTATGCTTACAGGCAGCAAAATGACTAATCCGGCTCAACAGCATGGTCTGGCTTCTGAGACAGGCCCTGTGAGTAATTGCACTTCAACCTCACATTGTAAGAACATTCAGATATTGGATCTCCAAAACTGTCCTCCTTTGATGACGGCCGGAGCCGACAGGCAAGGCCAATAGGACACACAAAGACAGAAGCTGGCCGCAAGGACCAAGTGACTTGCCCGTGGTCCTCGCACAAGGACACGACCACGGTGCTTCACTGTGGAGGCACCTGACCTGACCTGCAGTCAGATGCAGCGGCTGGTAGACCCCACCCAGGCTTGCCCAGTGGCATTCTGGGGCTCCCTCGGGTTAGCTGTCCTTGGCAGGAGAGTCTTGTGGGTGAGGGGGATTGGGGCCAGTCCCCTAGTGTCTGCCTGCCAGCTTCTTATCACAGCTCCAGGTCTGCCTTCTCCCAGAGCTCTCCCATTGCCAGGACTCTGGGTTGAGCAAACCTGGAAGCAGGGACCAGAGCTGCTGTGTCGGAGAGGGGATTCAGGCCCCCGGCAAGCAATGAGGTCTGGGCTGTAAGTCTTTTCCTTCTCTCCTTTGCATTCTCCACAAATAACCTCCAGCACTCAGGGGGAGTTGCCATAAGCTCTTTCCAAACATCGAGGTGCTCCCCCTGGGGCCCCTGCCTGGCCCTGGCCAAGCCGAGAAGTCCAAAAGAAGGGGAAGAAGCAGAGAAAACTCCCTGCCTCTCCTCCTCTTCCTCCTCCTCCTCCTGCCTTTGCTGAGACATCTTTATCCTAGAAAGTGCGCGGCTCCAGGAACTCTCGCCTTTTCCTGGAAAGACGTGAGAGGAACTCTGTGTCTCAGCAGTTGGGATGAGTGCTCTTTGACTCTCTTTATCTCTCTGACTTGCTCAAGATCCAAGGCACACAGATCTTGGAAAACGTAGTATCCCTCCCCTCCACCATCGGCCCTGCCCCCCACCATGTCCCAGCAGCTCACCTCCAAGCCGGGGTCCGGCTTGAGGCTCTGACCTCCTCGGACAGCCTGGTGCTAGGGACTGCACTTCCAGCTTGTCTGAAAGAGAACTTGGGTGGGAATATCCGTGAGAAGGAAGGTCAAGGAAGTGCAAGGAATTTGATCATCTACACTCATTTAGAAACACCAGTAACAGGCACCAGGCCAGAGGATTAGCTGCGCAAAGCCCTGTTAGGAAATGGCCTGAAGGAAAACAGAGGCAGAGACCCAGAGGGCTGTGGAGGACAGGGAGTGGGGGGACCACCCACTCCCGCCCCCCATCCACCCCCTGCCCAGGCTGCAGGCATTCTTTGCTCTCACAGAACTTACGGTTCACAGGGCAACTGTGGGTATGAAGTGGGGGACACTGTCCAATAGAGTAGTTGTGCCCACTAGTCTGGACCACATCCCTCAGAAATAAAATAAGCTGAGTGATCTCCAGGTCCAGCCCCTCAGAGAGGGCAGGGGAGGTAAGAGGACTTGCCCAGGGTTGGGGCCTTATTCACTCTCACGTGACTGGATCTGGTCTGGAAGCCTGTTTGTTTGGAGTTTGTTCGGAGGCTTTGAAGTTTTCAGGATGGAGGGTGGGGATGCAAAATGATTTCCTGGGTCCTCGCAAGCATTGTTGGAGCACCTCCCGACCACCACAGACACTCACCATATGCAAAGCAACCCAGAGGAGATGCAATGAGAATATAAAGGAGGGTGAAGACTCTTCCTCAAACCAGCGTGGGCCAGGGTCATCACAGGCTCAGGCCCTCTTCCAAGTCCATGGGGCACCTTCTCTGTTCCTTCAAAGCCAGCAGTCTTTCTGAAAGGCCTGGTCTCTCTTTAAGAGCTCTCCTGATGAGTTAGGTCCACCGGGGATATCCTCCCTTTCTATTAACACACAGCCGACTGACAAGTAACCTAATTATGGGAGTGACTTCCAGTCCTGTACACCAGCTGAGCCACACTCCAGGGTTGAGTCTGCACCAGGTGTGTGCATCCAGGATCAAGTCTTGGGACCATTTTAGAATCTGCCTCCCCTAACCCTCTTCAACTCTGGCTCCCAGTCTCTCCCACCTCCAGGCCATGCTTCACCAGAGACCAGTTTTGTTCTCTTCAAGTGCACACTTGAGGTCATGTGTTATCCCAACTGAAGAATTGCCACAGTCTGCAACTTCCCCAAACCATGAGCCAAACCAAGACTGCCAGGAAAAGAACTATTCCCAGAGAATATAGCAATCTTTTAAAATTTCTACTAAAGAAAAAAGACTTCTCTGGTGGTCCAGTGGTTAAGAATCCACCTACCAATGCCGAGGACTGGTTTGATCCCTAGTCTGGGAAGATCCCACGTGCCACAGAGAAACAAAACCTGTGTGCCACAATTACTGAGGCCCTGTGCCTAAAGCCCATGCTCCACAACAAGAGAAGCCACTGCAATGAGGAGCCTGAGCATCACAGTAAAGACTAGACCCACTCACCACAACTAGAGAAAGCCTGCACACAGCAACGAAGACCCAGTGCATTCACAAAAAGAAAAAAAGACATATCAATAAATTTTGCCAAATCCTATTTCCCCTGGGTCCTGAAACCTTCACCAATGACTAGGGGTCCAGCATGGAGTCGAGTGGTTGAGCCCTGAGTACCCCCTACCCTGAGCTCCTGCTGGCTGCCCCAATATCTTAGAGGAAATGGCATATAAGTGGGAGAATTCTGCATTAGGTCAGAATCTTCACTAGTCACTCAGTGGTGAAGATTGCACTTAACAGCATAGGAAATGTGGTTTGGGACTTCCCCAGCATCATGTGCCAACAGCACCTAAATTCAAGTGTTGCTTCTTAGTGCTGGGAAATCTGTGCCAGCTTCATCTGAGCTTAAAGTCCTCCATTATTCAAGGAAAAGTGTGAACCGTATGAATGTCCAGAATGCTGAATTTAAAGAATTAAAATTGAGATTTTATATATCTGTGAAAAGAATAACACCATAAAATATTCTATTGATATGCAAACATTTTCAAAATGTTATGTAAAAGAATCAAGTTCCAAAATAGAATATACAATGTAATTATATATATATATGCATACAGTTACAATATATGAAAATATGTGTAAATATATATACACACAGGAAAAATGTTTAAAAGCACAAAAAGTAAAGTGTTAAAAATAGCTAATCCTGCATCAGAAGACTGAGCAATTTTTTTTTCTGTTTCCTTTTATCTACTCTAGCTTTTCTTCAGTGAGTCTATAGTGATTATTTATTGTTCTGTCCACTCAGAGTATCAGCTCCTGTCTTTTGGGGGACTGACTGGTCCTCCTCTAACTTTATATCATACTTGGGGAGGTAGCCTTTAAATAGAACATCTCTTGAACCACAGGACTGGACCGGGGATGGATATGTGACACAGGTCAGGCCAGCCAGAGTCCTTGCTGGAGCTGGGAGGAAGGGTGCCCTCTTCTCTCTGAATATAAGGCTGTAAACTTGGAGAAGCCTGGAACCATGGGTCCAGCTCTTTTGGGGGGATGTCTGGCCTGAGAGTTGTGGGTGAGAGAATAGAACCGTGTCAATTCTGGGGGGAAACAGTGCAGCTGGCAGAGAGTACCAGGACCCCTGCCCGCAAAGTAAATCCTGGAGAGGTCAAGCAAGGATTGCCTCCTATAGAAGCAGATATGCAATTGGGAGAAGAGAGATGGGAATAGGAATGGATCCCTCCGTCATGCAAACTGTCACTTGCAAGGATGTCAAGAACTTGACTGAGAGAGTGAAATACATTTCTAAACAGGAGGAGGTGGGCGACGGGCATTAGGTGGGAGGGCTGTAACCTGTGGCCACTTCACATAAAGCCCATTTATCTGCTTTTGTCAGACAACAGCACAAGGGCAAACTTCCTTTGAGGGAGACTAAAGGGTAACTGCATTTCACAAATACAGGAGCCATCTACCATGAGCAACAGAAGCTTCCCCCAGCTGACCTGGGAAGCCTCTTCCTCTTCTAAGGGATTCCCAGCTCCAGGAGGATTGCCTTGGCTTCTCCTCCTCCCTTTAGCCCCGGAGACTCTCCCACAGGTGGTCACCTCTCTGTAAGATAATATCTAGGAAAACACATTAAACTGCTTTCGCTTTCAAGGCACAATTATTTAAAGAATATTCATCAAGCATTTGTGATGTGGCAGACACTATGCTAATCTCTGCGGATGCAACTGTTTAATTCCTGTTATCAAGTGAAGCCTTAGGATTGTGCTAGAACCCGAGAGAGGTGGGGGTGCTGCGAAGGCAGATGATGGGGTTCCCAGGGTGCTGAAAAGACTTCTCTGAGCAGCACCATCTAAACCGACCTGGAAGAAGCTACCCAAGTGAAGAAAGGTGAAGACTACAGCATCGACCCGTGAGAAGAGATCCTGGGCTTTACTTAGCAGGACTCCTGCTCGCTAAACCCCTCTGGGAGATGTCACTAACTGGAGGTGCACCTTAAGCCAGCTTTAAGGCACTGACGTCTCAGTGCTGGTCAGAAAGTCTTGAGTTGTATCTGAGGTTTCTCAAAGGACAGAGACATGAGTCACATAGTGAAATGTGATCTCTTGGGTGCACTGTGGACATTACCCGGAATCCTCACAACCGGTCAAAGGTAGGTAAGACCCACAGCTCAGAGCAGAGCAGAGTGATATGAGAGATGGAGAAAATTCTCCAGGGTCACCATGGGAGTCAGAGGTGAAACAGGCAGGGAGCCAGGGCAGCTGCTGCCTGGGGTGTGACACCTGCACTGGCCACAGGGAAAAATGAAGCCTCAGATGGTGACTGAGAAAATCAGACCCCCGGTACATCTCTGAAGAAGGCGCATTGTCTGCTCTGTCCTTGGGCAATCTGGTACCAGGAAAGGCCATGTGTCCTTAAAACTCGGCTCAAGTCTTCCTGCCTCTCCATCGACTCAAGGAAAACGTGGGTGGGGGTGTGTACAAGGCCTTTAATGCCCGGAAGACACCCAGACTCACCCTGCTTCTGAAGGCTGAATCCAAGTGAAGACCCAGCTCTGCAGCCAAGATTCAGTTAGCTGAGGAAAGAAGGGGAAAAAGGTTTAAAGTAATGCTCAAAATTCTCCAAGTCAGGCTTCAACAAGTACGTGAACCGTGAACTTCCAGATGTTCAAGCTGGATTTAGAAAAGGCAGAGGAACCAGAGATCAAATTGCCAACATCTGCTGGATCATCAAAAAAGCAAGAGAATTCCAGAAAAACATCTACTTCTACGTTATTGACTATGGCAAAGTCTTTGACTGTGTGGACCACAACAAACTGTGGAAAATTCTTCAAGAGATGGGAATCCCAGACCACCTGACCTGCCTCCTGAGAAATTTGTAGGCAGGTCAAGAAGCAACAGTTAGAACTGGACATGAAATAACAGACTGGTTCCAAATTGGGAAAGGAGTACGTCAAGGCTATATATTGTCACCCTGCTTATTTAATTTAATATGCACAGTACATCATGAGAAACGCTGGGCTGGAAGAAGCACAAGCTGGAATCAAGATTGCTGGGAGAAATATCAATAACTTCAGATATGCAGATGACACCAACCTTATGGCAGAAAGCAAAAAAGAACTAAAGAGTCTCTTGATCGAAGTGAAAGAGGAGAGTTAAAAAGTTGGCTTAAATCTCAACATTCAGAAAACTAAGATCATAGCATCTGGTGCCATCACTTCACGGCAAATAGATGGGGAAACAGTGGAAACAGTGACGGACTCTATTTTTTTGGGCTCCAAGATCACTGCAGATGGTGAGTGCATCCATGAAGTTAAAAGACGTTTGCTCCTTGGAAGAAAAATTATGACAAACCTAGACAGCATATTCAAAAACAGAGACATTTTGCCAACAAAGGTCCATCTATTCAAAACTATGGTTTTTCCAGTAGCCATGTATGGATGTGAGAGTTGGACTATAAAGAAAGCTGAGTGCCGAAGAATTGATGCTTTGAAACTGTGGTGTTGGAGAAGACTCTTGAGAGTCCCTTGGACTGCAAGGAGATCCAACCAGTCCATCCTAAAGGAAATAAGTCCTGGGTATTCATTGGAAGGACTGATGCTGAAGCTGAAACTTCAATACTTTGGCCAGCTAATGTGAAGAACTGACTCATTTGAAAAGGCCCTGATGCTGGGAAAGATAGAAGGCAGGAGAAAGGGACGACACAAGATGAGATGGTTGGATGGCATCACTGACTCAACGGACAGGAGTCTGAGTAAGCTCCAGGAGTTGGTGATGGACAGGGAGGCCTGGTGTGCTGTGGCCCATGGGGTTGCAGTGAGTCAGACATGACAGAGCGACTGAACTGAACTGAGACTTGAAGTTCTTTCTCATCTTTCAAACATTTAGGGACATAATTTTGAGCTCCATTCAGGGCATGTGTGTGTGTTCGGTTGTGTTTGACTCTTTGCAATCCCATGGACTGTGCCCGCCAGGCTCCTCTGTCCATGGGATTCTCCAGGCAAGAATACAGGAGCGGCTTGCTACTTCTTCCTCCAGGGGACCTTTCAGACCCAGGAATCGAATCTGCAACTCTTGCATCTCCCGCACCGGCAGGTGAATTCTTTACCACTGCGCCCCCTGGGAAGCCCCCCCCACCCCCCGTACGTGGCAATTGTACTCATTTTAACATAATTCCCACTTAACAGTTTCTATCACAATCACCCTTAACAACTTTTGTTTCTTTAACCTGAAAGTAATCACTCTGGGATAAAAATCATCTTGGGTTTAATCCCAGATCAGTTCAAGACATCTCTTGTTACTTCAACATCACTGGTTCTTACAGACTGAATAATGCTTTTAATTCAATTTTACTGTTAGTCACTCCAGGGGAAGGGTAATAGATCAAATTTATAGGCCGTTGAAAACGAATTCTTACACAGGCCCGTTGAAATGAATGTGAGTTTGTAAGCTAACATTTTAGTGCGAAGCTAAATGCTATATATGAAAATAATGATTTTTCATACATTCATATGTTGTTTTCCCCTAATAATGACATCATTCGACTCTTTTTGACCCTTTTAAAAGTTCCCGGGGTTGACTGGGCTATACATTTTGGCTCAAGAACTCACCATCTGGGAAACCAGATATGCACTGAGGTCTCCCTAAAGGACAAACCACATGTATGAGCTCTTCTAGTACTTAAAACACTAACATGTGTTTCACAGTTAATTTAAAATTGGTCAACAGTTTCTTCAGGTTAAATACAGGCCCATTCATAATACATCAGTTGTTACGCTGGGTGAGCAGAGGCGGCATAATGCTAAAGACTTCATTTCACCCCCTTTTGAAATTCCATTTAAGATCACTTCATACTTCAAAATTATTGGGGTTTTGCTGAATCAATGACTATATTTCCAAATTCAAAAACTTGACAATAAAATTTTGATATATTTTTAGAATCTCCAGAAATGTTTAGGTTATCCTCAGAGGAAATAAATTAAAAGCCATACTTTAAGGACCAGTATTTATTATTTGTTTTAAAATGCTGGTTCCCCATTACTTGTTTTTATAGTTAACTTCTTTGGTAAATAGAATGTAGATTTAGTGGAATATATGGAAGGTTTTATCAATGATAGCAATATATTTAAATATTAAAAATTTAGTCATAGCCCTATGTGATTGCTTCACAGCCACTGTAATTTTTGAGACAGAACCAAAAGTGTTAACAACAAAGGAGAAACCACTTCTCTCAAGTGCTTAAAATAGGAGGAAACCATCCCTCCCCCCATCCTAAATAATGCCCAAATCTGTCAGTGTAAGAAAATATATTTATTTTTTCCATGACAATACTATGATAAAATTGTTAAATACATGCATGTTTTAAAAACAGACATAAGTAACATCTTTAGAGTTAACAGCCAAGCATACTAGTTTTATATTTAAGTGTCTTAGTAATAGGTTACTTATAATTCTATGTTCTTGCTATGACCACGTTTCCCAAAAGATACCGACACTAAATTCTGAAATTATACAATGATATAAAATGTCCAAATTTTTTCTTTTAACAGCAACATAATTTCCAAATTTTCATTAAGGCAGAAAATACTTCAGTTGTTATCTCTGTAAGTGGAATTATTTTATTCCATGTTAAACTCGAAATTCTGTGAACCAGACTGAAACACACAAATATACTGCAATCTATACAGTTTGCTTCCTGCATATGTGTATTTAAATGTTTCCAGACATGATTAAGCACAATTTTTAGGTGCAGAACATCACAACTGATCATTCAGGATTTAAAAAAAAAAAAAAAAAAGTCTGTAGTGGTAACATTTCAAGAAATTAAACAGTTTTGGATTTGCAGTTTCTCCCTATCTTTCAGCTACATTTGCACACACCTGACCAAACAAAAGTTAGTAAACAGTTAACTAGTATTTATAAAAAACTGAAAATATTTAACATATAACATCCCCTTTAAAAAAACACTCATTCTACAAACAACCTTATAAAAGACAAAAACTTATATCTGTTCACAGTATGTGTATTTTGTAAACAGTAATTCACTGTAATGCAATTTTGAAAGTGAAAAATGGTGACTGTCTAGCATTGTAAGGACCTCTGACTTGTAGCTGGCTGACAAAAGAGAAGGAAAGGGAACACACTTCTATGAGCAAAGCGGAGCACTTTAAAACAACTCTACCTTTGGACATACTTTAAGGTGGCATCATCTCAAACTGAGGATGTCTCTCTATCCAGGCCAAATTTTTTCAAGCAATTCTGAATTGAAATGTAAAAAAAAAGCCTTGTCCCTTTTGGAGGAAATAATTGGATAAATCCCAATCCCAGGAATATCTACCCTTCCACAACCATGAGTGGAAGAGGGTTTCTTTTTTGTTTTATTCATAACAGTCACATTTTTCTGAAACATTATGCTGGAGGGAAAAATTGGAATTGAAGGATATATCATAAATAATGGGGAAAAGTATTGAAAATCAAACTGGGGAGATTTGAAAAAAAATTTTTATGAGAATTATTCAGCATTATTTTCCATAATCAACTACAAAAATACTAATGCTAAGGTTAAACCTAACAGTTAACTTGTCCATGTTTTGTAAATAAAATTGCTTTAACCACCTAGAAATCTTTTGATCTTTTATAATACACCACTAGAATGCTTAGGAAAAAATAGTAAGTTCAGAAACTGAAAGGTACCTATTTAAAATGGGATAATTCTAAAGGGAAGTACATTTTAAATGTATAAAGAAATTCAATACACTTAAGTGAAATTCAATCAGGTATACAAATTATTTTTGGATTCTGTGCAGTGTAAGGTCTATATTGTTAGAAAAAATTTTTAAGTTCTGATTGGCTACTGCAAAGGCAATTTTAGATGATATACGCATTAATACATGTAATAAAAATTAATTCCTTATTAATTAAGCATTCATTTTTTCCCCAACTCATCTTTTAAGTTTTTGGGTATTCAGTTACAGCAACCAAAAATTACTTTTTCTATTTGGTTAATATTCAATCAGTGACAGTTTACTTATTTAAAAGCTTTCAAATTTATTGTTTCTGTATTTCTTCAACTACGCACTTGCACATTAAAAAAACATTCAGAGGGTTTCTCTCTAAAAATACTTTTAATTTTCATAAAAATGTCCCACAGTTAGAATTTGTCTCACACATGTAAATTCTCTTGATAACATGATTTATAATCCAAAATATTAATATTCTTAATGTAGGGAGAAAGAAATGCTATTCATGATTAAAAATAATAGAATTCCATTATAATCCAGTATCATAAGGATTTGGATATATTCAAATCACATCCCATGAAACTTTACCATATACAACAGAGTCTGACATCTCAATTAACAGAATGTTGTTCTTTAATCTATGACTAGAATTAAAGATAGTTCATTTGTGTTAAAATCAGCATGAATATGATCATGTAATAGTTAAAAGACAAAAAAGTACTAACTGAAAAGGAATAAAAATCTCACCACCTAATTGAAGTAAGAGGTTTAAATATTAATAGCCTTGGCACATAATCCGCGGAGGTATAAATAGACCAAATTCAAAACAAGTAATTTCCAATGATATTCTAAGGTCATGTCTAAAAGCTACATTGCCAGTAACTTTAGCCACAAATCATTTTCTTTTGTCAAAGATTTTCTTCTGGATATAAAAAGCAAAATGGCCATGGTACCATGAAACTTTGTTTTAGCAGGAAGTATCAGTTTAAAATAAACGATTTTATCAGGAGAATGAGCGCTCATTCTAATCAGTAAAACTCACACATCAATGTGTTGACTTGCTAGAACCAACTTAATTGGTTGGTACAAACATGTCCCACATTGTAAACCCAACATCTAAAAGTTACTGTGAATATTTAAAATTAGATTAGAATAAGATATCTGTGTGAGACCCACGTTTTCACTCAACCTGTGGAGTCACTTCTACAGTAGATCTGAATCTGTGAGCCAATGGTCTCAGATCTATACAGCTAGATCTTGACAGGCACCATCCCGCAGGAGAACTCTGTTGAATCAACACATTCTGGGATGGGACTCAGTCAATAAAAAACCTGACTCAGTTTCTATTATGTGCCTAGTCGTAGTGATTAACTAATGATCCCACATTTGACTTTTGAGATGCCCAATTTTATACTTTCAAATTAAGGGGGGAAATGTATGTTATAAAAGATACACAGATTTTAACATGGTTCAGAACAGAAAACAGTAAAAGTTACCTTAAATAGAAAAAAATTTTTTTATCAGATTATGTGCCTGAGCAGTAGAAAAATCTGAGATAATATTTTCTGGATATTAACAGGTTAGGGAGCACTTTTATTTCAAACTATCGCTAAAACTGATTCCAAATTCCTTTTGGAAGAAAACATTCACATGTCTCCTTCACTAAACTACATCTAATTATTCAAGTACAAAAAAGGACTGTGATGTTCTTTAAATATGGACAGTATGAAGACAACTAAGAAATTACAGGACTAATTTCCAACAAGAATACAAGTTGCATGAAGGTTTAAGAATGCGACTTTTACCACAGTTTCTGAGAGTGCAATAGGACTTAGATGTTCTCAATGCAATCCTTCAGATCCATGAGCCGTGAAAGCAATGCTGGTATGGAAAATGAGGCTGAAACTTCTGCCTTTAAATTTTTCTGGGAATGGCTGCCACTCTGTGTAAACTGCAGGGATGGAGCACCTCTATCACTGAAGCACATTAACACCCAACTATCCAGATACCTGGGCCACAATGTCAAACTCAGGCTCCTACAGGTTTAGCACACTGAAGACTTCAATTGTATATGGATGCTAGTCCATGCAATACACAATTTATAAGGCCTATCTAGTGTCAAAAGCCTGGCTAAGTCTTCCAAGAATATTTTTATGTTAAATATTATTTCAGATGGCCACTCATAAGAGAAATGTAGTCACAATGACCATCAGAATATCCATTCCTCACAAGGGAAGTTTGGTTTGCTGGCTTGAAGGAGATGTGAAAATGTATCCTTTACATGGCACTAATCAAGACATACTGGGATATATTTCAGACATTTAGAATTTTCTAACCAATGATTGGGCTTTTACTGGAAACTTTGGCAGCAAAGGTGGGTTTCCCAATCAGGAAGGGCTGGAGGGAAGCCCTCCCTCAGAAGAGGAGCTAATCTGACTGCACAGAGCATTTACCAGGGTCTGCAGTGACACAGACAACCAGATATGGGACAGAGGGTGTCTTCCTCCCCTCCCTGTCCCCAGGTGCCCAGAGGTAATCACTTCCCACCTGCAGCTCAGGTCTGGCAGTCTTCAACAGGGGAAAGACAGAGAAATCTGTTCTGACCTCAGACCTAAGCCACATTCTTCTAAGCCTGTCTCAAGTAATAAGGAGCCTGCCCAGACTTAACAGAGAGACATTCTGCTGCTCATTAACCCAGCGATCCTGTGTGTGGATCCCCAGGGGCAGGGGAGAGGTGAGCTGCACTCTGAATCTTCATACAGAACAAGCTATGAAGCCTTGGACGGAGTGAGAGGACTTGAGAGCCCTGGTGAAATGCACCATGAGCCAAACAAAGGAGTCGTTATGTAGGTAGATGGTAGCAGCTGCAACACACATGATGGAAATCAAAACAATCTCTTCCGGCCTTTTTCCATTATCTCAGGTTAGTGGAGTGAAGATCAATAAACTTCTACCTTGGCCTAAAGAGACACTTTAGAGGCCTAAACACTTATCCTAAAGAGATGAGGCACAGGACTGGTGAGTTTTGATGGGAAAAGAGGCATGAATTGGGGGAAAGAAGGGTGTGGTAACAACAAGCTTCTGCAGGGAGAGAAGGCAGCTCCAGGGCTCAGTGTCTGGGGTGGAAGCAAAGGGAAGGAGCCCAACAGGAGAAATAACAGGACAGAGTAAACTGTTCAGAGGTGACTCTGGTTTGATACAACTTTCATTGTTGAAAAAACCTATGAGCTATTATGTGGTTTTACTGTACTATGTGTATACATAATTAATTGCATTTCACTCCACATGTTCATCTACCAGGAAGCTCTGGGATTTAATTGAATCCTAGCAATTAAAATCAGGATTCATAAAGCAGAGTACTACCTAAGTAGATTTCTGTCCCTTGTTGAGGCTTTTTTCTACAACATGGTTTTTATTACGATACATCATGGGCTAGAAAAGAAAAAACCTGCTTCATTATGTGCACACACACTACAGAATCTCAAATGATAAATAAAAAGGGGCTTATCGTGACTTCTTCAGATCTTCCAAATTTTCAAGTACTCTGGCCTTAACTCTCAAGAGATAAAATACACAGACAACCTGAGGGCAGGGAAAAGATAAGATACAGTTTTTAGTTCTTCAATCTGCTTCTCCAAGAACCACACTCATTCCAGACATCACTTGTGAAGATCAGGGGTGGACAGAGAATGCTGTGAGGACCCCACTCTAGACATCTCCCAGAGCACCTTTAATACAGGTACGCCCATGGATTCAAATCCTCTGTAATGACATTCTATATGAAAGAGCCCTTGAGCAACTGTCCTTGTTAGGAAGCATTATCTTTTTCAGTTTTATATTGAAAAGTTTGAGGACTGAAACAACTAGTTTGGACTGATGAAGAGGAAGGAACTGCTAAGATGTGCGATGAGAAAGAACACCTGTTAGCAGGTGTCAGAGATGCTCACGCTGCCCAGGCAACGAGGGCTCAATGCGTGGTCTTCTCAGGAGGAACTGAGGCCAATCCCACCTATATAGACAGCTGATGCTGCCAGATATTGCTTAGTAGTCGTCTCAAATAGTAAGTCACTGGAATCCTGTGTTTATGAATAATATTGAATTTGCTCATATATTTATAAAACTGACACTGTCATAAAAAAACACAATTAAAAAAAACTTAAAGTCTACAGTCTTAGAAATTTACTTTTAAATATTAGGGCAATCTAATAAGGGAAGCTAGCACAAACACTAAAAAATAATGAACAACGTAAAACGCCTACCAAAGCAAGGAGACATGATTCTGATTTGGGCTGGTCAGTTTCACGCTCGTTTTCCAAGTTTGTACCCCTGAGAAAACTGTTTGATAACCATTATACAGTAGGCACAGAAATCAGCATACTTTATCAAACAAAACACTAAATAGCTGCTGCTGCTACATTAAAAATTATATTAATTTTTTAAAATGCTGTGGATAAAGAATAATGTCAAAAGTTTCCAAATCTGTGCTTGGTTTTCATCTGGAATGGAGCAAATGTCAGGCAAGTAACATCACCTGTTACTTTGACATTTTACCCCCCTGCCTGCAAATCTGCGTGCAATTCCATAAATTATATGCATGAGAAAACCAGATGAACGACAGAACAGAATATAGCTGCTGCAGGGTATGTTTTGCATGAATGGGCCTGGCACTGCTTGTTCTTGAAAAACTTCTTGAAGGCAGAGTAGTGTGAGAATTCTTTGGCTTGAATCCCAAATAGTTCCAAATTGTGAGTTGTGTGGATCCAATTTCTGAGTTACTGTACTTTGGCTTTGAGACTGTATGAAAAGCACATTAACACTTTTTAGTGTAACCTGTGAGAGTGAAGTCCACCCCACTAAGCAACACTTCACAGGATCCCTCCAAGGTGCCTTCGACTGATGTGGCAGCTCTAGCAATGGGGGCTTATTGAGATGGTGGACTGAAGTAACGGGGACACTTAATCATTTGGTTTGTTCTGAAAAAAGTTTGTAAAGGACCATCCTCCTCCACTCGATTTAGGAGAATCTTCATCTTTAGGTGGAATCAAAAATTGTCGGGAGTTAATGGAGCATGGACTTCCAAAAGACACAATCTCACTGTTGCTGTCTGTGGACCGAGGTGAGTCTGGAGATACCAAGTTCCAAGTATTTACGTTTGCCTGAGGTCTGTAACCTGCAGTTTTATCTAAGTCATCGTCTGCATCCAGATCGTCTACAGTGGAAGTAATGGGGAGGTGCATCTGCGGCTTATAGCCTGCTCCCCCTACAGAGTCACTATCCAGCTCCCCCTCTGGTTTTGCCTGAGGCTGGTACATGGACTGGATGTCAATGTAGATGACTTGTGAGCCCCCGCCGCCTTCTGTTCCCGGGTTCGCTAGCTCTTCCTCGATCACCGGTGGGCAATAGGACACAACCACGTGGTTCTCGGGTTCTGTGTCAGAGCGATCTTCTGGACGCTCAGCCACTGGAGAAATTATTTCTGTATCTTCTATTTTGGGAGCCACTGACCGAGTTTCCAGAACCTCGACATTATTTGGGGTACAAGGATTCATTTCCAATGTTTTAAGAGCACTGTTTCCCTAGAAATAAATTTTAAAATAGGGATTAGGGATACCATGAAAAGCTGCTGCGATGCTCCTCCTACAAAAAGAAGCATTATTTTATATATTTTTCGCAGATGCTTATAAAATTGCATCTCTACTGCTCATACTAGAGCAAAGCTACTTTTTTCTACATATCAGTATCTTCCTTGCTCTTAATAGCAGTGAAAAGAAAAAAGAGCATGCACAAACAATTTAAAATTAACAATTTTACAAGTTCAGCAGATGCTCAAGCACTGCTGTTTCCTTAGTGCATTTTACTGTTCATGACACTGACATGTTAAAAACTTTTCACAAAAGACTAAACAAAGGAAGTCAGTACTTCAAAGGTAAATGTAAGAAAATAAAGGATTACCTCACAAACACTCTTTTGAAACTGTAAAGCTTTACAATTTTCTGGATTTGGAATATCAGGATAGAAGGTTTCTTTAATCCTTTAAATAAAGATTAAATACACTTAATAATTATAGGATTATCAGTTAGACAAGGAGTTAGTAAGTTATCAGGTTTGTTTTGACGTTTCATATGAATATGCTAATGAACACATGAGATAAAAAGGGAAAATCATTTTCGGTGTGATCAGTCGCTAGAGCGATCGGCGCATACAGTGCATTCAGAGGTTCCTATCTGAAAACTACCAACAGTGCTTCTACTTCTAGAACTATAATATCTTATGTATCTAATGAAAACGGAAAGAAAAGAGTTAAGATGCTGACTGTGCTATCAAGTCAAAAGATAAGGCATTACTCATATAACCAAAATGTTCATACTGTAGACTGGATTTAGTACCATTAACTACTTGAGAACATATTTGCATTTTCCGTTCTCTACTACTCAAAAAAGACTTTTCCTGGACTATCAGAAAAAGGAAGGCTATTAATCTTAAGCAAAAACTAAACACAAAAACGAAATTTGCTTAGTGCCCTATCATAGTTACAGGTGTTAAAAATTTTTTTTATCATTTGAAATTCCTATAGAAAAAAAAATGTCAATGTATGTCCAAAATGCTCTAACTTCCAATCTATCTCCTTATATTTTTTCTGAATGCAAATTGTCTTAAAAATGTGATTTTTGGTAATGAGAATGTGGTTATCAAACAGGGTATTCTATAGTTTTAAACTGTTTCTGTACTGATTTATAAGCCAGGATTGCTAGAACACATTCTCTTCTTTACCATGAATGATGGCATTTTGAAGGCCAGTGAGGACCAAATGAAGACAGCCATTTGCCTGAAGCCCAGCCCAGGACAGCTCCTGCTGGCTGAGCACGAGGCGCGATTTCCTTAGCCCGCTCACCTCAGCTCACACCACTCACGTGGTCACTGCACCCAAACACACGCTGCTCTCTCCAGAAGATCAAGCTCTTTCCAATTTGCGGGCCCTCAGAGAAGCCTTTCTCTCTGCCTGGCACATCCTCTCCTCTTCCCCTGTTCCAGGGACCTCCACAGGGAAACCTGACCGCCCAAAGAGACACGTTTCCCCACTGTTCTCTCACACACCCGTGCTCTTTCCAGCACCCACTCACACTTCTCCACATGTATTTATTAAATGATTATGGGTTCAAGTCCATCCTCCCCACTATTCTATAAGGATCATACTTAGTCTACCACTGTACCTCCCTTCACATGGGAGGGCCATTCACATTTGTTAAATAAATGACCAGATTTTCTAGGCAGATCACCAGGGCAAGGGAGAGCTCAATCATTAAACTATATTTAACCCTGTGTATAGCTACTGACGTATTTATGCCTGTAAATATTTTTTTTTAGTACAATGGCTACTACTTTAATTAGTAAATATGCTTTTGTGCATGCTCAGTCATGTCTAACTTTCTGTGACCTCATGGACTGCAGCCTGCCAGACCTCCCTGTGCATAGTAGGGAAAATTTATACTTTTCCTTTGTTAAGTTTTAAAACCTGTAAATAATATGCCATGTTCTTGTCTAATATTATCTCCAACATTAATTCTGACTAATATAAATATGTATTACCTAGTTTCCACCGAAAAGGTGTACCTGTTATTTTGTTCAGTCGCAAGTTGTGTCAGACTCTCAACACATGAACTAATCAATCATGCCCTTAAGAACAAAACGTCAGTCATTACCATTCTCGTTTCCGATAGCAAAGGATACTTGTTACCACTCCAATGATGACAGCCACTGCCACTGGGATGAGAATGGCAATAATCAAACCCTCAGCTGAAAAGAGAACATTGCAGATGTTAAAATCATCATTTTTATATATGGACTCAATAAATTCATAAGACATTTAAGTCAGTAGATTATTTAAAGAAAAAAATCCTAACTGCTCCAGAGAAACGAAAAATTATTAAAACATAGCCTTAAAAAGTACTGTAATGATTTTTATACTAACACATAAGTTCTTTAGAGCAGGGTTTCCCTACTTCGGCGCTCCTAACATTTTAGGGCAGATATTTCTTTGACATGTGCTACTGGGGAAGAGGCTGTTCCATGCACTGGAAGATTAACAGCCTCCTTCAGCCTCTAACCACCAGATACCAGTAGCACAATCAAGACGGCACCATACAATGCCAAGTGTCCCTAGGAGGCAAAATCACCCCCAGGTGAGAGCTAACTCCACATGGCCCTCCTTTATGTAAAGGCATGTATAACCTTCAACCCAGGGCTAGAGAACAAGCCTGTGATCAATGAAAGTTCTTTGCTGTTGACCAACTGATCAAGTCTATCTCCTCTACTTTCCATCTCAAATTTATAAGTGTTGTGCTTTACACTTTTTTAAGGCTGTTTCTTACATTCTTCCCAGGATATGTTAAAAATCTCAGAATATTTCGCGCAAAAAATTTTAAACCAGTTGACCGTAAGTTTAACATGAATTTAGAACTCGAAACTTCAGATACATCCTCAATCCCTTAATTTCTCAAGTATGCATTAGACAATAGGTTCAGATAACTGGTAAGAATAAATATGAAGTCATTTCAGGCCTTTCAACACTGCCCTCCACCTACTTTAAAAGTATAACAAAATGTGAAATTTAAAGAAGGGGGGATTTCTATATAAACAAAAATCACTAGAAAACCAATGCACTTGCGTATGGAAAGCAACTCAATCACAACATTTAACTCACAGTTCTCCTTTGTCACCACAAACATGCTCCTCTCTGGGCCCATTCCTCCACCTGTGTAGGCTCGCAAGACCAGGTGGTAACTAGTTTTACCTTGAAGATCAGCAATCCTCAGTGTCTTCTGAGATATGTCAGTAATATTCTTAACTTTTGTGTCAAAACGACCTGTTTTTCAAGTGAAGAAGATTATTACTGTATCCTGTATCGAACATAGACTGGCGATTCGTTTCTTACATGATAGTATACATGTTTCAATGCCATTCTCTCAAATCATTCTACCCTCTCCCTCTCCCACAGAGTCCAAAAGTCCATTCTATACATCTGTGTCTCTTTTGCTGTCTCACATACAGGGTCATCATTACCATCTTTCTAAATTCCATATATATGTGTTAGTATACTGTACTGGTGTTTTTCTTTCTGGCTTACTTCACTCTGTATAATAGGCTCCAGTTTCATCCACCTCATTAGAACTGATTCAAATGTATTCTTTTTAATGGCTGAGTAATACTCCATTGTGTATATGTACCACAGCTTTCAGGGGGTTCAGGACTGGGAACTCATGTACACCCGTGGCTGATTCTTTACAACAGTATTGTAAAGCAAAATAAAGTAAAAATAAAAATTAAAAAAAAAAGATTATTACTGATCTCTATACTATTTTTAAACACCTGGTTACCCAAACTTGTCACATATCATTTTTAAGTGAGTCTGAATGCTAGTCGCCTCCAGGGCCACAGCCTGTAGTGCCAGTCAGCACCATGTTCAATTCCACCTCTACCAGTTAGTAGTTGGGTTATCTGGATCTATTATTTGAACCACTCTGAACCTGAGTTTCTCTAACTGAAATCCCATATCATGACTTAGCTCTCAGAGCTGTTTCGAAGCTCTCAGAAATTTCCATGCACATTCTCTCTAGAATAATGCCTGGCATACAGCAGGCAATCAATAAAAGTCTCTTTTCTTTCTGTTACTAAGAGCATGAAAACCCGCTGCAACCCACACCCATGGGGGCAGGGACACTGTCACTTGAGCTGACCATCTGTCTGTGAGTCAAGTGAGAAACTCAAGGGAGCAGGAGCACAAATCAATGGAGATCACTCCAAATGACTCAGGAAACTGAGGTCTCAAGTAAGACACCAGTGAGGACGCCTTGGAACTGTTTTAAAAGGAAATGAGAAGAATTGTTTAAACTATTTTTTAAATTTTAACCAAAATAGTGCAGTTCAATAGCATATGGCTAATAAAAAGCAGCAGTTGCCTGCCTGCATCTCCCTCCCCACAACCAATCACTTCAAAATCAAGTTATCAGTTTCTGTGGGTATTCACTTTCATTTCTGAAATAAACTTAGGCTGGTGGTGGTTTAGTCACTACGTCATGTCTGACTCTTGCAATCCCGTGGACTACAGCCCATGAAACTCCTCTGTCTATGGGATTTCCCAGGCAAGAACACTGGAGTGGGTTGCCATTTCCTTCCCCAGGGAATCTTTCTGACCCAGGCACTGAACCTGGGTCTACTGTACTGCAAGGCGGTCTCCTGCACTCCAGGATCATCTTCTTTACTGACTGAGCCACCAGGGAAACCTAAATTAGTAGTGCTTGACTTTTAAATTTTAGATGTTAGCTCTAACATACAACCGCTACCCCTTCTCCCCTCAACCCCACATCACTGGCAGAAAAACATTAAAAAATTTGGTAAATTCAGTGTTTATATTATCATGATTATATAAACATGAAGTATTGCTAAGACAAACTGCTTGATATGATCATGTTTCCTTTCTTTTCTGTTGGTTTAATTGCCTTTCTTCCTTATTTGTTTGATGTACCAGTTATAATTCTTCCCATATCCTTCAATGAATATTCAACACAATTTTCCATGTGACCCAGCACAACTAAGTCCCAGTGCTGTGGCCTCTCCCAGCCCCTGTCCACTCT
Source organism: Oryx dammah (assembly GCF_014754425.2). Classification (NCBI taxonomy): domain Eukaryota; kingdom Metazoa; phylum Chordata; class Mammalia; order Artiodactyla; family Bovidae; genus Oryx; species Oryx dammah. The sequence goes on from NW_024070204.1 coordinate 35,506,138, forward strand.
TCATCGGGTTGCTTCCCAGGGCGTCTTCTCTGGACTGAAAGCCTTCCAGGGGCCCTTGTCCCGGGACTCCCTGCCCCACTTATTTTCTTGTGTTGAGGCCCACTTTTCTAGTAGCTGTTGGAGAAGGGATAGCTGGGGGATGTAATATGTGTAGCCTCGCCTGTCTAAAAATGTCTTCTTCTATTCTCACAGAAGTAGTACAGATACTACTGTCTCTGTAGATAAATTGGCTTGACTACAGTACTATTTTAGGCTGAAACAATTTTTTACTCAGTATTTTAGCCGTAATATCTTCTAGTATCTGGTATGTTGTTGAGAACTGCCATTCTTATTCCTGATCTGGGCACCATAACTGCTTTTTTTTTTGTTTCTAGGACTTTTTCTTTATATATTAGGTGCTCTGAAAATTCACCATGACATATTCAGCATAGACCTATTTCTCTATTTTACTGGTGTATTTAATGGCACCTTTTATTGCATACACTGAGGTCTTTTGGTTTTGGGAAATTTTCTTGTGCTATTTCTTTGATCATTTCCTTCCCTCCAGAACTCTTATAAAGGAGGACAGGGAAGGTCTTTGACTCAAGCTGCAACTTTCTTTTACCTCCAAGTCTCTTTTGCCTCTGTCTCATTTTCAGAAGAATTCCCCCATTTTCCTTTTAATATTTCTACTTCTATTTAACTCCTTAAAAATTTCCTCGATCACAGTTTTAATTTGGAGGAATTCATAACCATCTTCTGTTTGTTCCTTTTTAGAACATCATGTCTTTTCAATAAATAGTTGTACCTCAACTATCCAAGAATTTTTTTTTTTTCTCTGCTTTCCCACGTAACATTTGTTTCCTCTGATTTCTCCTGCTGTCTGTCTTGCAGGTTAGAAGCTTTCTCAATCATCTGGTTATCTCTGGCTACTCCTCATGTTTGAGAGTGAGCCACTAAAAGGCTCACTGGAAGCCTGGTGTGCACAGGTGGGGTTTAGAGGTGGGTGGGCTTCATGTCTGTTACTGACAGGAAATGACCAGCTGGGTTCCTGGCTTTTCATTGGGGTAATCCCCTGAACCTCAGCATGTTTTATGTCTTTTCTCAGGAACCATTTAATCCTCTCACCTCTTGTCCGGGAAACATGCCTAGCTGAAGATCTATTAACCGCATGGAAAGGAGGAAGAAGGAAGGTCACACTGTCCGCTGTGGTCTCCCCTGCCTGGAGGCTCTCTGGTTCAGAATAAATCTGTTCTCATTCAGGGGAGAGGGCACTCACATGAGCTACATGACATTCTGTAGGACTTGGGCGTTCTAACTGATGCTTACACGCCTTCAGTCAACTCCTGCTGTTCAGCCCAGATTCATCCTAACCATTGGCATCCACTGCTGGCCCTTCAGGATAAACCAGACTACTTCTAACTGATGCTCGCCCGACTGTCCACCTAGACTGTTCCACCATCCACTCCTCTAGTTCACTCAGCCCACTTCCACGCTCTAATGTTTCTATGTCCTCTTTTTTGCCTCTCCGGTTCTTTGTCTTTATTGGCTTTATGGGTTTTTTTTTGTTTTTTTCCTCTGTTTTACTCTAATTTTAGGGACCAACCCACTCTAATTAGAAGTCTACATGCTATAATTTTAACTGATTCAAGTGCAAAATTTCTGAGAACCTGAGGTTCAAGTGCAAAATTTCTGAGCTCCTGAGGGAAATTACACCAGACTCTGGTGTAATGTCTAGGCTTCCCTGCTGGCTCAGATGGTAAAGAATCACCTGCAATGCAGGAGACCCGGGTTCAATCCCTGGGTTGGGAAGATCCCCTGGAGAAGGGAATGGCAACCCACTCCAGTATTCTTGCCTGGACAATCCCATGGACAGAGGAGCCTGGTGGGCTACAGTCCATGGTGTTGCCAAGAGTTGGACATGACTGAGCACTTTTTTTCCTGGATATTTGCAGAACCTGATAGGGTTTGCCTCAACTCTGAAGGTTTAGGAAATGCAGAACTCCGTGATTTTGGGCAGGCACACGTTTATGCAGCTGTTCTCCAGAGATGACTAAACTAATGCCCAGGTGGGCAGCATGTCCCTGTGGCACTGTTTGTTCTCTACTTGTCAGACAGTCATTAAATAATTAAAACTGTTTCTTTCCAAGAAAAGGTCATTAAGGAAAACAAAAGCTCTCAAACTGAAGCGATGATACATGCTTGTGTTATTCAGTCATAAATAAGAAGCTTCTTTGAACAGAAATGTCATTGAGGGTTTAAAGCCAAAAGTCTGCATAAACATTTCTGTAATTGTAAATCTGAGGATTCTCAAAGGTCTCTGTGCATACACTTACCAATTGTCAAGACTGACTCCAAGTTTTTAAGATTTAAGGGACACACACATGCTCTATCAAGCCAATTAAGTTTCCCAACTCATTAAGGCCTTGCCTAATTGTGGGGATACCTCTTTGTCAAATAAAAGGAGGCTCTGAAGCCATTCTTTAGGTTCCTGAGTTTTCACTTCCATCGGCATAAATGCAGGAAGACTTTTTTTTTCTTAAGGTAACCTTCATAAGATGCTTTGTTATGCATCATGAAAGATTAGTAAGAGATTTTCTCTGTCCTGTGGGGATCATAATCAAAGGCCTCAGAATAAATGATTTAAATGATTTCTTAAAGACCACATGCCATTTATCACATACTAAAATCTTGAAAAATCTCATATTCATCAAATGACTTCATTTTCACTTCCTTATTGTTCAGAGTTTTGGAGACCAGTTTGAACTATTTAGTAGCATTTTCTTTTACCTTTTCTTTCTTCTTTCTCTCCATTTTTTGTAATTAATATAGAACTTCTAAGAAACAGTATATACTTATTCTAGTAATTTACCCACCTGATTCCAAACCCATTATCTTAGATGTGTCTCTCTCTCCTTTTTCAAAGTAAAATAAATATCCTCTTAAAAATCCTCTAAGCTCTTCCACAGGAATTTCTTCCCATTTCACTAATATAGAATCTGCAGATGTATCCTCAACAGTAAAATTTGGAGCAATAGCTGGAGCTGTAAAAGAAAAGAAGCCCACACTTAACGGAGAGTTTACTAATACAGAGCAAGTCATTAAGGTTTAATGAGATTTCTAGCCTCAAAAATAGCTGAATCTGGAATTAGAACATTATTCTTTATTTAATCATAAACTTTCACATATATTATCATAGCACTTTTACTATGAAGATACAAAGGTAGAACTTATAACTTTCAGGTATAAAACATATCTGGGGGGTTTGCAAAACCATGCAAAATCTTTAAGTGGCTACTCCAATAGACTATTTCTATTTCCCCTTTTTAGTGACAGTCTTAAATAAACAGTTTTTAAAATCTGTAAAAGTACATAGTAAATCTTTTTGACATCCAAAATAAGACTTAGTTTTCTCTATGACAAGAATAAAACTGTCAAATGTAAACATTAAACAAATGAAGAAAGAATTAGTAATTATCAATGATTTTAGTTATCATCTAACTTATTTTTCTTCCTTGAACTAATACACATTTCAATTCAATCTATTTTTAGAATTCAATCTTAAAATTGATGTCTACTTATAATTTCTCATGTTATCTTCAACTCTTAAGAAAACTCACCCATTTAACTTACCCAATTCTTCTACATATCCAATTATAGAATGTGATAATTGATATCCTTGATTTCTGCACCCATATACCGAAAAATTGTATCTTACACCTGGTCGAAACTGATCTAAAAGGATGAACACAATCAGTAAACTTTCCTAAGTACATATGGCTATGAATATCTATTTTAGAAATATCAAACTGAAAATAACTCACTTTGAAATTTCCAAAGCTAATTTTACAAAGGTTACAGAAAATACATTTGCATTTCCAAAACTAGTAAACAGAGTGAAAGTGACTTGACAAAAATTAAATTCACATCTGTTGCAATGAAAAATTTAGTATTATAACATGACATCATCTTGAAGGGGAAAAAAATGGTAATCAAGGTTTTCATTTTGTTCCTTCAAGTTAAGCAATGACACTTCTTCCTAGATTTGGTCCTGGGTCAGTTTTTGAAACAGTCCCAGGTCTGTATCACACCTCTGAAAAGCTCTTCCCTAACTAGGGTTATTTGTGGGTTGGAAAGAACCCATTGCTCTTCCCTTGTTCCAAGAAGCAGATACTAAAATTTCCACTGTACAGGACACCTAGAGGTTAAAGGAAATGGGACTTAAGAGTCTATTCCTCTTTACCGCACCAGCATTTAGTGCTATTAATTCCACAAGACATACAAGAAAAGCATTTTAACTTCGATCCAAGTTAATCACTTTCAACTGTCTCCTCAATACAATGCAAAGCGGAGTGGACGTAACAGGACCCCTGGCCTGGAGCAGCTGGCAGGACAGATGTGAACAGCTAACAATAAGATGCTATGCGGGGCCTCTGCATCAAAGGTCCTCCTTCTCACCCTACAGGTTTCAACTTCATCTTATATCCCAGATATTCCAGCTAAAGAGACATTTCTCACCTCTCCGCATCATTCCACCCTGCCCCAGTCCATTCTGATCATTCTCAAGGCCAAAGTGAGCAAGGAGGGAAGAGGGGTCATAATTTATACAGAGCACACTATGGCTGTGTAAGGTTGGGCTGTACTTCGCTGGTAAGGGACAACGCACTCGTCAAGGAAAAAAAGGCAACATCGAGGCCTTGGCCAATTATGCGCATGAAAGAATCTGGCTGTATTCCAAGCAGAAATGGAAAAAAAAATCTGAAGCTCCATGTAGGAATCCAATGCATGGGGCTCACCCTGACCATCTGACAGTGAACGAGCAGAATGCGATTCCTGGGAGAGAAGGCTCAGCAGCTGCTCGCTCTCCTGAACTTCACTCACAGGTGAGGGAGAACGGGGCTGGGGGGGGGGGCGGGGGTGGTGGTGGTGGCGACGTCAGAAGCTTCACTACCAAGAGGTGCCACAGTTCCCACAGGTGGAGGCACTCTCATTCATGCCAGGGACTCAGAAGGAACAGTGACGGTGCAGAGAGGCTAGAGCTCCCAAGGACAAGGCTGGCTCAGCCTGAGGTAACTACACACCCCTCTTGGCTGGATCATCTTAGGCTTGCAGCTCCTGAGCTGTACCCCCCTGGCCCTCACTGCGCCCCTGACCTGCATCGGGGAAGTGGTAATGGGTGCAAGTCTTTTGTGCTCAGTAACCTGGCTTGTGGGCAAACAAGGGCAAAAAGGTGGCAAATGAGGTCATTATAATTATAAACAATGCTGTGCTGAACATTCTTAGATGTACGTCTGTGCTGCTCTTGGATTTTTTTTCCTTAGAATATATTCCTAGACAAGTAACGACGAGATCAAAGTCTATGAATTGTTTCACACACATACTGCCACAAACTGCTTTCCAAAAAAGTTAAACCAATCCATAATCAGCCCAGTGGTGAGGGGCAACAATCACTGCACTGCAACCAGGAACTCCGTGTGCTGCTCTTAAAAAAAAATTTTTTTTTTTTGGTGGTTAGCTGCTGTAGCGTATACAGAAATAGAAACATAATGATGTACACACAAAACTTGCATATGTTATTCTAAACCAATGTCACCTTGATAAAAAGTAAATTAAAAAAATATCTTTAAAGAAATCTGAGAGACACCTACCAGATTCTATTACAGTTTCAGTGCTGTTTGAAGGGATTTTTTTCCAGTCCATGAGGCAGGGTCCAGACTGAGATGAGTTACACCACTTAATTACATAGTCGCAGGTCATGTTAGGGTCATAATTCCAAGTGAGGAGGATACTATTTCCCATTCCAACAGCCTGCTCTATTTTGAGATCATCTTCAAGAAAGAAGGATTTTTACCAGTGTTAAAAATAATGTTTTAAGGTAAACCTCATGAAAATGAGCCAGTTATACAAATCATTTCATTGTACATATACTGCAAAATGGTGCTAAACTAGATAAACCTTTAGCCAAGTTTAGAAATGCTGCTCTGTGGCAATTACTTGGTCATACAGATCAACTCTGCAGCTGGAAAAAAAATCAAAACACAACAAAAAAGAACCAAGGATCAGGCAGTGACATAGCTGGGCCAGGACATGAAGCTCAAGAGCCATGATGAATGGGGCAGAAGGAATGAGCACTGGAGGGTCACGGCACAGCAGTACAGGGACAGCAGGCTGGAGAAGAGCAGGCATGGGTGGCCAGAATCTCCTCTCTCATCATCCACTATGGATGAGCTCCACGAGTGCCTGCAGCTCCACTCTGGGCACAGACCACGCCAAGCAGGAACACAACCCCACGCAGTGAGTGAACGAATGGTTGTGCCAGCCCCTCGCTTCCCTTCAGGGGAGACTGCTGTCCCATAGGTGGGCAGAAGGGACTCTGGAGACAGGACAGGGATGGAAGCTATGGGATGGGATGGCCAGCGTGGGCAGAGCAGTACGGATGTGTGAGGTGAGAGGCTGACAGAGGGCGCTGGAGGCCATGGTGAGGTTTGTTTTCCCCCACCTGCCAGATCTCAACCTCAGCGATAAGGGAGGCCCAAGGTTGGGAGTAAGTAATTAGTGTAGGTTAGGACAGTGTGGCCAAGAGGGAAATTTTCCAGAGAAACAGGGGAAAGAAGTAATTTCTCTAACTGATGCATATTTAAGGGCTCAGTAAAAACCCATGGAAAGGTTTTTTTTTTTTGAACAAAATTTGCATTCATAAGCAACTACTACTAGATACAAGACAACAATTCAGCTTGGAATACAGAAGACTCTGGATACAACAGCTTCTTGGCTCAATGTGACTAAAAAAATCCATACTGTCAGCCTGTGCTGAGGCAGTAAGGCCTCCAACTGGGGAAATCCTCAAGGAACCATGATTTGTTCTGAGTTGCAGTAACTGTCTGAAAGCTGATGGCCAGACCACTGTTAGTTCTGTACATTACTACCTCCTGAGAGACACACAGAAAAGGTAGGAACATAGCTTCTGAATTAAAAGATAACACAGGTATTGCCTATTATTCTGAGAGCCATGAAATACCTAACCTAAATCGGCAGCTTATCTTGCCACAGGTGTTCATACGTCTTTCCCTTGTCTTGTTTTTGCCTACACAGTGCTGCCTGCAGACCTGTCCTCTCTAGCATGCACTGCTATCTGGGCTCTGGCTGCTGCTGTGTGTCTTGAAACATACTGTGTGTCCCTATTCCTTCCTCCTAATGTGTCCACAACTGAGTGGAACAAAGAAACAGTTATGTAACAAGCAGTCAGACACTGCCCAGTGCCCTCAAACAAGAACTGAAAAGGTACTGAGGACCCAAACTGGACCAATTTTTCTTCCTTCAGGAGTGGGTGATCACAGAAAGGTGACCCCATACTAGGGTGGGACAGCAAGTCAAGGGGATGAGGCAATGACTCAGAAGAGGAGCTAACTGGGCGAGGAGGTAGGAATGGCCTCTGAGAACTTGTGACTCAAAAAGTTGTCAAGGCAGCTGAGGAAGAATGGACAGTCACTGTTCAGTTCAGTCGCTCAGTCATGTCCGACTCTCTTCGACCCCATGGACTGCAGCACATCAGGCTTCCAGGTCCATCACCAACTCCGAGTTTACTCAAATTCCTGTCCATTGAGTCAGTGTGTGATGCCATCCAACCGTCCCATCTTCTGTCGTCCGCTTCTCCTCCCACCTTCAATCGTTCCCAGCATCAGGGCCTTTTCAAATGAGTCAGTTCTTCACATCAGGTGGCCAAAGTATTGGAGTTTCAGCTTCAGTATCAGTCCTTCTAATGAATATTCAGGACTGATTTCCTTTAGGATGGACTGGTTCGATCTCCTTGCTGTCCAAGGGACTCTCAAGAGTCTTCAACACCACAGTTCAAAAGCATCAATTCTTCAGTGCTCAGCTTTCTTTATAGTCCAACTCTCACATCCATAAGTGATTACTGGAAAAACCATAGCCTTGACTAGATGGACCTTTGTTGGCAAAGTAATGTCTTTGTTTTTTAACATGCTATCTAGGTTGGTCATAGTTTTTCTTCCAAGGAGCAAGCATCTTTTAATTTCATGGCTGCAGTCACCATCTGCAGTGATTGTGGAGCCCCCAAAAATAACATCTGCCACTGTTTCTCCATCTGCCATGATGTGATGGAACCAGAAGCCATTATCTTAGTTTTCTGAATGTTGAGTTTTAAGCCAGCTTTTAAACTCTCCTCTTTCACTTTCATCAAGAGGCTCTTTAGTTCTTTTTTGCTTTCTGTCATAAGGGTGGTGTTATCTGCATATCTGAAGTTATTGATATTTCTCCTGGCAATCTTGATTCCAGCTTGTGCTTCATCCAGCCCAGCATTTCTCATGATGTACTCTGCATATAAGTTAAATAAGCAGGGTGACAATATATAGCCTTGATGTATTCCTTTTCCAATCTGGAACCAGTCTGTTATTCCATGTCCAGTTCTAACTGTTGCTTCTTGACCTGCATACAGATTTCTCAGGAGGCAGGTCAGGTGGTCTGATATTCCTATCTCTTGAAGAATTCTCCAGTTTGTTGTGATCCACACAGTCAAAGGCTTTGGCCTAGTCAATAAAGCAGAAGTAGATATTTTTCTGGAACTCTCTTGCTTTTTCGATGATCCAGGGCATGTTGGTAATCTGATCTCTGGTTCCTCTGCCTTTTCTAAATCCAGCTTGAACATTTGGAAATTCACGGTTCACATACTGTTGAAGCCTGGCTTGGAGAAGTTTGAGCATTACTTTGCTAGTGTGTGAGATGACTGCAATTGTGCGGTAGTTTGAGCATTCTTTGGCATTGCCTTTCTCTGGGATTGGAATGAAAACTGACAGTCACTGTAACTCATCAAATTTAAAGGGGAAGCTGAGGAATTTTAAAATTACATCAAAATTCTTTTCTAAAGCTTATACTGAAGATGAAATTTAGACTTTAAGAAGAATTTCTTATCAGTAAAGGATTCCTATTAATAAAGAATTGTCTTATCAATGAAGCAGTCATTTAAAACGAGTATTTCTTCCCTACTGTTTAAAAATAGCCTAGTTGATGTGTCAACTGTCATGGTCTTGGGAAGATGTGTAAAAGCAGTTCTGAATAAACTGTTAAAATATTTCTTCCTAAGAGTAGTATCTACCGCCATAACTCTACAACATTATGTGTTAAAGTAATTGGGTTTTGTAATTATTTTATCCATCAGTATAGATGCTTCCAGTCAATACTGAAGGCTACTGCCTTTCTATGAATATTTGACAGTAATCTGCCTGTTCCTCCTTACTCATTAGCAGCAGCAGAGGATACGATAAGAAAGCTGACATTATGAGAGCAAGCAACACTGTCGAAATGTTTCACCTTGGTTTCCTGTCCTTATATACTACTTTTACCTTAAGTACTCACCATTGGGAATTTCCATACTAGCTATTTTAGAAGGTGGTGATAAGCCAGCAGAATTTTTTGCCACCACACTGATGATGTAGTCATTTTTATCAAGTTGTAATTCTGCCTTGTGTTGAGTATCAGGAATCTCAGAAAGGGATTTTGTTTCCTCATCTGACGAATATGATACATTATAAGAAAGTATTTTTCCATTAGCTTCATTAATGGGTAAAGGCTATTAAAAAAAGAAAAATAAATTCTGTTATAAAAATTGGCAAAGGTGATGTGACAAGGCAAGGCCACTGAGTCTAAACTGGATACTTCACTAATCCTAACAAAGTAATGTTAGGAAACATGAGTCATTAACAGTGCACAGCACAGACTTTAAATCCACTGAGATCTGGATAAATCAGGGAAGCGGTGCTGAACAAAAACTACCCTTGCTGTAAGCAGTAGAGTACATAAAAATATAAAAATTAAGTAACAAAACAATATTTAGCTTCATATTTTTCAGCAGACCCAAAAGAAGAGATGAGAAGCAGTGCTCTACTTAAAATACTAAAAAGTATGGCATCATGTTTTTAAAATAGTTATTGTTTTTTCATTTTAAAGTAGTACTTGCTCATTACAGAAAATGTGGAAAATATTAAAAAGTTGGAAGAAAAATCTCCCATATTCCCATTTCTTAAATATTCTTACATTCTGGTATTTCCTTAAAGCTGTTTTTCTAGATGGAGACTTTTATTAAAATTGTTTCAATCATACTATACAATCGTCTACTTTTTTTTCACTTTTCTACAATACACTCTTTTTTTGGATAATACAGTTGTATATATTTCTAACAGCTTTATATTTCATATAGCATTTTTATTAGTTAACCTGAATATTTCTTAAAAAAGTAGAATTTAAGTTGTTGCCATTTTTTTTCACAATAAAATGAACCTTTTGGTGCCACAGTTTTTTCCCCAGTTAGGATTAATTCCTTAATGTGGGATCCCATATCTGGACTTACAGGAAAGGAAATAAACATTCAAATGTCTTTATATATCTAAACTGCTTTTCAAAACAATCTCTCCAATTTACAAAGCACTGCATAGGACCCTCTGATCCAGCCACTATTACTCTGCTGAAGACACAGAGGTCCCCGACAGCTCTCTGATGGCCTGGTCCAGTGAACATGCTACCATCCCAAGAATTGTGGATTTCATTTGATACTGCCCATTCCTTCACATATCACCCCCATTCCCTTGGTTTCTGCACACTATTTTCCTCTGGTCTTCTTGCCCTTCTAACCTTCCCAATCTCCTCTGCTGGATCCTCCTCCTCTGCTGGTTCTTCAGATGCTGCCACCACCCACCATGCCACACCTGGCCTCTTTCTATGCTGTGTGCTCTGAGTGATCAATTTACCTGCTACTCAAAGCTATCTCTTTAGCTCAGACCTCTCCGGAGCTCCAGAGCCTTACACCAAACTACTGCCTACTGAACAATACTCAATCATCCTAGTGGTCATGATGTGTATAATCAACATGTCCAAAACAACTTAACTTTCCACCCAAATATGGCAGAACCATAAACTAGTCACTGAAGTTAGAATCTGAACTGCTTCAGTATTTTTAATCCTTGGTTAAACATTCATCTGGTCTGAAAAATATCCTAAACTCTCTACATTGAAGTCATCTGTACGATCATTCCTATATTACTGCACAATCTGACAGACAACTGAGAGTAGCTAAGGGATTTTTCCAGTTAAGAATAAGAGGGGATGCAGAGTCACATACAGACAACCTCCAGGTGATGGAATGTGTACACAACATGCTCGCAGACTCAAAAATTCAGTTTAATCAAAGCCATACTGATGTCAAGTTTTTGTAAAAGTTTACTTTAAATAACAAAATGCACTATTTAAAAGAATCTGGTTGTTATAACTGTTCCTGTGAAATCTGATGTAGAAAACAACTGTTTGTGGTTTTGATTTTCATAAATCAACAGTGAAAACATTTGCTCCAATAAGGTTTATGCTCTAGTAAAACATAATGCAATTCATATTTTAGCTAAAATTTTAGAAAACCTTTATAAAACTTTATAATTCCTATACTGTAACACAATTTATTTAAGGAACAACAAATTATGCTGACTGATAAGATATAAAAAGTTGGTTTCCTATTCACTGTAGAGAAAATATAACATTAACACTTAGAATTCTAACTTGTAGTTTCTGGCTGCATTTCTCACTAAAGTGAGGTAGATGGAATTCATGAAATCCTCGGTCCTTTATAAGTCTCATAAAATCAAACTGAAGAATGCCTAGACCTGAGACAGAGGTCCTCACTACAAAGACTGTGGGACGTCTGCAGTGATGAGGAATCTGGGAGATTTAGAAGCCAGGCTACATTCTCAGCAATACTGTCAACTAAGCCAGTCTGGGAAGTCCTGGCTCCCTAATAACCCAAGAACCATATGTAATTTAAGTAGTTTAGCATACTAAAGTTACTTAAATATTCAAGGAAAAATAAGACATTTACCTTCCAATATATTATTAGATTTTTTCCATCAGAACTCCACTCCCTCCAAATATCTGGTCCCTTTGAAGGAACTAGAAAAGAGATTTAAAAGTTAATATTTGAAGATGCATACTATGTCAGTTGATAAGATCGATAATTGGGATGGCAGGGTTTAAAATTGAAATTCTCAATAAAAATGTGAAGCAGTTACTGCTTCTAAGTCATTTTCCACTTAGAAAATGGAGCGATGGAAAAGCCGAGCTCTGAACATCTGCAAAGCACAAGGTCCCTTACAATGGGTTAGAATCACCCTCACATCCCTCAGATGGACTGGGGCTGCCTCTCCATCTCACACCCTCCAACCTCTCCTTATTCAAGCTGGCTCTGGCTACAGGTCAGCTTCCTGATTGTTCCTAAAACATGCGGAGGACACCCACTCCAGTCTTTCTGCACTTCCTGTGTTCTCTCTTCCTCTGACTAGAACTTCCCTCCTCTGGATTAACTATGTAGCTTCCTTCCCTGCCTCCTTGTATCTCAGATCAAGTGTCACCTTATTAGTGAAGCCTTTCCCAGCTACCTTACTTAAAATTGCACCCCCTCTCCCCAACCACTTGGCCTTCATTCCCTAGCCCTCTCTCTAGTTTTAATTTTTTTCCATGGCACTCATTGCCACCCAAAATACACTATTATATATGTAGTTTAAAAACTCATTTCTAGTACTCTATCCTCTACACCGCATGGGCAGAGAGTGCTGTTTTATTCACTGCTATATTCCTGTAACTAGATGATTCCTGACACACGGTGGATGCTTATTAAGTATTTCTTAAGTGAATTAAATGCCTTTATTCAATGAGGTGTAAATAAAGTGTTTCCTCTTGGCAACAACAGCTCATCAACTAAGGCAAAAGCTCCTGTGGTAACTAGTTTCCAAAAGGACCAATGATGCTGGTCACGCCCCCTGACATTCAGTGTGGTGGTCCCTCCTCCACTGTATCAGGGTTGGCCTGTGCGGCCAGTAGGGTACAGTAGACATGATGTATGTTCCTTCTGAGACTAGGACATAAAGACATTGTGGAAGCTGCCTTGTTTTCTCTTTGATCACTAAATCTGGGTGCTGCTGGCTGCCATGTGAGGACACTCCAGCAGCCCTATGGAGAGGCCCGCACAGTGAGGAATACAGACCTCGTGCTAACAGCCATGTGAGTGAACCATCCTGAAAGCCAATCCTCTAGACCCAGTCAAGCCCGCAGCCCCCACTCACATCCTGATGGTAGCCTCCTAAGAAACTCTAAGTCGGAGCCATTCAGCTAAGCTGCTCCTGTATTTCCGATCCAAAGACGCTGTGAGATAACAAATGCCTTGCAGTTTTAAGCCACTGAGCTCTGGGGTAATTTGTCACAATAACAAATAACTAGTGCATGCTCTCTTGGGACTCAAGCATGATCCAAATAACTCTTGGATGCGTTGTAAAGATCCTCTCATCTCTCTAATCTTCATGTGAAGAGACAAAATCTGGGTTAATACCTATCAGTTTTTGTCTTACTGTTTCTCTGCTTATTGCTTCCCCCATGGTTCAAACAATAAAGAATCTGCCTGCCATGCCAGGGACCTGGGTTCAACCCCTGGGTCAGGAAGATCCCCTGGAGAAGGGAATGACAACCCACTCCAGTATTCTTTCCTGGGAATATGGACAGAGGAGCCTGGTCAGCTATAGTTCATGGGGTCGCAAAGACTTGGACACAACTGAGTGACTAACACACATTACATTTTTTGGAAGAAGTTTGATATTCCCTATATTATATAGTGCAAATAAATCTTTTGCTATCTTTTATTGAATAATTTTTGAAAATTACACCTATTTCTAAATTTTCGCTGTTTGTTTGAAAGTTCACATCTGGATTAATCAAGAATAGAATCTCATTCTGTCTTTAGAAATTATCATACTCGGAAAACCAGTTACCTGATTTTATAGATATTTTGATCTGGGTGTACCACAGAAACTATAAAGTTCAAGAACGTGTAGTCCCGACCATCCTTAGGCCTAAGTCACAATATTTTACCAAATTAGCTTTATTAATAATTGCTTTCAATAAAGAAACACTATAAATAGATTGTTATAATTAAAATACCAGGAATAGGAAGAAAAAGTATGAGAAAAACCACCCCATAATCTTACTAAATTTCAAGTTTTGTTTCCTATGTATCATCCTAATATAGTTATAATCATATTGTGGATAAGGTAGCTTAGCTGTTTCACATAACATAAGCCAAGCATTTTTTCGTATTATCACGAAACTAAAACCCATCATTTAAAATCTTTGTATGGTATTTTACTAGTAGGTATTAAATAATTACACAATTTATCTAAACATTCTCCTACTTTTAGTCACTCTGGTGATATTTTTGTTAAAAAAAAAAAAAAAGGTATAAAATTTCAGGATCCATAGTAACAATTATCCATAAATCATTCAGTTAACTTACTGGCTTCTGTGGTTAAACACTGTTTTTCATTGCTCCATTTGCTCCATTTCCAGAAAGGGTCAGTAGAACAACGAATCCGAAAAGTATATATGGTATATGGATTTAACTTGTCCACAGTAGTAAGATAATTTGAACTTTCTACCCCCCTCATTGTGACATTCCGCTATTAGAAAACAAACATATATATTACATATGTAATATCATGTGTATATGAATAAATATACATATACATTTATTTTTCAGAAGAAAGCCTCCCAACTTTGCAACATAAATTGATTGAATGTCCTAAGACTTTACCTCTATAAAACCAAAAACAGTTCATCTACTATATTTTAATTCTTATATAAAATTCAAAATCAGTGAAATTATGTTCTGCCATAGCGAAAAAATTAAAGTATATTTTTAATCTAAATGTTGAATCTAAGTAATAATGGTCAATTAAATTATGCAGAGATGATGATACTCTGTCTATGGTTAATGGTGATGCAATATTACCTTAATATAATTTAGTAATCTAAGATGACCTTGAGTATTAAATACATTATTCAGATATTTGGAAGCTTATTGGAGGCAAGCATCATTTATGCATTATTTTTTACATGGCACTTAGAACCTCTAGTGCAGTGCTAAACATGTAGAATATCCAACAAATATTTAAACCAAATAAAATTAAGATAAAGCAATGTGAAACAAATTTGAGGATTTGCATGTCTCTGGAAAGTCTCTGAGTTCCCAATTACTTATTGCAAAGGAACTTTCTGTGTTACATTTTGCAGTTTGACCGATTTTTTAGAAATTATCAGTACATTTCCAAATAACAATTTAAGTAGAATGTCATTTATTTTAGATCTACCCCAAATTACAAGATGGTGCAGCATAAAAGTCAACTTAAGTATTTAAAATGTATTAAAAAGTCAT
The DNA here is from genome assembly GCF_014754425.2 of Oryx dammah. Taxonomy (NCBI): domain Eukaryota; kingdom Metazoa; phylum Chordata; class Mammalia; order Artiodactyla; family Bovidae; genus Oryx; species Oryx dammah. Next base: position 35,521,370 of record NW_024070204.1, read on the forward strand.
GTTTTGACTTATAATGACCAATTATAACTTGCTCCTATTGCTGCACTTAGCAGTTTTAAATATCACATCATCTCTCTGCTGCTGATTAGTCCATTAACTAACACAAAGGCTACAGCAAAAACTACTCATTCATTCACAAATTTATTGAGCGCCCGTTACATGCCAAGGACTATACTAGATCTAGACACATTCTGAGCAGCAGAAGTCATGCTTATATTCTAATACACCTAGTACTGCAACTGTTTTTAAGTACTAAATGCAATACTGTTACGATATGTGTATGTGTACACACACACACACACACACACACATAATGGCTCTTAGGAAACCTCTATAGTAAGTAATCTGAGAGCTTATACATGTGAATTTACTTAATTCTTTCTGAAAACTACGTATTTTATCCAAAATAATGTCAAAAGAAGTTTAGAGGAGAATCTTACTCACCAATTCATGCTCTGAGTTAGTTTTATTAATTTCAATTTGACATAACAGTTTAATTTTTGTAAAGTTGCCCGGTAAATGCCAGGAAAGTGTCACAGCTGTTGAATTAATATCCTTCACTTTGAGTGAAGTAGGAATACGGGGATGAACTGTAAATATAATTTTCAAAAATTACTTTAAAAGTTCTTTTCTAATATGACAAATGAGAGCCAAAGAAAACAAAAAACAGGAGATGTGTTATTAGTGATGATCAACAATGTTCCACCCAGTGTTTGTGGAAGACAAACCTCACATTTATGGCCTGACACCAGGCCAGCATTGCTTAAGAACCATTCATGCTCAAGGTTGCTCAATTAGCCCCAGAAATACTAAAAGGTAGTCTCTACCTTTAAGGAACCCCTCCTTTACTTGAGGAATGACAAACAGAAAGAAAGTCAACAAGAGTATATACAGTAAGTCCTAATGTGTGGTATAGATATTAACAGACACTGGAATTTGGCTCTAAGTGTAGATGTACAGTGAAGATGGGACTTAGATGAGCCTTAGAGAATAAACCAGAGGAAATTGGCAAAACTATTGCAGAAAAGCATTTCAGGCTGGAGTCCTGGCAAGAACAAAGGCACAGTGAAGCAAACTAGACACTATATTGGATATACTGCATACACCAATTTGAGTGATAGGAAAGAATCATGGGAAAGACAGGGTTGAAATGGCAGAGGGCAGATAAATACATACAAAACTGCCACTCAGATATAAAATGTAGCCTTTCTGATCTTAGGGAAAAAAATCAAGAAATAACGAAGTAAGGCAACAGGACCATCTACTAATCACTTGTATGCTGTCTTCTAATGCAAATGGTTTAAGCCCTTAGCCCCTGACTGTCTCTAGGAGAAGGCTTCTGTGCTACTGCTCCATATATTGCAGAGCTGGTCTCAGTTGATACATGTGGAAAGACCACAGGAATGAATGCCAAAAAGAATGAACTCTTTTATTTCTATTTTGATCTCTATATTAATAGGGTTGGTAAAAATCCAGAAATCATCAGTAGTAAAATGGAACAAACTATTTATTGATACATAAAACTACGTGGATGGATATCAAAGACATCATCCTTAGTAAAAATGCCAACGTCCTGTGGCGCAGTGGTAAAGAATATGCCTGCCAACACAGGAGACGCGAAAGACACAGTTCGATCCCTGAGTGAGGAAGATCCCCTGGAGGAGGAAACGGCAACCCACTCCAGTATTCCTGCTTGGAGAATCCCATGGACAGAGGAGCCTGGCAGGCTAGACAGAGTTCATGGGGTTGCAAAGAGGCAGAAACAAGCACAAAGGAACACACAAATGCCAAAGGTCACACAGTGTATGACTCCATTTACACACATTCCCCATATGACAAAACAACAGACATGAAGAACTGATTAGCTGTTTTCCAGGGACAGAGATTCATGTGTGTCTGTTTGTGTTGGCGGCGTTGCTAAAGTGACAGCAAGAGGCAGTTCCTTTGGGGTGACAGAACAGTTCTGTATCTTAACTGTACTGGTGGGTTACATGAATCTATACATGGATCTGACTACATAAAGCCACACACATACCGCACACAATCAAATGCATAAAAACTGGTGAAAACGGAGCACGGTCAGTAGTCAGGCTCAGTATTGAACCAGGAGGGTCAGTTGCCTAACTGAAGTACAGTTCCATAAGATACTACTGAGAACGTTGGAAGGAGGACTCTATTATTTTTGCAACCACCCTTGAGTCCACAATTATTTCAAAATAAAAAGTTTTTTAAATATTGGGCAAAAATATTTTCAGAAATCAAAATTATTAGATAAAACCACTTACAATTTCTATGAAACTAATTCAAATTTTTATTTGAATTCAATAAAATAGTAAAACTTGAAATTTAAATTTTAAAGATTTTTAAATGAAATTTTAAAAATGACTACTAAGTAACTATAAAGGAAATAATCAGTAAAAAAAAAAAAAAAAACCCCTAGAAGCACTTTTCATTAACCTCAAGACATTTTACACTTCTAAAGTTATTTTTAAGACACTGGTTTATGCAGCAACTTACCTTTTTCAGTTATGTTAACTAAAAGTGTTGATTCTGTCTGACCCAGAAGATTTTGAGCATTCAATGTAAAATTGTATATTTCTTGATTTGAAAGTATTTGAAAGAATAACTGGTAGTTTTCATTTGCAGACACTTCATCTCTGTTAAATCTAACATATTTTCCTGAAAAACTGAAAAAAAGAATATTAAGGAATATTAATTTCAAAACGGCAAGAGATATATTACAGAAAAAAATGGATGAGTAAATTTCAAGTAGTTTTTCCAAAAAGGCTTATATTTCCAAGTGTAGATATATTACCTACTCAGGGAAGAAAATATATACAATGCAAAAAACAGAAGAAAATAATCAGCCATATTCCCACTACCCAGAGAGTCTCTGTTCATATTTGAGGGTTCTTCTTTCTAGGCTTTTTAAAAAAAGACGACAAGATATTGAGTCTGTGATGTGCTTAAGTTAGAGTGTTTATAATATACCCGATTTTCTAAGCATATTTTATTTCACATCTTTTGTATAAATGAAACAGAACATCTCCTTATGTCATTTAACATCCTTCCAGTGTGCTCCTTACTGTCTGACAACCTCTCCCAAAGACCTTCACCTTTCAAATAAAGTGTAGCTTGTACTGCGTGGGCCCTCTAAGGACGTCGGTCTTCCTGGATTCCAAGTGCAAATGATCTCTTTTAAATCATATGTCTCACAGTTCAGTTTTTGAGGAATGTCTGGTGGATCTAATTTAAAAATGAGAAGAAAAAAAAAAGCAGTTACTTTCGTTACATATACCTTCCCTAAAAAATGTTGCATTTTATAAATGTTAATTACATTTTGGACAATTTTCTTAAAAAATAAAATAATTTGCTTATTACATTTTGAATGATGCAGCAATTACCATTCTTTGTATAGCATGTTGTGTCAGAGTTCATATTACATTAGGAATGATGGATTAAAATATACCTAAGAGTGACTATTAGCTCATTCGGAAACTTCCTCCTAGCAACCTTAAGAGATCAACTATCATGTTTTTCCCTTAATCCCATTTCAGAGTCCATCAAATCTCTCAAAGGAACCTGTGTGCAACTAGTTCAATCAGAAAAATCTACAGGTTAAAAGTATTATCATCTATCATCTTTATATTGTGACTTGAAGTTACCAAATCATATTATAAGTTAATATAAGTCATGTTACAAGTTTCAGAGTTCTTAAATAAGGACTGTTCTTACAAGGACTTACAAGGACGGTTATTTACAAAGTAATTCTTGGTAAAATTCTGCATCTCCCTATATTCAAAGTGACTACTGCTCTTTTGTTTTTTAATGAAACGATTCTGTTTTTGTAGGGGCAAGACAAGAAAAAGAAAAACAGTTGTCTTTGTTTTGACAGACCTTAGCGTGATAAATTAAAATTCTACAGTGTGACAATGATTACAGAAAGTGATATTTCTATCTTACCTAACCAAGCATACACAGAAACTGATACTTTCTACTGTCATTTTTTTTTAAGAATTAAAAAATATTTATTTATTTTTAGCTGCACTGGGTCTTTGTTGCTGTGTGGGCTTCCTCCACCTGGGGCTGTCTTCATTTGCAGTGCACAGGCTTCTCATGGCTCTAGGCCCATGGTCTACAGTAGGCACGGCACGTGGGCTCAGGGGCTGTGGCGCAGGGGGCCTAGCTGCTCCTTGGCACGTGGAATCTTCCCAGACCAGGGATCAAATCTGCGTCCCCTGAACTGGCAGACTGATTCTTAGCCTCTTATCTTAGCCACCAGAGAGGTCTCTTACTGTCATATGTATCTAAACCATCTTCCAAGGAGGTTACGGTTTTGTAAACAATAATCTACTTGTTGAAAAACTCTAAAAGATACATTTTTAAAAACCTGTATTTTAAAAATAGTCCTCAGTTTATCAAACAAGATTTAGAAAATTTCACATACTTTCCCCAGAGATAAGCATTGTGTCCTTCAAAGTACTTGGGATAACATTAAGAGAAGTAATGAGTATTTATATGAAAGTTTAACAACTGGTAAATAAAACTAACACTGATTTATTTATTTTGAAAACCATTTTAAACTTAAGGCCAAACTTTTAGTCATTTTATTTAGCTCAAATACCCAAAATTTTGAGGATATTTAAAATGCTGATTATTTTAGGAATTGGCAGATTTTTTTATGTTGAAATACTTAAAATCCAAAATAACAGGAGCAAACTAGACAGAAGTGGAAGGAAAAATTGAAGGAGAAAAAAATATGAAAGGGCAGTATTTAAAATGTAATGCTTTTCAAAAAAACCAACTGAAGCTAGGTAAAAGCTTGGTATAAATCAACTGTCTTTCTATATAGCAGCATATAGAAAATGTAATTTAAAAAATCAATTTTTAATAGCACCAGAAAACATCAAACACCTAGAAATAAATTTACAAAAAGATATGAAAGACCTCATCTCACTAAAATAAATGAGACAAAATCTAAATAAATGAAAGGCTATACCATGTTCATAGATTGGAAGACTCAATATTGTAACAATAAAAATCTTCCTAAATTGACACATTGAATGTAATATCAGTCAAAATCCTGGCAGGTTTGAATATGTGTGTGTAAGGGAAAATTAACAAGCTGATTCTAAAATTATTTTCAGCTTTTTCAGTAGATAATGGGTTAACAGGATACCCATAAGGGACAGAAAAGTGAATCTTGATCCCTAACTCAAACCATAGCCCTTGTTATAGGTTTCTGAAGACTCTCTCTGAAGTGAAGGTTACTGCTGCTCCTGAATTAACAAATATTGATCAATATTTCAACCTCCAAATGTTAAAAATGAAAGCTACATTATGAATTAAGTAGGTTTTCCCTACCACTGTAATAAAAATTAGAAAATTGTCAGAAATAATAGTGAATATTATCATCTTTTAAGTTTTAATTTTTATCTCATTCTTTTACATGAATATTTCACTGCTTGGTATCACTTATCAAGTAGTTTGCCTTCACTGGTTCTTAACTTTAGACTTCATGATCATTTATGAGGAATGTTGCAAATCATTTCCTAAAATTCCATTTAGGAAAGAAAATTTAATTTTTTAAATTTGTAAAATTTAAATGTATCCTCACTCTCACTTGAATTCCAAAATGTTTACTGGGAAGGCAAGAAGTAATTAAGGTTAGAGCCATCAATCTGAGAAGGGCATCTAATGCTGGTTATTCCCTTGGAAATCTATCAGCAACTGAATGTAATTCATCATAAGTTTCTATGGAAGTGTAAGAAATGGCTGAAAGCAGCTGATGTAGAGCACCACTGAGAATCATTAAAAAAAAAAAAAGGTGTAAGAAAAGTCATTCTGTGCCACCAGGGAAGCCCAAGTGATCAGAAGAAATTCACAAGGTCTATTCACTGCATTTTATACCCTTTACTCATGAGACCCTCGGACCACTCAGAACTTTCAAGTTCAGAATGTGAGGTGGAAGAGAAGCTCTGTTGGAGGCAAAACCATCAGTGCTCCTAACATTACAGTTACCGTAAGGGAGGGGAGAGAAAAACCCTACATACAAAATTATCTGTGGATGGATAACACAAGCCATCTAGGCAGGGCAGCCCACCAACAACTTTTGGAAGCATCATGGGACAGAGGTATAAGCATGTTAAAAGATGCCCCTGCATTCCAGAGTCCACGGTACCCAGAGCACCGTGAGGGGGGACTCTTCCTCCCACATGTCCTCCAGCCATCCTCCTCTCGTCAGAGAAGTGCAGGTTATGCTTTTGAAAGATTCTGAGCAAAATCCTTACGATTTCTTTAATTTAGGTACTTTAAATAAAAAAGCACACTTTAATCAGGTGAGAAATTAATTTATATGAAAAAATTCCTAAACAATGGAAGATTATTACATACTAACTGCCCCTGACTCAACAAAGCTGTCAACTAAGAATTTATTTATTTTTAAACAAAGAATTTAAACTAAAAATTAGCAGTTGAATGTCTCAAATCTAATTATAAAATCTACAAATTATTTATATATATATATTCTTATAGGGCTTCCCTTGTAGTTCAGTGAGTAAAGAATCTGCCTACAACGCAGGAGATCCAGGTTTGATCCCTGAGCCAGGAAGATCCACTAGAGAAGGAAATGGCAACCCATTCTAGTATTCTTGCCTGGAGAACCCCATGGACAGAGGAGCCTGGCAGGCTATAGTCCATGGGGTCACAAGAATCGGACATGACTTAGCGATTAAACTACCACCACATATATTCTTATATGGGGCTTCTCTGGTGGCTCAGATGGTAAAGAATCCTCCTGCAATGTGGGAGACCTGGGTTCAATCCATGGGTTGGGAAGATCCCCTGGAGAAGGGAATGGCTACCCACTCCAGGATTCCTGCCTGTAGAATTCTATGGACAGAGAGGCCTAGCAGGCTATAGTCCATGGGGTTGCAAAGGGTTGGACGCAACTGAGCAACTTTCACTTTCACAAATTATACAGATGCAATTATGTAAAAAACAAGCTTAGAACTCACCTGAACTTGCTTGAAAACAAGCAAAAATGCTGGTACCTTCTTATGTTATTTATCAAAGAATTAAAAAAAAAGAAAGAAAATCATCCCCCAGAAAAAAACATTAAGGCTTTCCAAGAAGACCCAAAAAACATTAATAGGAACTCTCAAAAAAAAAAAAAAAAGTAATATACTTACATCCCGCAAAAACAACTGTTCCAAATATGTTATCTTCTACTGAGAAAACCACATTTGTTCCACTACTTGCAGAAGCAGAAATGTTGCGAATCTTGATTGCAACATTTTCCCCATCAAGATGGATAAGGGGACAATGTATACTGCCAATCTGTGCTGATAACACTTTTTCTTGAGTTACACAACATACTGTTAGATCTGAGCCTGCAAGTATCACTTTGTCTTGAGGAAAAACCTTAGTCTGAGAATCAGGAGGCACTAGAAAGAGCAAAAGGAATTATAAATACTTTAGAAGTCTTTTACATAAATTAGCCCAGTGTACATAAACCACAGTTAGGTACTTTGAAATAATGGTGACTCAAAAAGTCCCTCCAGGTTTCAAAGGAGCAAGACACACACAAGAAATAAAATGTGTGTGGTTTTATTTATGATGGGGTGATAGGGGGGAGTGGAAGGGATTGCAGATCAATGTATATGGTTACAGGTTAATATTAATATCTAAGAAGTCCAAAGGTTGATATTAAGCAGGTTTATATCTACCATGTGAAAAATCCACACCAAAAAAAGCTGTATGTTAAGGAATTCCACTTCTTTGAAATTACTGTATGTGTTTAGATCAGATGTCTTACTTTCCATTAACCTACATATATGGTTAAGTATTCCACATCCTAAAAAGCACTTTAAAAAAAAATAGCCCAACTCTCTATATGTTAATGGAAGCCACCCCTTTGTTTTTATTTTCCTAAGTAGCCAATTTAAGAAAAGTATCTCTAGTCTCTTTTCTACCTACTCATTCTTTAATCTCCTGCAATCTGGCTTGTACTCTGATACTTATTAAAATGGTTCCATGGCCCAACTGCTCAATCAAATGGCCACTTCTTAGTAATCTTTCCTTCAACTCCCAGAGCATCTGCTATGTTGCCTAAAGTCTTCCTCTGCAAAATTCCCTTCTCTCTTGGGGTATAGACTACTGACTTTTGCTACTCTTAACACTCTGGCTGCTATTTGCTTTGCTGGCCTCTTTCTTCCATCATTCCTCCTCATACCAGCTTCTAAGGGATCTGTCCTTGGTTTTCATGCCCCTTTCCTTGAGTTATGTTAGCCTTCAAGATTTAAAAAATTTCACATCATGTATATTAATGATTCTCAAATACACAGTTGACCCTTGAACAATACGGGTTTGAACTGCCTGGGTTCACTTTTACATGGATTTTTTTCAATAGTAAATATGACAGGATTTGTGGTTGGTTGAATCTTTGGGTGTGAAACCACAGATATGGGGGTTCCTCGGGCACAGAGGCCAACTATAAATTATATATGGACTTTCCTCTACACAGAGGGTCAGAGCCCCTAACCTCCAGTTGTTCACAGATCAACTAGATAACTCCAGTTCCAACTAATCACCTGGATGCTGAACTTGTATTCCCAACTGACAATAAGAAGTTGCTCCCAGACACTTCACAGCTATCTCAAGCTTAACACTCAACACATTAAAATTAAATTTATCTTTCCTACCCAGTTTGTTCATATTGTTCTGTCTCATTGGACAGAATCACCAGATACCCAGATGCCCAAACCAATAACCTTTTTTGGCTCTATTTCTCCCCTACCAAATACACAATCACTGATTCTGTCTTTTCATACCTCTCCTCCTTTTTATTTCTAAACCCAGCTGTCCTACTTTATACTTGTCTTTTGCTGAACTACAAGATTCTTATTAGTCTGCTTGCTCCTAGTCCCTCCTTCCTCTGGCCATTTCTCCATATAGTCACTAGAGTGAATAATCCATAATGATCATCAGCCTTTTTAAGGACTTCATTTCACTTTCAACAATATTCCAGGCCCTTTCTCACACTGCCAACATTATACCTGCGTATGAGTTTTGGTCAATGTACAGATGATTTGGGGTAAACTTGCAGATTCCTGCAATGTTCTCTGCAATAACTCTGCAGCTCAGAGGGGTCTGCTCTATCGGCAAGAAATTGAGAGCTAATTTTTAAAAATATGGACTTGATATGATAACATAAAAATCTTAAATGTTCTTTAATGCTGATCCAAACTGACTTTTAAACCTAGACATTTATCCAATCCCTCAGAATGTTCTTTTAAAAAAAACAGATTTCTGAAGCCTCAGAGTTTCTGAATCAAAATGTTCTGGGATGGAAGACATGGAAGATCCCTAGGTGACCCTTGTGCATCCAAATGGGTTCTGAGAACTAAAAGCTTAAACTCAGCCCTACCCTTAAGCAAGACTAATCTAATTCACCTGAAACAAAAAGGTTTAAATAGGCACTTACAGGAGATGTTCTTCAGTAGGCTCCAGTCACTCCACTCTTTGTGACCAGAGAACTGAGGATCGTCAATGTAGCATCTAATCCCCACATAGTGAAGGGCACACTCCAGGGGCATGTCTGAAGTCCAGTTCCAATGATGAACTGTATCTTTGCCATTCAGAGTTGTGCTGTAGGTCACCTACAAAGTAAACACAGACACAAAACTCTATTTTCAAGTAGTATGTTCTGCTTTCCTTTAGGGTTAAAAAACAGACTGTATACAATTACCAGCAAAGTAAGTAAAACTGTTTTCTATAACATATTAAGGAGAGTTGGAGTAACAATAACTATGATTCACTTATGTTTACTTCTTCAACTTTAGGGCCTACTTCTTTTTATACTGATGTTCATATTATAAAACGCTCAATACACTTCATGAGAAAACACACCATTGCCTAAAATGGTCTCCGTTTGTCACAGAAAAAAATTTTTAATAGATTTTTATCTCCAAGAGTTAAAATCAGAAAGAGAAGAGCATTTCTACAAAATAAACTATTACTTTAGATTAGATATATTTTTTATAAAAGCACCATACATTTCAAACTTTACTTTTAAATATGCAATTTATAATAATATAGAAATTTTAATTTCAGTTGTGGAAAATGGGAAAGATTTTAATCAAATACATGAAGATATACTAAAAGTGACCTTGGGACTTGTGGTTAAAAATAACAGATTAAATAAATGTATTTCCTTCTCTTTATTTCATGAAATTCCTCTAACAACAGTAAAAGATTAAAAAAAAAAAAAAGGCACAGATGCACATGGGCAAAAAAATTGAAAAAACAACACCAGTAAGATTTTGGACACTGGAAAACAGATGGGCAAAGGTAACTGACTCAGAAGACTTGAGAAGAGCAAATCTTAAGCTGCCAGTGAGAAAGTCAGAAACAACATAATTTCGATCATAAAAAGGTCACAGGGCTCAGGAACTGGTTGTACTAGGTTATCCTGGAAATGCACAGTGCAGGTAAGGTGCTAAACTGGTAGCCTGACTAAAAGTTATTTGAAGATATATTAGGCACTCAAATCCCCTTCCACATTTTGTTCTACCAAAGGACTATTCTTCACCGTGGCTGAAGAATGGAGATTAACCCTTTGTAAAAGTGAAATAGAACTCCTCTGAATTTAATAGCCCTAGGAAGAACTAACAATGGGGAATACCGTACTAAAAACAGGGAGACTGTTAACTATGCATTCTAAAGGCTGGGGCACTCCTCCCTTTCTACCCTACTCAGCACCCGGGATACTGACAGCCAAGTACATATTCACTAGGTTAAGAGTCTAAACAAACTTTCCTAAGGAGTATATGAACAGGTCAAGATAAAAACCTAAAATAATAATAAGATTTTTATAGCTTGACAGTCCATCCTAAACAAGTATAATGAAGCACTAGTCAACAAGTCCCACACAGGCAAAAAGAAGTTCCAGTTAGACTTTATTTATTTATTTTTTTTGACTTGCTTTATTTTTTAAGACTCTCACTTAAATAAGAGCAGCAATCAGAATGACCAGAAAGTGAGAAAAAGTTATAATATGAAAGTCAAAATTCAAAATAAAGAAAAAAGCAGCTTGAAAAAACAGACTGCATAGAAAGAAAAATAAAAAATTGAAATCTGATATCCTCAAAGAAGAGATACTGCATCTATGAAAGAACATGACAGAAAACTTTAAATGACTAAGAATAAAAATGGGATCTCTTGTATATTAAAAAGTATATTAATAAAAACTTCAAAAGCACAAGATAAAGTTTAGGAAAAATTGCTCAGAAAATAAAATACTGATGCTAAGGATGCTAAGAAGTCTTAAAATACTAATGTAAGAATACTAAGAGAATTAGAGAAAAAGTTAGAAAGGTCCAGTCTCTAAAAAACAGAAATTCTAAGGAAAAAAGATAAAACAGAGGAAATCAAAGACATAAAATATGAAAATGTCCCAAGCTGACAGGCATGTGTTTTCAGACTGAAAGAGGCCTAATGAATGTCCACTGCAACAGATGAAGATAAATCCATAATAAGAAACAAATAGTAGAACACCAGGCTTCCCTGGTGGCTGAGAGGATAAAGCGTCTGCCTGCAAAGCAGGAGACCCGGGTTCGATCTCTGGGTTGGGAAGATCCCCTGGAGAAGGAAATGGCAACCCACTCCAGTATTCTTGCCTGGAGAATCCTATGGACAGAGGAGCATGATGGGCTACAGTCCACAGGGTCGCAAAGAGTCGGACATGACTGAGCGACTTCACACACACACAGTAGAACAATGGCTTCAAAATCTTGAGAAAATTTCCCAACCTAGAATTCTATACCCAGCTAAACTAGCAACCATGAGTGAATGTAGAATAAAGACTTTGTCAGAAATGTCGAGTCTCAATGTTTTTACCAAGTAGCACCTTACATTCCTACCAGAAGGGTATGAAAATTTCGACTGTTCTGGATCTTTTCAACATCTGGAATTGACAGTCTTTTAATTTTGTTGACAACTAATTTAAATTTTTTTAATAAAATATATTGGCAAGCTACCTGCAGTTAGCAAGGTATCAACAATAAATAGCAAATGAATTTAAGCTTCTACCAAAATGAGAAAGTAAGATGAAGACAAGGAATTCAGGAAAAAGAGAGTCCACCATAAGAAAAATAAAAAAGGAATCCTCTGGATGAGGATGAACCATAGCTTTCTAACAAATGTGTTGAAACACGTAGAGGTTTGTCCTGAATGGGTTACAGGCATGCTCAGGTACTAATCTCTTCAAACCAAGGGTCGGCTACTACAGGTGGAGGCTTCTGGAGCTTCTAAGAAAACTCTGGTCATAAGAATACTTAGCTATTTATCATGCTCTGTGCTTTTCAAATATTGGCAACATCCATGGGAACTCTTATACGACAAAGGCTGGGAAGTAAGTCAGAAGGCCCTCAGAGAGACTTAATCACAAAGGCAAAAGTGATAAAATATTAATATCCTTGAACATTTCATTAGATTTATACAACCTAGAAAGAATTTGGAATTGAATTAATGAAGCAGACAAGTAAAACTAAAAGCATGAGACAATATGAAAGGATGTACCCCCTCCAAAAAAGGAAAAAGTAAGAACAGTATACAGTACTTGGTTCAGCTTGAATAGTGTTTATATAATCATAACACAAATAACGATTACTGGCCTATCAAAAATTATAACAGAATGATATTGGAAAAACAGGAAGTGGAAAGAGCATGAGCACGCGTGTAAGTGCACATGCATGGGAGAGTGTGTCTGCAGCTGGGAATGGAGATGGGATTAAATTCTTATCTTTCATCGTGGGAAGTTAATAAGCAGTGCTTAAAACTTAAAATGAGAAACGCTGGGCTGGAAGAAGCACAAGCTGGAATCAACATTGCCAGGAGAAATATCAATAACTTCAGATATGCAGATGACACCACCCTTAATGGCAGAAAGTGAAGAGGAACTAAAAAGGCTCTTGATGAAAGTGAAAGAGGAGAGTGAAAAAGTTGGCTTAAAGCTCAACATTCAGAAAACTAAGGTCATGGCATCCGGTCCCATCACTTCATGGGAAATAGATGGGGAAACAGTGGAAACAGTGTCAGACTTTATTTTTGGGGGCTCCAAAATTACTGCAGATGGTGACTGCAGCCATGAAATTAAAAGACACTTACTCCTTGGAAGGAAAGTTATGACCAACCTAGAGAACATATTCAAAAGCAGAGACATTACTTTGCCAACAAAGGTCCATCTAGTCAAGGCTATGGTTTTTCCTGTGGTCATGTATGGATGTGAGAGTTGGACTGTGAAGAAAGCTGAGCACCCGAACAACTGATGCTTTTGAACTGTGATGTTGGAGAAGACTCTTGAGAGTCCCTTGGACTGCAAGGAGATCCAACCAGTCCATCCTAAAGGAGATCAGTCCTGGGTGTTCATTGGAAGGACTGATGCTAAAGCTGAAACTCCAATACTCTGGCCACCTCATGCGAAGAGTTGACTCACTGGAAAAGACTCTGATTCTGGGAGGGATTGGGGGCAGGAGGAGAAGGGGAGGACAGAGGATGAGATGGCTGGATGACAACACTGACTCAATGGACGTGAGTTTGAGTGAACTCCAGGAGTTGGTGATGGACAGGGAGGCCTGGCGTGCTGTGTTTCATGAGGTCACAAAGAGTCGGACATGACTGAGCGACTAAACTGAATTGAAAATTAAAAAAAAAAAAGGAAGAGTAATATAAATGTGCTAACTGGAAAAATGGAGACAATAAATAACCAGCTAAAAGAACTGAAAAGCATTGTTTATAGGTGAGAAAAACAAGAGGAAGAAAGGGGCCTGCATAACTACCAGGTGTCACGCACATTCTGGTCTGTGCAGAGCACAGCTTCCACAGCTGTTTGTGAGGATGTGGACAGAAATCTTCAAGTTGTAAGTGAAACACTATAAAAGAAACTTATAAATGAAACATTTATATTAGTAGTGTTTCATGATCTTTAGTGATCTTTAAACTATTACAAAATAATAGGATTATAATCTGTCATAGAATGACTGATTATAAGCAATTCTGCCTTAAATACTAATCCTAACAATATAATTACAAATAAAAATGTCACATTTTACTATGCAAAGGAATAACGTTTTAAAATTAATTTGTTCTATTGCTATTTTTCTTGCTTCTTGCTATTCTTCTTCAAAGATCATATTCCCCAAAGTAGGGAATTACTATTTTGACATTGCTATCTTGTTATGCATCTTGTGGCAGTGAGGTACACAACCTTAGAATAATATCTCCATTCATTTCTGCCTGATTTCACTTACATATCAAACAGTATCCCTCTTATTCTAGCATCCCTAAGTTAGGGAAAAAACACCTATTCCCCAAAGGAAGTAATGACAATGAAGAGCTGTTAAGTAGCTTTATAAATATCATATCATTTACAGTAGCAAATATCAGCACTACTTTACAAATAAGAAAAAGGTTTTGAGAAGTCATCTTAAGCTGGTAATTAGTAACCCAGAATACAAATGTTAGACCATAATAAAAAGCTACACAATACAATTTTAAATAAGTCATAGTTCTAAGACAACAATGCTAGATGATATCAAAGTTAGCTGCAAATCAGACTGACATTAAAACTAAAGAAAAGAGAGAGCATTTTAGATCGAGGTAATTAGAATGGGCTTCAAAATAAGGATTTGACCTGGGTCATGAAATGTGTATTCAGTTTACACAGGTGAAAAGGAGAGGGAGGGCATCTTAGATGAAGATAACAATACTGATTATGTAATACTGGTTAAGGGAAAGCACAGACTCTGCAATCAACTGTCAGTTGGGGTTTGAGTCCTGGCTCCTTTACTTTGTATCTTCCTGAGACTTTATATCTGAATCTGTAACATGGGGATGATAGTAACAGTGCCTCCCCCAGAGGCCTGATGTGAAGATGCAAATTATTAACATATAGAGAGCTTTCACATCAATGTCAGTAACACCAGAAGCACTGGATACATGATAACCACAATTATGGCTGCTATTGTTTCAAGGGTGTAATATATAGGTTGTCTATAAGGAAAAATAAGATTGTGACTATGAAATACAGAATAATTCCATTTATTATCTGCACTATCTTACCTATAAACTTTGGCAAAAAAAAATTGTAAAATCATGTTCTTCTAATTCTTAACTCTATAACTAGGCATATATCAAGTACATCAAAGAGTAAAAGGATAAAGAGGGAATTCCCACATACTAGCTGTCAACCTGTTTTGCTACTATGTCTCACTATTTCTCAGACAAAGAACAAACTGAAGACAGACCATAAAGTAACTATTCATAAACAGTATAAAAAAAAGCAGTACTACTAATATAAGAATGTTATTTTGGATTGAGATTAAATTCAAGTTTACAGATTTATGCAAAATTTCTCAACAATTACTATGCTGAAATATGTTTCAAAACATTTATGTTTATATTTATAATGTTAGATATTTATAATAATAATTAAATGAAGTTAAATGTATATTTTTATTCCATTTATGCAAAAACATGCATATAAAAAGGCTAGACAGGAATATACAAATATATTGTTTACTATATTCAAGTGACAGAATCATGGATTAAACTTACGTTAATTTCCTAAACTTCCTATAATTGTTACACATTATTTCATTAATTTAGTGATTTTTTTTATAGTCATAGCATACAGTTTTTAATGAATTCCAAAGGGATATCTGATCTACTTCTTTGATAATCAAAAGGTTCACTTTAAATTTAAAAAAAATAATTCAGTTTCTTTAGTGTCTTAGGAAAAAATCTAATTTTGTTTAAACTTACTAATTTTACAATTTCCATATTCTTTTTACGTAGAACTTTAATTTCCCAGATGACATTTGAGTAATGTGGAAAACCAGAACCTTTGTCATCCCACTTTAGGTGTAACGTAGAAGTTGAGAAGTCAGCAGACAAATTCAAGATCTCTGGAGTTTCTGGAATTAAGGCTTAAAAAAGGAGACAAAAGATAAAATTTAGTAAAAGAAGTAATGCTCCTCATATTGTAATTCCATTAATCAACTAATTTTAAACTCTATTCCTTCTTGATCTAAAAATAATTAAGGAGTAAAGCAAATTCTTATACCTAGTACTGAAAAGAGAATAAATATACGTATTTATTTGTACAAGCAGCTCCCAGTGATTCATCAGCCAGATCTGAGGAAATTATTTACCAACCAGCTGTTTCAAATCCATAATACAAACAGCAACTGGATTCCCACAACACTCTGGTGTCACTGGGTCTGGGATCTCCAAACAGGCAAAATCAGAGGGAAGTGAAAGAGCTTCCAGTGTGTGGATTATGTAAAGCTGGCCTTGGCAAAGCCTTCCATCTGCGTCCTTGGCTCCCTCCCCACTCATCTTCAATGTCACAGTCTCCACACTAGGGAAAGTCACCCACTTCTGGATGCAGTGAACTACAGCTGGCATTGGCACGTTGCTGTCACTCAGTTGTGTCTGTTAGCGACCCCAGAGCCCACCAGGCTCCTCTGTCCATGGGATTTCCCAGGCAAGAATACAGGAGTGGGTTCCCTTTCCTTCTCCAGGCTATCTGCCCAATCCAGAGACTGAACCTAAGTCTCCTGCATTGGTAGGCAGATTCTTTACCACTGAGACACCAGGGAAGCCCGCAACTGGCATAGGCAGCAGTAAATAGCAGCAAGATGGTGGTAATGAGATGAGGAGGCCAGTGGGATTCCATGCAGATCTAAGAAGCACTTAGCAGGATGTGGGAAGTCTTTCAGAAAGGTTAGTTTGCAGTGGTGGGCAAAAGGCCTGTAGGGAACTGAGAAAGAGATAATGTGACCCAGCAGGAGACAGCCAGGCTATGGTAAAAAGGATACAGCTCAGAATGCCACATATGGAAAAGAAAGGACAAATCTAATGGACATTTCAAACAAATGAAGAATTCGTATTGATAAGACATGAAAACATCCAAGATTTCCTCAAGTCACTAGCTCAGAAAGCAAGAAGAAAGGCAAAAGGAACCATGGACCATTGTGAAGAGAGGTGGGAGCCAGGCCATGACTAAGCGTCAAGGAAGAACAGACCATCACTGAAGCAGGGAGCAGACAGTAAGAATGGGGACCAGTGAGAGCATGCACACAGACTCAAGAGGAACTCACTGAGTGCAGCTCAAGAAATGAACCTAATACACAGATACAAAACAGCCAAAGCTTGAGAGCTAGTGACCCACAGTCACACTTTCAAGAAACCAGAGAACCCAGCAAGAATCCTGAGAGCAAAAGATGTAGAAGCAGCAGAAGGCAGAGAAAATCTGGAATCGCTAAGATCAAAAGAAATGGGCTGTCACCCAGGCCCAGGAAAACAGAGTTCAGAAGTTCAGAAGGTCTGAGAAAAGACCACTGATGGTGGTGAGGGTACCATCAATTCTTAAGAAACAATGCTGGCAGGGCAACTGGCTCTGAAGCTGCATTACAAAAGGTAATGAGAAAAAACATGCTCAAGGATAGGGCCTCTCACAGGGAGAAAACTGGTAAACTAAAAAAGAAAGAAAAAAAAGCAGCAAGAGTAAGGAGTTCTTAAAATTCTTAAATTCAAAAATTCTTTGCACCTACAAGGGATGAGTATCGTATGGAAAAACTTAGGGGGTCAGTGGAAAACACGCACGATATGAACCTGTTCTATAAAATTCGGGCTTTCTAGTAGGTAGGGCTCTTTTTTGCCTGTGCTCTCCTCAAATGACAGTTAAGGTGATGGTAACTTCAAAATCACTGCAGATGGTGACTGTGGCCATGAAATTAAAAGATGCTTGCTTGTTGGAAGAAAAGCTACAACAAAGCTAGACAGCATATACATTAAAAAACAGAGACATCACTTTGCTGACAAAGTTCTGTATAGTCAAACCTATAGTTTTTCCAGTAGTCATGTACGGATGAGAGCTGGACCATTAGAAAGGCAAGTGCGGAAGAACTGACGCTTTCAGACCGCGGTGCTGGAGAAGACTCTTCAAGAGTCCCTTGGACAACAAGGAGATCAAACCAGTCGATCCTAAAGGAAATCAACCCCGAATATTCATTGGAAGCACCAATGCTGAAGCTGAAGTTCCAACACTTTGGCCACCTGATGTGAAGAGCCGACTCACTGCAAAAGACTCTGATGCTAGAAAGGATTGAGGGCAGGAAGAGAAAGGGGCAACAGAGGATGAGATGGTTGGATGGCATCACCAACTCAATGGACATGAATCTGAGTGAACCTTCAGATAGTAAAGGACAGGGAAGTCTGGCATGCTGCAGTCCATGGGGTCGCAAAGAGTAAGACATGACTTAGCAACTGAACTACAACTGTTATACAGCTACATAAAGACAGTGGAAGATTCTTTATAGGAGAAGTTTAAGTGGGAAACTGCTTTTAAAAAAAGAAGGAGCAAATGAGGAGCAACAAGCTGATTCAGAGCCAGAAGGGCCAAGTTCAAGGTGGCAGGGCAACCACAGACAGCAGAGGCTGCCAAGAACTTGGATCCTTCAAATGTTTCAAGAAGTTACGATAGAGTAACTTAAAATTATGCAACATGAGAGTATTTTATTAAGGCAACATTCATCTATTAAAATGCTTCCCTCTCTGAAAAGTATACATAATTAACATTTTATTGAAACAGCAGTAGTCTATTCTTCAAAACCCAAGTCATAGCTAATATTTCAAGCTAAAAACAGAAGCAGTCATAATTACAAGTGAAAAGATTAAACATACTTCTTTTCACAATTTCATAGTAAACTGCTTTCATGTACCTGGGAAGCTCCCCGAAGCGCCCATTAACTGTCATCTGCCTTTCTCTCCAGCTAAAATGCACTTGAGGACAATGTTAACTTGCTTTCTACAAACTTTTCAGCTAGAAAAAAAATATCATCAGTCTTATTTGTGAAGCTGGTATATCTTTGCCCATAACTTCCATGTCCCTTCCACCTTAGGCCATCAGAAGACGGGAGCTTTCCCAGGTCTTTCTAAAAGGATCCACAGTATTTATTCTGCCTCAGACAGATCCAAATTTTTATTTTAAGAAACTTAAGAGATTAAAAATCTTACAAAGACTTATTTTTTCCCTTGTCCTTGTTAATTAGAAGTGTATTGTTACGTGCTAAGTCACTTCAGTTGTGTCCGACTCTCTGTGATGCTATGAACTGTAAACCGCCAGGCTCCCTGTCCATGGGGATTCTCCAGGCAAGTATATTGGAGGGGGTTGCCATGCCCTCCTCCAGGGGATCTTCCTGACCCAGGGATCAAACACACATCTCTTCTGTCTCCTGCATTGGCTGCTGCTGCTACTGCTAAGTCACTTCACTCGTGTACGACTCTGTGTGACCCCAGAGACGGTAGCGCACCAGGCTCCCCCGTCCCTAGGATTCTCCAGGCAAGAACACTGGAATGGGTTGCTATTTCCTTCTCCAATGCATGAAAGTGAAAAGTGAAAGTGAAGTCGCTCAGTCGTGTACGACTCTTCGCGACCCCATGGACTACAGCCCACCAGGCTCCTCCGCCCATGGGATTTTCTAGGCAAGAGTATTGGAGTGGGCTGCCATTGCCTTCTCCTCTCTTGCGTTGGCAGGCAGGCTCTTTACCACTGGTGCCACCTGGGAAGCCCAGAAGTTTATCAGATATATGTATATACTTTAAATCTCTTCTTTGCTCTGTATGTATACTTTTGAAAGGATCTTAAGATCTCATAGCTTTATTTAGTAGCAAATTGCCAAAGTACCCAAATCTTCCGATGTACAGCTCCATACCATTTCACAGCATCTCTTCCACATGACAGATGTTCAAAGGTTTACTGATGGACCTGCCTCCCTCTCTTATATTCATGTAATTTGCTATTTGTTTTCTTGAGTAGTGGTAGTAATAACTTAGCATTGGGATACTGTTTAGCTAATATTCTAATCATGATGAGAACCATTATTATTAAAAATGCTATCTGGCTCAGTGGTAAAGAACACGCTTGCCAATGTAGGAGATGTGGGTTTGATCCCGGGGTCGGGAAGGTCCCCTGGAGGAGGAAATAGCAACCCATTCCAGTATTCTTGCCTGGGAAATCCCAGGGACAGAGGAGCTGGCAGACTGCAGGGTACAAAGAGTCAGACATGACTGAAGCGACTTAGCATGCACAATAAACTTCTAATTGACAAGGACAAGCACAAAAATAAGTCTTTGCAAGATTTTTAATCTCTTAATAACTTTTTGTAAGATTTGGTCTATTAATCAAATGTTACCTAGAGTCCGTCCTGATTTGCCTTTCTAACGCTGTTATCTTCAAGTAGTTTTCCAGATGGAATGTTCTTACTCCCTACTAAAAAAGCAGACAACACAAATTGGCTCTTTGACGGAGTCCTGGGGAAATTTTTTTAAATCTGGAATAAAATTAAGTTAGATTCCTCATACCTCACTACAAAATAATTCCAGATGGATGAAAGATTTAAGCATGCTAACAAAACCAAAATCCCCCAAATATCATGAGATCCTAATATATAAAAATGAAAACTTGTGGTGTGAAAAACATCACAAAGTTTAAATTTAGGAAAATATTTATGGGAAAAGATTTATAACAAATAGGACATAATCGATAATCATACTACACAGAGAGCACTTGTGAACTGAGAAGGAAATATGAATTTTAAACATGAGAGAAAATTTACAAAGGACACAAGTAGCTCAGAAAAAGAATAAAAATGACAGATAATTTTTAAAAAGTAAACACAGAAATATAAAAACAACAATGCTGTAATTTGGGGGGCCATCAGATTTCAGGGGCCAAATTAAGAGAGAAGGACAATATGCGTAGTCCTGGCTAGGATGCAGACAAGCAGGCATGCTCTCATATGATGTCTGCGAGAATGCAAAAAGATTCAAAATTTTGGAGGAACAAGTGGTAATGGATATTGAGTCATAAAAAGGAAATGTTTCCAACACAGCATTCCCAATTCTATGACTTTAGCTTAAGAAAATCATCACACAAATTCAGCAATGTAGATGTGCATAAAATGTTCATTAAAGCATTGGATATAATATTGAAAAGGTAGAAGTAAAAATCTCAATGATAATAATCACTGACAATCCCAAACTCCCTAACTATCCCTTCCTGCTACCCTTCCCACCTGGTCTGGAACTGGTATGCACAGAGGACTATATTTCAAATGGATAACTAATAAGGACCTACTGTTCATATAATCAAAGCTATGGTTTTTCCAGTAGCCATGTATGAATGTGACAGTTGGATTATAAAGAAGACTGAGTGCCAAAGAACTGATGCTTTCGAACTGTGGTGCTGGAGAAGACTCTTCAGAATCCATTGCACAACAAGGAGATCAAACCAATCAATCCTAAAGGAAATCAGCCCTGAATATTCATTCGAAGGACCGAGGCTGAAGTTGAAACTCCAATACTTTGGCCACCCGATGGGAAGAGCCAACTCACTGGAAAAGACCCTTATGTTAGGAAAGATTGAGGATGCAAGAGGAGAAGGGGGTGGCAGAGGATGAGATGGCTGGATGGCATCACCAACTCAATGGACCTGAGTTTGAGCAAACTCTGGGAGATAGTGAAGGATAAGGAACCCTAGTGTGCTGGAGTCCATGGGGTCATGAAGAGTTGGATAGGACTTAAGTGACTGAACAATAATAGTAACTGTATAGAACAGGGAACTCTGCTCCGTATTATGTAACAACCTAAATGGGAAAAGAATCTAAAAAGAACAGATACATGTATATGTATAAATGGAAAAAAAAAAAAAAGACATCAACCTAGTTCAGCTTTACAAGGCCTCTATTTAAAATGAGAAAATGAGTCTTCCCTAGTGGCTCAGATGGTAAAGAATCTGCCAGCAATGCAAGGGATCTGGGTTCAATCTCTGGGTCAGGAAGATCCCCTGGAGAAGAGAATGTCCACCCATTCCAGTATTTTTGCCTAGAGAATTCCATGAACAGAGGATCCTGGTGGTCTTCAGTCCATGGGGTTGCAGAGTCAGACGCAACTGACTAACACACACACATTTGATTATAATAAGTAGTATAATAAGCTAAATAATAAAATATAACTTGCTAAAAATAAAATACAATTTGCTTAAAAAAAATCAATGACAAAGTAATTATGGTACCTCCATTCAATGGAATACTATGCAACCTATAAAAATGGAGATTTACATAATAACTTGAAACTCTATATAGTCTGGTAAGCCTATTATAAAGTAATATAAACTTTACTGTTTATATATATACACACACACAGAGAGAGAGAAAATACATGTAATTAACACTATTTAACAAAATACAAGTATTAACAATATTTCTCTGCAGGTACTGGCATCATGGCTGATCTATACAAAATAATCTCACATGGATCTCATGTATAACTACAGAAAGAAAATAACAAACATGGCTCTTCTCTCTTTTATCCTGAAGACAGCCTTAAATAGCACTTTCCCCAGACCAGCCAGAAGAGAAAATGAGACAGGTTCTAAATTCCTGGACAGCATGCTTGTTATTATCCTTTCAAAATCTGTGCTATCTCAGACACAGACCACTCCAAACAAGCATTCTGTCTGTAAAACTGGCCAGATCACTTACATTTTCTTTCCCCTGCTTCAGCGTAAGTCATCCTTGTAAGACTCTCTATAATATCATTATAACACCATCCCATAATAGTTGTCAGAAGGCAACACACGTGTTTAGCCAACCATTAGAAGAGTCAAGACAACTAGGGTTTTTAAGATCTCACTACACAGAAAAATTTCCATTTCCATCAGCCTGGGTTTATTCATGCTTCCACCCAGCTCGAAGCATTATATCCTAGGTATTCGGTCAACACATCTGTAAAAGATACCGGTGAAGTACAAGGCACTGGACCAGACACTAGTGGCAGAAGACAGAGTCTCTGCCCTTGGGGAGCCTATTTTCTTATAAGGGAAACACACAGGGAGCACCTACTTCCATAATAAATTATTTATGCAATTGTGAGAAATGCCACAAAAGAGAGATACAGACTGCCAAAACGAATGGGGTCTCCTCTGGGCAGGGATGGTCAAAGACTAGTTCCTTGAGACGGCTGAAGAACTCTGAAAGGCGTGCAGAAATCAACAAAGCAGACGGGGAGGGGGAATGTTTCCAACTGTGGGAAGGACCTTAGCCTCTGCAGCACCTATTTGCTTGAGCAGAGGAAGAGTTTGCTTTCATCGTGATCTTGCCTGTGCTCCACAGTTGGAAGTGCGATCCACTGGGTACATGGGCGTATTAGTATAACAACAGATATCGAAGAATGGTACATTTCTGTCAACTATAAAGCATTACAATACTAACAAAGTCACCATTCTGAGATATTCGCAAATCAATTTTCTTTTCAAATACTTACAAACATTTTTTTCATTTAGTATGAATTTACTTTTGGAACTTCCAAACTCATATAAAGGGTTTACTGTTATTTCATAATCACCAGGTAAAAGAGGTGAGATTTTAGTATTTTTCTCCAATTGATAACAAGAACGGGACCTGAAATATAAGAAATCAAAATTCAACTAGCAGATAAACTTGAGTGCAATTTTCATAAAAACTTGATTGACAAAAGATGCACTGAAAAATACTTCATGTTCTTTTGTATACAAAAATATGACAGGTCATATTGCATTTCAAGACTGAAAAAAGAGAGGAAAGTGGTAAGTCCATCAATGTAGTGGTAGTAAAACTAACCAGATTGAATCAGAA
This sequence comes from Oryx dammah, assembly GCF_014754425.2. Classification (NCBI taxonomy): domain Eukaryota; kingdom Metazoa; phylum Chordata; class Mammalia; order Artiodactyla; family Bovidae; genus Oryx; species Oryx dammah. The sequence goes on from NW_024070204.1 coordinate 35,545,108, forward strand.
AGTAAACAGAGTAAGCAGAGATGATTCTCTCCAGAATCTTAGGATTTCAGCATGCCCTTCAAAGCCCCACCCCAACTTTCTCTGGGCAGGCTTGTCCCCCACCTCACACACCTGCCGCCCACTTGTGGACCACACCATCACAGGGTTCCCATCACTGGGACTTCAACTCAGCCTGTCTGCTCCCTGGTTCAGTCATACAAAATGTTCTCACCAGCTCTGCTTTCAAAGAGCTTCTAGTTCCCCACCCATTACCTCTCAGACAAAAGTGAGTTTTTCCTCTGTGGTTCCATAGGCTTTTGTATCTTTACAGGGAATGTTTACATGCTCTGTTATTCACATACATTTTTAACTTCACATAAAAACTTTAATTCAAGCAAAAGGACTTTGGGTGCCTCCTGCATCCCTGCCCTGTTCCGCACAGGCTTCCTCTCATTACTCACCTAGGACTGAGGACTTGAAAGGGTCGGCTCGCCTCCTCTCAACCTCACCTGTGAGGTTTCTTTATGTGCCAGCAACACAAAACCACCTGAATTCTAAAAATCAGGCTTTTCACACTTTGATACCATGGTACCCAATATCCTCCCCGGCTGGAATGGCTTTTTGTCCTATTTCTTGTGAGCAAATTGAATATTCCTACTCCACAACCATGCTTCTGACAGCCTCTCTGGACCTCATGCTCCTTAGTCAGTGCTCCCTCAGACCGTCACAATTTCCATCAGCACTTAATCCATAGCATCGTTATGATCTGCTTCTTGTGAACTCCTGGGGCCAGGATAACTTCCTCTCTGTAGGGCCTGCGGTGGTTATTAGTGTGATTTACCAGATTTTTCAGATTCTCCCCTTCTGGGTGCAAAGGAAGATGGCCCTTCCCTGCTCCTCTGAAGTGAGGCATGGCCATGTGACACTGTTCATGGAGAAACTGAGTGGAAGTCACATCTCTCACGTCAGGAAGGAAGCTCTGAAAGGCCGCGCTTCCCTTCTGCCCCGTCCCAGTGCATTAAAAGATGAGAGTCCCCTGGCCTCAGTCCCTGAGGGCAGGACGAGGGGCAGAGACGCCAGATGACCCCACGATAGACACAAGACACAAGCAAGAGTAATCCTTTATTTTCACTGCAGAAAACAACGATATAAAACCTGAGGGTTGTCTCTGCAACAAAACCAAGCTCAACGTGGCTGATGAACGAGCACAACACAACTAATGCTCGATAAATCTACATGCACTGGGAAAAAACCTGAGTGTACTTAAATCCACATTTATGTCACTTTACAGTAGGACCACTCATCAGCACACTGGTGCCGGGAGCTCTGTACTGAACTTCTCTGGCATTGCGAAACAGCTCTGAGGCCTGCTGGGGTCAGGGAGGAGCACGCAGAGTGTTCCGGCCTGCAGACACCCTGAGGGCTTCCACTGCAGGCCTCGGGACTTGTAGCTACTGCAAGAGAGGGTAAGGTGGTGTGACAGAACCTGCCACTTGCCTCCTAGCACCCACCTCCCCGCTCCCCTGAGTGACATTACCCCAGGTTTACTCAGGCACATTGCCATCAGCTCTGAGAACACATCACCCAGCCTCTCACGCAAAGAGGTTTGGCCGCTGGATGAAGTTCTGCCAGTGAGACAGAGGCAGACATCTCTTCAGGGAGGCTCTGAAGAAAATCATCCTTCCTCTCCTTCCTGCTTCCTGGAATGCAGACATGACAGCCACGCCGGAGCAGCATCTTGAACCAGGAGACCACACACTCAAGACGGCAGAGCACCACGGGAAACAGGAGTCTGGGTCTCTCGTGGCCACGTGCACGCACCCACGTCAGCCTTGAACTGCTCACTCCGGACCTTTTACGTGAGAGTAAATGACTGTCTACTAAACTGCCACTACTGACATGTTCTATTGGAATCTGAACTTGAACTTCACTGATACAGGCAGGCATTGGTCTAGGACAGACCAGTAAAGCTTTCCCACAGCTTATCAGAACCCACAGCCCATGAGAAGTGTGTCCCATACTCAAAATTCCCATGACAAAAGAATCAAAGTCATGGCCAAGGGAAGGGTTTGTTTCCACCCTGATTGAAGTTAAGAGTCACCTTTTTAGGAAACAGAGAGCTAGGATTTAAAATTTCTTTTAGAAATTTCCAGAATAAAATCTTTATATTCTAAAATTAAACACAAGGAACCTTTAGGTTATAACTCTAAATTAACCAAAGTATTTCCATTACCGGTTCTCAATGCAAACTTCGTAAGAAGCACCACGATCTGCTCCAGAAGGTGCTCTCCAAGAACAGTCCCACACTTGTAAATTGTTAGTTACACACTTCAAGTCATGAGGAGTACCTGGAGAAGGAGAAACAACACACACACACACACACACACAATGCATATGAATTTAACTGCACTGTAAAGGTCAGCAAGTCAAAACCATCCCCAGATATAAGTACAAGCTATGTGTCTGCAGAGGGCCCAAGTTCTTTATGCAGAGATGAACCTGCAGTCACAGGAGGTGACTGGTTTTCTATTTCTTTTTTGTAGCTTTGGTTTAAAGAAGCTAGCAAGTAAACTGATGAAAGTGGGCCAACCACTAGACCACTTAGGGGTTAGGCCTCTCTCAAAAATTCCACTTCCAGGCAACTAATATAAATAGAGGGAGTGACTGTACTGATTGAATGAAGAGACCAAGAAAGGGCCTGGGAGAATTTTAATCTACAATGACCCCATTTGCAAAAAAACAAAAAAAAATTTTTTTTTAAGTAACTCTAAGACTCTAAGTAAAAATAAAAACTATGTATCTCTTCTACCACAAACATAGCTTCTCAGCACTCCTAACTACTACTGCTTCACAGCTTGTTACTGGACTGCCACCTATACAGAAATCCCATAGCCAATCTTTAGGCTTTTATGAAGCATATCATATACATGGTAATAAACTCACGTGAGTCTCTGGAAAATAGATATTTTGTGTAGGCCTAAACAACTAAAAGGTGACAAGCAATTCAGAAGATTCTAGTCCTAATAGTACTGACTGACACAACATTGGCTCATGGAGTACATAAACACTATACAGTGAAAAACTCATTCTAAAAAGACAATGGAAAAGAAAGAAAGGAGAGGACAGAAGGAGGGAAATAGGGAGGAAAAATGGAAGAAGGGAGAAAAGAGAAGGAGGGAAAGCAATCAGAGTGTGAAAAAAGGTATTCTATCTCAGATTCTCCATATAAATATCTATTAAAAAGGCTTCTTCCTTAATTTTTACACATTATTGGTATGATATTCACGATAGCAATAAATTATAAAGCTATAAGATAGAAAACAAAAACATCAGGAACACATTATAAATCATTAGTAACGTAACAATGTTATTTAATAGTAATTTTTGGGGAAAAAAGGTACGTTTAATTATGAAAATAACATAAAAACTAAGCTCAGAGGCAGAGGATAAAAATGTTCTTTGTACAGTAAGCGAGGTAACACCTACAAACATTCTTAATGCTTTTAAATAGGATAAAAATGAATAATACAAAATTTAAAGTAGATATTTGGATTTCACTTGTATGACATTCTGAAAGGCAAGATTACAGACAGAAAATAGGCCAGTGTCGGCTGGAGGTGGGGAAGGGAGGGGCTCACGGCAGAGGAACAGGGGCATTTTCTGGAATGATGGATCTGCCCTGAGTCTTGATTGCTCAGGTGGTTACATGACTGTATGCATTTGTCAAAACTAATAGAACTTTATCCTAAAAGGGTGAATTTTATTTTATTCTAACAGGAAGTCATACCTTACTTTTTTAAAGGGGAAAGAATACTTAGAACTATCTCTTTATGGGCCTTTTTAAAAGAAACCAAAAGTACGTTTTAAAACATGACAAAGAAATGAAGTTTAACCACAACCTGAAGGGTTCAATATAGACTCAAGATCACTTCCTAATCCAAACAGTAATGACACTGCAATTAGTTCATCTTCTCTGACTCTGATGCACTTACTTTTTTTCTGGCTGTTTACTTGATTTGTTAAATACAGAAGCACAGCTGTTAATAAGAGCCACTGGAAATTTGAAGTCATCCTCATTCTTTTGCTGTCCACCAACCAGGATGGTTGTTTCAAACATAAAGAAATGTCCATCATCTGTGCGCTGCAATCAGTTCTGCATAAGGAGAAAAGAATTTCAAATGGTGTTCAAACTGGTTCAAGACACTCCTTATCCTGTGCACCTCAACACTGAAAATGGATACTGACAAATACCGAAACCTGCTGCACATTAAAGCCACGGAGAGACAACTAGACTCAGCTGGCCTGGCTTTGGGGGACGTGCCAGTTGGACACAGCTGCTGCTCCGGGAGCTGTTATAGGGTCAATTTTCAAATGATAGGCTTCAAGTTCAAGATTACAACAGAGCACATATTTATCAACCCTCAGTACTGCTAGAACAGAGAAAAGCAGTGCCTAAAACCAAGGCCTTGACAATTTTAAGTGATACATGCAATGGCATTTTTAATTAGTATATATTACACTTTTACAGTCACTTATTTACGAGAAGACTGGTTTTCTTTTCCATGTACACTGTGATGTTAAGTTTCTATTTCACGTACTTTTAGACAGTTTAAAGAAAATAGTAGGGTCATAAGTCACATATGGAGGACTGCAGATGTGACAGAAATACTGACAACACACAAATGACTGAAATGTAACGAACACTCCAACAGCTCTAGCCGGGAAGGGGCCACTAGTAAACGAGACTTCAACCCGGATCTGCTGGAAACTGAAAGCACAGGACGAAGAGTGACTGGCCCTGGTGAGCAGCATGGAGGGGCTGCAGCAGAAGGAGGCGCTGTTCAACCCGAGAGCTCCCAGAGGTACCTGTCAGCCCACCCAGCACCAGGGCCCCCTCTAGACACCAGAAACTGAGCCAGACAAAGTCCCTGCCATCAAGGACCTTAGATGCTAGTTCTGGAGATACATAAGTAAACAAGGAAGAAATTTAAGGTCCTGATACAAATTTTAAAAACCAGAGTAAGTCGATGTGCATGGAAGTGTGTAAGTGATGGTCTATTCTCTGGGCTGGGATGTGACTGACCAGAAGCCTGCCATGGTAAGATCAGGGAAAGAGTGGCAAGAGCAAATACAAGGACCCTAAAATGAGGACCGCTCACCAGGTTCAAAAGTCAGGAAGAGGGGCTGAGAGGACGTGGGCCGGTCAGGCCACAGAGAGCCTGAGGTCATCTAAAGGACACGCGCTTTTATGGGGTCGAGATATAAGCCACTGGAGTGTTTTCATCAGGGGAGATCCACGATTCGATCTGCACTTTGGCAAGATTTCTCTTGCTTCTATATGGAGCACAGACTCTAGGGGAGAACGGAGGCTGAGGAACCAACGTCCCAATAAGATAATCAGTGGTGAGGACTAGGGTTCTAAAAGGAGACGGTGAGAGGCCATCAGATTCAGGATCTGTTCCAGAGATGGGGGACCTTAACAAGCCATCATAGGCAGGGCAGGGTGGTGGTTAAAAACAGGTTCTGAATCGCAGCTTCTGTACCTACTGTGTAACTTGAACCACTCTATGCTTCAGTTTCCCCGTCGGTGAAGTAAGGATGATAACTGAATCCTTCTTTTCAGTCTGTTGTGAAGATTGAATTGTAAATATATGCAAGTCACTTGGAAGAGTGCCAAAGACATGTAAGTGCTATAAGCGTATTTTTGTACATTATGTAAGGTGAAGAGAGAAGTCAAAAATGACTCCTATATTTGGTGGGAAAATAACACTGGATGGATAGTGCATACTCAGTCACTCAGTCACGTGTGATTCTTTGTGACCCCATGGACTGCAGCCTGCCAGGCTCCTCCATCCATGGGACTTCCCAGGCAAGGGTACTGGAGTGCGTTGCAATGTTCTACTCCAGGGGATCTTTCCAGCCCAGGGATCGAACCCATGTCTCCTGGACTGGCAGGCAAATTCTCTACCACTGAGCCACCTGGGAAGTTCCTGGATGATGTGCCGTGCTTAGTCACTCAGTCACGTCTGACTCTTCATAACCCCATGACCTGTAGCCTGCCAGGCTCCTCTGTCCATGGGGATTTTCAGGCAAGAATACTGAAGTGGGTTACCATGTCCTACTCCAGGGGATCTCCCCGACCCAGGGATTGAACCCAGGTCTCCCACAATGAAGGTAGATTCTTTACCAACTGAGCTACCTAGGAAGCCCAAGAATACTGGAGTGGGTAGCCTATCCCTTCTCCAGGGAATCTTCCCAACCCAGGAATCGAACCGTGGTCTCCTGTATTACAGGTGGATTCTTTATGAGCTGAGATACCAGGGAAGCCCTCTTGGATGGATAGTGGTACCAATTAAGTTCTCTCTGCCTGCATGAAGATGGAGGCAGTGATTCATGGAGCCTAAGCTCAAAGATTCCAAGATCTGTTGGATAAGTCAATTTTGACATGCTCCTATGCCCCACTCCCAATAGAAGTGTCCTCCCTGCAGAACACCAAAAAAATGTTGAGGACACAGAGCACTAATAAAGACATGGCCGTCAGAGGAAAGCCTTTCACAACTGACCCTGATGTATTCCTCTGAGTAACGATGTTCCCGTCCACTGTTACTGAATGAAACTTGCCAGCAACGAGTCCCCAAAGTGTGCTGAAAATTCCTTGTCAGACCTAATATTACCTCATTTGTATATTGGAATAGACAACTAAGGATCATAAAACATATAAGCAAAGACTAAATCATTAAAGAGGAATTCAGGATAAAAAGTGTCACCAAGAGGAAAATAAAAATTACTGCCACAGGAAACAGGGATAATATGAGAAACAGGAAAACTAGAAACACACAAAACAAACAGAAAACCACCTCTCGTCTTCTCTACGTAGGCACAGTCATAAAAACAAGAAGAGGATGCAATTAAAAAGGAATAATCAGAAACAAAAATAGCTCTTACACATTACATACAATGGCTGATATTAAAAGACTTCTAATGTGGTTTTTCCAGTGGTCATGTATGGATGTGAGAGTTGGACTGGGAAGAAAGCTGAGTGCTGAAGAATTGATGCTTTTGAACCGGGTGTTGGAGAAGACTCTTGAGAGTCGCTTGGACTGCAAGGAGATCCAACCAGTCCATTCTGAAGGAGATCAGCCCTGGGATTTCTTTGGAAGGAATGATGCGAAAGCTGAAACTCCAGTACTTTGGCCACCTCATGCGAAGACTTGACTCATTGGAAAAGACTCTGATGCTGGGAGGGATTGGGGGCAGGAGGAGAAAGGGACGACAGAGGATGAGATGGCCGGATGACATCACTGACTCGATGGACGTGAGTCTGAGTGAACTCCGGGAGATGGTGATGGACAGGGAGGCCTGGCGTGCTGCAATTCATGGGGTCGCAGAGTCGGACACGACTGAGCGACTGAATTGAACTGAATGAAAGATAAAACATTGAGTAATCTTTCAGAATAAACAAAAGACAGAAAAATGTGAGAAGAGATATGAGCAACAGGAAATTGGGGGAAAAAAACACAGTGATTGAACATCTGAGAAACTGGAACCTACTAACAAGAGAATTCAAGAAACACATTTCTTAGTGAAAGCAAATGACGAGATGGCCGCCTGTTAACTGCTGAGCACTGTCACACACGGTCTTAACCAAACAAATACGAGGGACAAGCATACAATTCAAGTGTTCGCCATTCGTTTCTGGATGAATAACTTCCTAATCAATCACAGGGTTGCTGAGTTTACTTATTAGAATGAAAATGTATTCATGGAATGTCTAAAATGCCAACTGCTAAAGTTAGGTGGCGTGCACAGGAAAAGCTGAGTAAAGAGACCAAACATGACCATACCAGGACTGAAACAATCACAGCCCATATTCACAGAGTGTCTGTACGTTATCTTGAAATAAATCGATTCCTCACTACAAGATTACATTTGTTCTAGAAAAGAGAAGAGTGTCCATGAAGTGGCAGGTGGGGGATGGAGGCGCCCGAGGACGGCTCTGGACTCTGGACGGGGGTGCTGTGCACGCAAGACTTTCACCCTGGCTCCATTACTAGTGATGGTGTGACTGAGTGCAAGTCACTCGATCCCTCCTGGCTTCAGCCTCAACCAGGGCGGCAGGGAGGCAAGCTGCGCCCAGGGTCTCTGTGAGAGGTTCCCCCAGGTAGGCAGGGATATTCCGCTCCAGTGGGCAGGCACAGCACACTGTGCCAACAGTCCCATTAGGGACTCCACTGAGCAGGTCTGTGAGGGTCAGGGTCGGGGTGCTCAGGAACAGAAGAATCAATGTCACTGTCACCAAGGCCGGCTTAGCTGAAAATAGCCAAGATGATAAAAAGGACTTTTTTGTTACAACATTTACACAGAAAACCTTCAGTAAGACATTGAGGCCATACAGTATCAATATGCTCATCAAGTATCTGACTTCTCTACCAAAGGGACTGACTGGAGGCTGGAGCAACACACGAACAGAGCTTTCCAGTGAACAGAAAATGAGGACACAGGAAACTTGTCTCTACTCCCTCCCGACAGATACATTGTCAGAACTTACTTTTTTCCACCAATGCCTTATTCCTTAGAGGAAAGCATACCTTTTATTGAATTTCAGGAGCTAATTTTCAAAACTAGGCAAGCTGTCTCTCAACACAAAGAACACAAATGTAAATGCCAGAGGGGTAAGAGGGAAGAAATCACATAGGCAGGTGCCAACTAGAGCCCTATGTCCTTGCATGGGGGAGGGCCACCTGCTTGCAAAGTGGCAGCTACGGGCCTTGTTTTGCCAGATTTTCTTCTTTTTCAAGAGTAGGTAGAATCTGGGATTTTACATGAAAAACTCAAACTTTTAAGCATAAAGCAGCTCATTCATATTTTTCAAACATCCTAAAGGACAAACAGTGGACTCATTAGAAAAGGCCCTGATGCTAGGAAAGATTGAGGGCAGCAGGAGAAGGGGGCGACAGAAGATGAGATGGCTGGATGGCATCACTGACTCAATGCACATAGGTCTGAACAAACTCTGGGAGACAGTGAAGGACAGGGAAGCCTGCAGTGCTGCAGTCCATGGGGTTGCAAAGAGTCGGATACGACTTACTGACTGAACAATAATGAAAGGCCAAATGAGGTATGTCTTTGGGCTGCCCAAGGGCTACCAGTGTGTCTCCTGAGTGATGTAATTACCTTAAAGGATTCCAAAATGTCAATAAATCCTCTGTTTAGGAAAACTGATCATGCAGAATCAATTTATAAAACTGCTGACCTGAAAAATAAAAAGATCTATCCTTTGCTTGTTTGTTGCCATGTCTTTAAATATATCGGCCCTGAGAGTGTATTCTGAGAGCCAGGATGCAGATTGCAGCCCCTCCCACAAAAGCTCCACACAGGTGCTGTCTTCATTCTGCTAGGCTCTGAGAGCTCTGCCTCCAGCATGCGTGAGATCCCAGATCTTTCTGCTGAGGACAGTTAGAGAAAAAAATGGAGAAAAGCAAAGCTAAAGGCAAAAGAGCGCCAGGAACTGCAGTCCTGATAAACTCTGTTTAGTTGTGATAGCTTGTTTTTTGTTTTTTTTTTTTCTTTTCGGGGTGAAGGGGAGACAGGAAGGCAGAGAGGGGGTAGGAACATGACAGAGAGTGACTGAGCGCATTTGGCTGACACAAGTCTATCCTGCCCTGAGACAGAGCTTGAGAAACACCTGCTTAGGTGGGGGGAGGTGAGTAAAAACCCAAAGCATCTTTATCCTGAGCCCCTATCCTTGTCATCACAGTGAGATAACTCCCCTGTCATTAACTCGTCAAAGGCATGAGACACTTGAAGGAGAAAGCCGCTTAACTGTAAGACAGCAAAACAAATGTGCAAGCAGGTGGCTGAGTCTGCAGGAGAGGAGATGTCTGGATGGTCACCCCACGCAAGGAAAACTGGATGGAAAGCAGACAGTGTCCTACTGCTGGGTCCCATCCTCCCAATGTCTAGGGAAGATAAAAATCATTAGAAAAAAAAAAAAAACTCTGATCATCATCCACTTTCCTAATTCCACTTCTCACTCGTACCCCCTACTCACAAGATCTCAGTTCCTCAAGCTCAGCCCTCTGGAGAAGGCTCCCCAGGAACAGAAACTGCAGGTAGGTAGACTCTACTGTATTAGTAAAGTCAAGTGCAGGGATTTAAGTAAAACAAGATGTACCCATGGAAAACCTCAGCCTGGCTGAACTGGGACGGGGGAAGCAGTGAGGAGAGGAAAACACAGACTTCTCAACACTGAGAGCTTAGAGGTCGTCTTCCAAAAGCTGACTGAAAATTATTTCCACACTTCAATTCTATACTCAAACACTAACTGAGAGAATAAAATACATTTTAGAAAGACATACCAGATCTCAGAAGATACTTCTTCCTTGCGACCATTCTTTGGAGGCTATTAGGGGATGCTGTCTATTGCTGTTGTTTAGTCACTAAGTCGTGTCCGACCCTTCGGCACCCTATGGATTGCAGCCCGTCAGGCTCGTCTGTCTATGGGATTCTCCAGGCAAGAATACTGGAGTGGGTTGCCATTCCCTTCTACAGGGGAATCTTCCCCTCCCAGGGATTGAACCAATGTCTCCTGCATTAGCAGGTGGAATTTACCCTCTGATCTCTTTCCAGGTCACACTAAGATGGATTCCGTTCTCCTAGCTGCCTGGACCCCTTCATGACACTATTTGTGCGTTTCCCCTTCTGCCTGGTGTTCCCCCTGTACTCCTCTCTGACACCCTCTGCTCAGTTCACCTGGGAGCCTCCTGGTGAGCAGCAGGATGAGCTCACCATCACCTCTGTGACCCCTCCTGGGATTCCCTGAAGGCCTGTTGCTCCTTCTGCTTCCATGACACCGTGATTCCATCTCTACGACAGGGGCTGCACAAACTCTGGCCTGTGGGCCAGACAGGACCCAACTTGGCTTTTAGAAATAAAGTTTCACTAGACAGAGCCAAGCCCATTTGTGTACACAGTGCCCATCACATCACATCACTGCACTGGGACTGAACGGCTCCCACACAGACCGCGTGGCCAAGCCTAAAATAATGACCACCTGGCCCCTTCTAGAAAATCTGCTGACCCCTTCCCCATTCTGTATTCTTCCCACAGACTACAAGCTCCTTGAGAGAAAACACTGTCTCTCTTCACTGTAGGCCACGGCCCCTTACTCCTGCCTTGGCCGAGTACAGTGCCTGGCACTGAGCAGACACTCAAAATTCCAGCCGGCCGATCGGTGAAGGAACACGAAGGGGTGCGTGAACATGTGTATGTCTGCATACTATGCTCTGGCTGCTGGCTCCATACTAACTCACGTACTACCAACACTGGGAACATAAGCTGGAGCTGTAGTTTCCACACCAGGCACTCAGGTGCCCCAAGAACTCAGGTACGATGTTACAGTTTAAATTTTCGGAGGTAACAAAGTGACATCTGTCCAACACTGTGAGGACCTTCAGTTCAGTGTAGTTTGGTCTGAACACTAGGTCATGCCACAGTCCTCTCAATGGCGTCCTATCTTTGTAGAGCCAGAGGGAAGGCTTGTTGGATGCTGTGATGAAGCTTAAGCACCACCCAAAGATCAATGGAGAGGCGTGGAAACGAGGCTGGCAGTTCCCAATCTATTCCCAAGTTTTGAGAAGTTATGGAATACACAGCAGATTCATACACATGACTTTTAAAGAATAAAGATATTATTTCTTTTAGGTTAATATGCATTATTTTTTCAAGCTGCTACTTAAAGTGTCAGGTCATACACACTTGCTAAGTTGTCAAGACCTAACAAATTATCATAAAAAGAATGGTAAGGTATTTCTTTTGACCTGGGAGCACTATAAAAACATCACTGTAACACTGAGGACACTATGGACCAAGAAAATTTGGAATCTGCATTAGAGGACAGCTGAAGTGCTCAGGCAAGTCCAGTATCTTATTTTAGCTTGCCTTCTGTGTGTGGTAGAGTAATGCTGAAATTCAAGCTTTGCTATGTTGTACAAGAATCTAGCTGCTGTTCTGAATTTCCTAGGAATTTTTTTATACACTCTCATCCTGATGTTTCGTTTCTGCAGATCCTGACATTCCTGTCACTTTTGGTCATCTTCATTCCAGCAAGAACTTCCCTGTTAATTCAACAGCCTGTTCCTTATCAACTTCAGCACGATAAATTTGAGCACGTCGTTCCAGTGCCTAAAATGCTTTGAAGGTTCCCAGTGCTCCAGCATCAGGCAGGGCCTTGTTCTGCCTGGCAGAAGGAACCTCCACCCTTCCATAGGCCTCAGGTCTCCTCCCAAACCGTGACTCTAGGGAACGGCCCCTTCCACCCACCGACATTCTCCACACCCCAACGCTTCCCAAGCTTCAGAGGCCCCTGGAAGCTCCACCCCACTGAAGAGAGACATTCATCCACTCAAATCTCACCTCAGCTCAGCCATAACAGGAGTGACTTCAACAGCCTTCAAGAAATGTCAACGAGCATCTATCAGACAAATAAACTTGTTCTCCCTGGAACACTCTACTACTACAGTAAAGAAACAACCTGAAGAACATTCCTTCCTGTTCAAAAACATGTCAAGAGATCTTCAACATGCAAGAAAGCATGATACAAGCTCACCTTCAGGAAGAACCAGGAGCAGCTCCATTCCCCAGTCCATGCTTGCCCACACTCTTGCTGTATCAAGGGTTCTCTCTTCTTTTTTAAAAAATTTTAATCTCTTCCAACTGTTAGCCAAAAATTTTATTTCCTTATGTAATCAAAATACATTTTCATATGTTTTCTGGTGATGTACAATGCTTTATTTGCAAACTGCTTGTTCTATCTTTTGCCTCTCTTTTTAATTAGGCATTATTCCTTACTGCTCAATTAGAAAGAAATATCACAATATGCACATTAACTCTGTTACAGACATTGCAAATATATATCCCAGTTTGCTTTCTTACTTCCCAGTGAAGTTTCTGTTTGACTTTCAGACTTCTCAATTCTGTTCTTTATAGTTTTTGACTGTAAACTTCTTTCTCATGCAAAGATTCTATAAATCGTCACCTTTGAGAAATCTGTGAAATATCTAATCTTTGTCACTGTCTTCAAGTACAATTAAGACTTAACATTTTAGACTTGAATCCATATGAAATTAACTGTGGTGAACAGTAAGGGCCAGGGACCCAGCTCTCCCCTCTCTCCATCAAGGTTACTACTTGTCCCAGTGCTGGTTATTAAATAACACAATCCTTCCTCCACTGACTTGAGATGCAATTAGGACTCCATTCCTTCTCAGTTTCCCTCGTGGAACTCCTTTAACCCACTGCTCCTTAATCACACATTCTTTCACTGAACAGCATACTCTATTCTTGTGGCTTTAACCATCACTCATAACTAATGTGCTAATGGTAAAGAACCCACCTGCCAGTACAGGAGACGTGAGAGATGTGGGTTCTATTCCTGGGTCAGGAAGATCCCCTGAAGGAGGGCATAACAACCCACTCCAGTGTTCTTGCCTGGGAAATGCCACGGACAGAAGGAGCCTGGCGGGCGGCAGAGGTGGATGCAGCTGAAGCAACCTGGCATGGCATGGCATAACTAATGACTTTTAAATATGCATTTCCAGAATTGTTATCTTCCCAGTTACAGATTAAGCATCGACTGGACAACTTCCATCTACAGAAACCCATGCAAATGAGATCTTTGAGGAATGACAAAATATTTTGATGCTACATACCCACTTAGATATTTCACAGATTCCTCAAAAACTCCACATGTGCAGAATTAAACTCACTTCCCCTTCCAAACCTACCCCCTGCCAAGCCCTATTCCCATGCATGGCACCAGCCTCTCGTGGATCACGCTCAACTTCTCCCCACTCCTCCCACCTATTCACCAGTTTTACCTCCCAAACATGCCTTGACTCTTTGCCCTAGAACCTACCCCTACTTCCACCCCCACTGCTCCAGTAGACCCTCAGGAGAATCTCTGCCACAGGTCACCCACATCACTACCTGACTAATCCTGTGGTCTTGGGCAGGGGCTTCCCACAGCCCATCCCCCACAGTGACTCACCTAGCTCTGAACAGCATGACCATCTAAGTTTCATCATTCATCCAAACTTTAGGCTGAATTCCTGGAGGCTGTCACATCTACCACCCTTCTACTCCTGTCCCTGGGGCGCCTCTGCCTCCTGGCTCTTTCTAAGACCCGCAAGCCTAGACACTGAGGTCTCTCATGTTCCTGCTGCACGATGGTGCATGTCCACTTTGGTCATTTACCACATCGTACAGGTATCCCAGAGATTACTCTTGCCTCCCTTCCTACCCCTATTAAAAGTTGCCTAAGAGCAGAGATTCATCTTAACAACACTCCTGCATCTAAGAGAGCTTTATATGCAATACACGTTTATTTAGTGAACTGAATAAATCCACCCAAATGGCATCTTGGGTAAAGACTTACAATATTTTGATGATACCCAATCATTTCTTTACATTCTGAAGAGAAAGCTGAATGCTATGCTTTTGAATGCATCTATCTGCTATAGATAAATTTATGAATTAAAAAAAAATAATATTGGCTCACACTGCTGGAGGAGTTTTTAAAAAACAGATGAAATAAAACTATCCTTAAAGCTCTTTCTAAACTCTAAAATGAAAAAATTGATAATTATATCATACTTTTGAGCTGGTGAAATGGTGGGTTTAGCTGAGTCAACCTTATTATGTAATTCATAACTACTATTTTTCAGATATCATGCATTGTTTATGTATTATTTATAATAGGCAAGGCACTGTTTTAAGTTCTTCAAATCCAAAAGTGGATTTAATCCCCATAACAACATTATGGAGGTCATACCATGATTGTCCTTCTTTGTATAACAAGAAAAATGAGGCACAGAGAGGTTTCTGACATTTGCTTGAGGTCACATAGCTAGTCAGGAGGAGATCTTAGATTTAGATCCAGGTCTGATTACAAACGGAGAAGGTGATGGCACCCGCCCCCCCCTCTTGCCTGGAAAATCCCATGGATGGAGGAGTCTGGTGGGCTGCAGTCCATGGGGTTGCGAAGAGTCGGACACGACTGAGCGACTTCCCTTTCACTTTTCACTTTCACACATTGGAGGAGGCAATGGCAACCCACTCCAGTATTCTTGCCTGGAGAATCCCAGGGAGAGGGAAGCCTGGTGGGCTGCCATCTATGGGGTCGCACAGAGTCGGACACAACTGAAGCGACTTAGCAGCAGCAGCAGCAGCAGCTGATTACAAACCTCATGTCTAGACCATTACACTAACTGTGGAGCAGAAGTCACTGAAGTGAGGCAGTGGGTCCAGGGCTCCAGTCCCCATTCCATTCACTAGGCAGCAGGCATGGGGCCTTGGACAAAGCCCCTCCTATCTCTAAAATCACACAGCTATGACCCAGGGCCCTACAGCTGTTTTCCTCATGGGACACCTTCCCTGTCACGTCTGTGAACTGGGAGATCTAGAATGTGAACAGCAATGCTGCTCCCCAACCCTGGTCAGCTGAGCGTTGTTCCTGGTGGAAACACCCCTCACTCTACCAAGCCCTTCCAACCATCACAGCAGGCCAAGGGTCAGGCAGTCAATGTCAGGGGGCAACACAGCAAACAGCTACCATCCTACTATTCTCCTTCCGGCTCAAAGTACATTTCCAATTGGTCAGCTGTGACTCAGCAGGTGCTGGGACATACCACAAGGGCCAGCCTGATGAAGGGGGCGACACTGGCCCCAGGAGTGCAATGAGGATGGGAAAGCTGTGGTGGGCAGCCCCCAGTTAGCACCTTACTTCCATATTACCACCAGGCAGGAGAGTCTGGTAGAGTCACAGATCTTTAAGGTTTTCACAAAAAGGCAGAAATGCAGGGGGTTTTGGTGGGTTTTTTTTCCCCCCGTTTAATGTGAAATCTTTATTTTTAAATGTTGGCAACTAATTCCTTCTTCAAAAATCAGTAGGTAAGCCAAACAAAACACATTTGCAGGCCAACTACAATTCTTAAGGCACCATTTAGCAACCTGTTTCAGAATGCATCAGCATGAAAAAAATTCTTGTCTTGCTGTGGAATAACCCTAAAATATAAACTGAAGACATATATTTCAGGGCACAGATATTGACCAAAATGTGCCTACATGTTTTCTTAACATTCTTCAGAGTTGGAATTTGAAGATTCCCTTCTCCAAAAGAATTCAAATACCTTTTCAATTGGTTGTATTCTTTAATTCCAGATCTTAATATCCTAGGCATCATTTTAGAATACGAATGCTTATCAAAAAAACAAATGAAAGCTGAAATAAAACCTTGAGCATCTGACCAGGGTTATAAGGTCTTCTAAGTATGAGGAAGCACAGCACTTACCTAACGTTATACTTGAGTCTTCTGCATAAAGTGGGACACAGGATGACAAAACAGAACCTGAAATAATTGGCATTTGTCAAAACTATCCTGGAAAGGGGCATTCAATCAGGACAGCAGATACTATCGACCAGAGACACCTGAGCTTGACGTTGATCCTGGATAAGGTTACAGAACGCATTAGGCAAGGAGCCCTAATTCAACATGACCCAGCCGCAACTAACCCCTCACTTGACGAGGCCAATGAGTTGGAAAAGCCAGTGTCAGAATCAGACACGAAGGGTTTGGCTCTGAAAAGACCTTTCCTGACATCTGAAAGGTGTTTATGAGCAAGACGGAGGGATACCGGTTGTATAAAAAGAGGGACGAGGGCTCTTTCCCAACGTGATCAATCCTACCCAAGGGGTGCTAATTAATCTGATGCCAAGCTAGATGAAGATTATGGAAAGATGTGGCAGAGTTCTGTTTTCCTTGACATTTTCATTAATGAAATGGAAGATGATACAGGAATCATATTCATCAAATTTGTGGACCAAAAGATGGGCAAAATAACAAATATACTGGATGTAATCATGAAGATTCTTATAATTAATTTAACAAACTAATTCAATAAGATAAATTTAGCATTAATAATTTCAGGGTCTCAAATAAAATGATGGTGATGATAACAATAACACTAAAAAATTATACAGTTTAGAGGAGATGTGACTTAACAGCAACATGTGGGAAAAAAAAAAAACACTGGTTGATGAAGTGGGTCAATAATGTAACAGAACTGCCAAAATAACAAGAAGTTATTGTTAAGTAACTGTAATTGTTAAGTAGGCGGACAACTCTACCGCCTATTTATTTTATCCTAATGTCTGAAATCTTGCCCTCTTGTGGTATTAACATTGAGGGATTCATTTTTAGTCTAAAAAATAAGTAGATAATCTAACATTAAATTATTATTAATATAAAAATCATAAGCTATTACACTGTTACCCTTATTACTGTCCAAACTATTATAAATTCTTATTTCAATATAAACCATACTCTTAAGTATTTGTATCTTTTCTCTCCACTGGTGCAATCTACTCCCTATTTTTTCCCCAGCTTTACTGGGATATAATTTGACAAACAAAACTGTCTGGATGTGAAGTACACAACGTGATGATTCGATATGTACATGTGCGCAATGTGAAATGATTACCACGACCAAGCTCACGTCACCTCATAGCGGTCTTCTCTTCTGGGTGTGGTAAAAATGCTTAGGCTTTACTCTCGTAACACATTTCAGGTATACGATACTGTACAGTGGTATTAACTAGCAATTCCCAGACTTCATCTTATAACTGAAAGCTTTTGCCTTCTGACCAACACCTTTAGCTTAAGTGGCGACCTCCTCACTTCCACTTCACCTACTCCGTTTTATAACCACCCACTCTGAGGATCACTGAGCTTTTAAACGGGTAAGGGTAAGGAAGGCATCAGCAGATCTGCGTTTGAGAGCTTTAAACACACTGAATGCCTTCACTGACTAGCAAACTGGGGGAGAGAGTGAAGGACAGGGAAACCTGGCGTGCTGCACTCCCCGGGTCGCTAAGAGTCAGACACGACTTAGTCACTGAATAGAAGCTTATGTTTTAAGAAAAGGGTGTGATGGATCGAGCATGGGAAGAAGAGAGTCATTACTGCTGCGCATGTCATTATTAGGAAACACTGCCTCAACATTATTAGGAAAATAAAGACAAATTTTTAGGGCCAGGCCTGGCTGGGGCCCTGTTGGGGCACTTCCCCTTTGGTCTCCACTCCTGCCAGGTTGCTGGATTCCTGGATTCCAGGTTGTTGGATTCCCAGGCCTCCCTGACACAACCTGGAGTCACCCTCTGAACCACTGGTCTCACATGCCTGAAATTTCCCCTGGCTCTCCCTGGCCTATGGAGAAGGTGCCAGCTGTCATCATGGCAGGAGGCTCTCTGCTGTTCCAAGCTAACTTCAGGCCTTTGCCCGCAATGGCCCTGTATTCAAGTTCCAACAAAAGCACCAGGCTCTGCTGTCCTCTGTGTCACTGAACACCTTACCCTCTACCCAGAATGTCTTTCCCACTCCACTCTCCCTTATCCACTTAACAAACACCAACTTGTCCCTCAAAACTCAGCTCACACTACTCCTGATCCAACCCTCCTCAGTGTCTTTCTTTATGGATTCCCCAAACTGAGACAAATTTCAGTTGCCAAGCATCCGGTGTTGTCTACCATGCAGCAGAATTAAGAAGAAAGTAAAAATATCAAATATTTCTTATGGCTTTCATCAAAAGCATAAAGACAAAAGGCAGATCACACCCACTCAGCAACATCTGTGACCTCTTCTGTCGCTGTAAGCATTAGAGTTTGATCCCAGCAATGCAGCCCATGGAATGCGTGAGTACAGCAATCACAATTTTGACGATCTGTGAATTGAAAAGTTCCAAAACACAGTTGTCTGTAATTTTATTGAAGCTGGCATTTGAGAAAACAGTGAGTTGGATAAACTCTACACCCAGCCAACAGAGCCAACAGTCTAATGTCTACAGGTCAACACAGCTTTGTTGCTCTCCATTTACTATTACATACTCAGTATATCTCAAGACAGGTAAAGAGTATTTGTGACATTGGAACCCCCCACCGGAATAAAATCAAGAAAGCCAATTGCTGGTTCCAGCAGAGTCCAGGGGAGCAGAGTGGACCATGGAAAGCAGAGGTACAGATCAAAAAAATGTGAGATAAAGAAGGAATAAAATGTCGGCTTTGCGAGTGGCTCCAATCTGTGACATGACTTCTACATGCATTCTCCACAGGAATAAGAAAAAAATAATTTATGATACCATTTTATCTTATTAGGCTATATGAGAAAAATAAAATGCAAGGTCAGTATTTGTCATAAAGGTCCTGAGACATTTTTCATGAACACTGAGGGTTTATTTTATATCAAAATATTTACAGCTGCTGCCAACTTTAAAAGAACTGTCTCGACTCAAAAAATAAATTACAAAATTAATGTATTTTGATATAACTGTCAAATGGAAACCTCACTTTAAACTGCAGGTTTTATTGCCTCATCCTCAGTGAGACCACGTGCTAGAATTTTTCAAATGCTATATCCATGGATATCCATCCATCCTAAATTCACGAATAGGAACCTATTCAGTGATTTTACATAAAATAATCTCAAGAAGGCATGTCCTTCACAGAAGATACATAGTAGCAATTTTAAGACTGTTAGCCCAGGATATTCTAACAGATGTGTAACACCAGTTCAGTTCAGTTCAGTCACTCAGTCGTGTCCGACTCTTTGCGACCCCATGAATCGCAGCACGCCAGGCCTCCCTGTCCATCACCAACTCCCAGAGTTCACTCAGACTCACGTCCATCGAGTCAGTGATGCCATCCAGCCATCTCATCCTCTGTCGCCCCCTTCTCCTCCTGCCCCCAATCCCTCCCAGCATCAGTCTTTTCCAATGAGTCAACTCTTCGCATGAGGTGGGCAAAGTACTAGAGCTTCAGCTTTAGCATCATTCCTTCCAAAGAAATCCCAGGGCTGATCTCCTTCAGAATGGACTGGTTGGATCTCCTTGCAGTCCAAGGGACTCTCAAGAGTCTTCTCCAACACCACAGTTCAAAAGCATCAATTCTTTGGCACTCAGCCTTCTTCACACAGTCATCACTAAATCATCAGAGAATGTCAAGGTGAAATAATCTAGTCAGCACCTCCTGTACTTCGTGGATCAAGCAGGAGGCAATGGCTGTGTTCACTGAAAAGTAACATCACAACATAGTTTCTTTCAAAATTGCAGGAGAGGAAATGAGGCCCACTTGACTGTCAGCCGTGGTAACACAGGTTTACTGAGTAGGTATGCCTCCTGGCCTTGGACTGCCCTGGTCACTTGCCATGGCATTCAAGTAGTGAGGGTGTGTCTTCCCTGGGCACTGCTGCCTATTTGATGCCTACCTACTGACTGGGGGAAAAAAAGCCCTCAATAGTTGTTGAATGAATGAATCACATTTCATTTTAACAACTCTATGAGTACAAAAGACTGGACCCTGACATTCAAGAACTTATCATACAGGATTGTTAAAGTCGATAACAAAAGGGGAAAAAAAGCTTTTGACTCAAAACCTCTTGGCAATGGAAAGCATTGCAGTTTTAAAGTAAATAATAGCAAAGTATTTCCCAGTGACCTGAAGCAATGAAATAGTTCATCAGAATGCCTTAAAATGCTTCTTACAAGAGTTGATATAAGTTATTCTACTTAGAAAATCTGTCTTAGTAGGAATACTGGCCTTAATCATAACAGAATTGTGAAGGCAAGGTAGCATTTACCTAACACATACTAGCTGTGGGCACCATGAGCTGGATATTATTATTCCCTTTTACAGGTAAGAAATCAGACACAGAAAGTGCTCAAGTTCATACAGCCAGTAGATTAA
This sequence comes from Oryx dammah, assembly GCF_014754425.2. Classification (NCBI taxonomy): domain Eukaryota; kingdom Metazoa; phylum Chordata; class Mammalia; order Artiodactyla; family Bovidae; genus Oryx; species Oryx dammah. The sequence goes on from NW_024070204.1 coordinate 35,565,880, forward strand.
AAAGGGAATCTGTTCTCATTCCCTTCGCTATAAAATATGCTTTAAATGTTGGAAATCCAGGAAACCAAAAATGGTTGTTGTTTAGTCGTTAAGTCTGGTCTGACTCTTTGGCGACCCCTATGGACTGTAGCCCGCTAGACTCTAAAACTAGGAGTCACCTGTACTTTCAACACAAACACATAGCATTTGGTGTATAGTCTTCCTGGCATTTTCCTACATAACAGGTAGAAAACTGAGGCTCTAACTCACTTGCTTGAGCTCTCTCTCTGCCTCTTTCTCCAAGACCAAAAAAAACACTCCTAGATCAAGTTACACATACTGTTTTGCAATTTGCTTTTTCAGTTTACAAACTCAGAATATCTTTCTACATCAATAAATACTTCCCTACCTCAGTGTCAATGAAGAAAGGGTTTTCCATTACATGTGTATGCCACAATTTATGTAATCAATATCCCTATTATTGAGCATTTGTTTCTAGTTTATAACTATCATAAATGAAGCTGCAAAAATCATTTTTGCAAATTAGAGGTTGGGTTTTTTGGTGTACTTTTCATGGAGGTCACCAGAAGTTGGAGATGAGGTTTTTCCTAATTTGGGAGAGGACTCCCCCGCCCAGTTTTGAGATACCCCACTACGTGGGCTTCCCATCAAGGGAAGAATCACTGTGCCAGGAGAAAGCAACTGACAGGAACATGGGGCCCACATGCCTATGTAGGCGAGAACCACTGCTATAGATTGGTCTCCATACACAGGCTTTATTTTTTTTTCCCCTTAGTTTAAATTCCTAGTGGTGGAAATGCCTGACTAAGGGACATGGCACATTTTTGAGGGTTTCGATGAGTAATGCAAAATTACCCTCCTGGAAAGTTGTAACAATTGAATATACCCACCAGCAGCATTCGAAAGTGACAATACCCCAAACCTAACAGTTAGCAGGGTTTGTTTTTGAACAGTCAAATCCCTATGCGGCTCTAAGTTTTAAAAACAGTGAAACTATTGATAAAACGTATCGAGAAAAATAGCAAACAATGTGGACAATAAATGTTGGATTTTACATTACACGTTTTCAAATACAAAATATAAAACTTTGACAGCAGATCCCAGCAGAATGAACAGAATGAATGTTAAAAATAAAAATCTAGTGACACTGGGCTCTGAAAAATGCCAAGCTAGTAAGACTCCACATCTTTGTTTGCCCACCTGGTTAATATCAGGCTTCACTGTTGGGCTCTAATAGTAACATGCTCTATTGTTTACAAGAAAAGAAACTCACAATTATTGTATATTCTCTCAAATTTTATAAGTACCATCTTATAGTTAAGGTGCAATCTTAAGTTCTCAAAACTCTTGTATATTCACTTAATCAATAAATATCTGAATGTCTACTGTGGGCTGGGCACTGTTCTATGGAGACACAGCAGTGAACCCCACGGATTCCCTGCTGTTCCAGAGTGGAGCACAGAGCCCTGCAGTTAGGAATTAGCAAACCATAGTTACAATGCCAGTCTGGAACTACTGGATTCTTAGGCAAATGAAAACACCTCTGGGGCTTGGTTTCTTTAGCAGTAAACTTACAGCTGACCAGAAGATCCAAGGCCCTTTCTGACTCTTAAATTCTATACCTTCTTTGGTTTTGTTTGAATGCTTAAGCTCCTATTGCTGTCAGTACTTTGGATTTTAAGCTATATATACGACTACATATAGTCCTTCCTTAGAAATCAGAACCAGGCTCTCAATCCCTTCCTCCCAAATTTTACATGTAGAGTAAAACTCTGGTGATCCAGGTAACTTCAAGGGATAATACAGGATCAGGTTTCACTCAGATGAAGATTTATGCTCCCAATTTAACTGTTTCTCTGAAAAGGATCCTAAAATGTTCTTGTGTCCTTCGCTTTTGCACTGCACTATAAATACCACAGCATGAAACGTGAAACAGGAGCCAGAGGTGTGGCGGCTGGTCTCCAAGCCTGTGGCTGGGAAGGCTGGCACCCAGCTTTAAGGTGGCATGCTGGCAGCTGCAGCACTGGGCTTGTGGTGGTGGAGTCTCACCTCGCTCCAGCTTACTCCCACCCCCAAGTCACAGGCACGTTCTGTCTACAGAATGCCTACAGCTCACTGCCCCACCAGCATTC